>NC_037681.1:30538227-30895750 GCF_003255815.1 Theropithecus gelada | reverse complement strand
AAAAAAAAAAAAAAAAAAAAAAAAAAAAAAATCCACATTGTCTTTGACCCAGTAGTTGTAAGAATTTCTCTGATGAAATACTCTTCTAAGGTTATTCATTGTGGTATCATTTGTAAACAATTTCTTGTATACAAGAAGGTACTGATGAAATTGTCCATGGAACGGGATACACCGTGGTTAAGGAATGAGGCAGATTCATCAGTACTGATAAGGAACAAGCTCCAAGCTAGATTCAGTGAGAATAGCAGAGCAAGGGGCACTGTGTTGTATGCTATTATGTGTGTAAAAAGCAAAATCAAACCCCAACAAACTGTGTGTGTACATACATACATACGCACGGAATATTTCTGGAAGAGCTTGTGAGAGACGGGTAACAGAGGTTGCCTCTAGGCAGAAGAATCAGAGGCCTGGGCGGAGAGTGGGGACTGGCTCCACACTGCACTTTTGAAGTGGGTATGTATTACTGACTTTACGAGGATTGTTAAATAGGCTTCCCATGTGAAGACATAAACTCAGAGATGAACTCAAGTCATGCAGATGGCGAGGCAACATTCAAGCCAGGTCAGATGACTCCAGCTTCATTCAGTGTTTCCCTACCCCGGGAACATGCTGTTAAGCATCTGGAGGGTGGCTTGGGCAGTGGACTGGCTCAGGGGGTCATGGTAGAGTTGCTCACGACCTGGTCCTCACCTTTGCAGGGTCCAGGAGGGCTGGCTCATGCCAACCCAGCTCATGAGGCCGATGAAGGCAGCAGACGCATCAGAAGCCAAGGATGGGAACATTCCTGGCGCATCAGCCGGTGGTCAACCCCTCCCTCCCCGACAGGGTCAGGGCCAGGCACTGCCCCTCACAGACAGCCTGCAGCAACCAAAGGCAGACCAGAAGCTTGTGGGCAGAGCAAACCACGTGTGCCCCCTGCAACCCTCTCCAGCCCTGGCTGACGCCCACTTTGCACCTTCTTGTGAGTGGGGCCTGCCCCTACCCAGGCTTCCCTCGGCTTGTTGTGTGAAGTCATGTGCTCCTCACACCCCCAACAGTGACCTCTTCGACTGGGACCACACATCTCTTTGCAGGTTCCCTCCTTACCAGATTTTCCTAAGTGACTTGAAGTGGCTGGCCAGCCCCTCGCTTCGGGGGTTTCTGGCTGTCACCCTGTACCCTCTTTGACATGGGCCCTCCCCCATGCTGGGTCTGGCTGGAGAAC
Source organism: Theropithecus gelada (assembly GCF_003255815.1). Taxonomy (NCBI): domain Eukaryota; kingdom Metazoa; phylum Chordata; class Mammalia; order Primates; family Cercopithecidae; genus Theropithecus; species Theropithecus gelada. The sequence goes on along the minus strand of NC_037681.1, from coordinate 30,894,546 downwards.
TGCCCCTCTCTGGGTCCGGCTGGAGAACTGCCCCTGAAGGCAAGACTCAACCCGTTTCAAATCGGGTTCTGTCCCTACCAGGGAGTCCCGAGAAGCCTCAGTGCCTGGGGGTGAGGGGGGCGAGTGGGGGGCTCCGCCCTCTCCTGCTTCACCCAGTCTCACCCATCAGGTTTCAAGGTAGGATGTCATGTGAAGAAAAGGTTTTGCTGAGTTCTCCCAGCTCTTGTTTTTCACAGATGGGATGAAGCCCAGAGAGGCCAAGTGACTCGTCTGAGGCGAGTCCGTGAGTTAGGAGGAGGGCCTGGGAGTCCTCGGGGCCCTGCCTCGCCAGCCAGGTTCTGCTCCTGGGTTCTTGCTGAACGATGACCATGACTAGAATGAGGCATCCTTTTCTCACCAAGGGCGACGTGCTCCCAGCCGTTGCTCTCTGCCAATCCTACTCCCTGCCAGGGTGGCAGAGGCAGCCCCGAGCACCCATGGCTCCGAAATACCACAGAGGGTGGCACCTGGCCCTGCATTCCTGCTGTGGCTTTGGCTTCGGCTGGAGCTGGACAGACGCAGCCGGACCCGGACCCCACACCTCACTAGGCACTAGCCAGACCCAGGCCGCACGCCTCACTAGGCACCGGGGTCCCCACGGCCGCTGCCTCCTGAGTGGGGGTGGAGCTGGTGCTGCCCCTGGCAGGGCTGCTACAAGGGAGGATTGGTGATGGCCCAAATGCAGGGCATGCAGTGGAAGCGCCTCCGGAATTCTTGCTGCTGTGGGCAGTTAGGAGAATTTTATCCACGCGCAGCGCTGACTCCAGGCTGGAGAGGGCTGTGACCAGGCGTGCTCTGCCGCTGGCCGGGGGTTACCCAGGTGGAGCTCAGTCAGGTGACTTGTGGAGCTCAGGCCCATGAGCTTGTGAGCTAGGGAGGGGGGTCTCCAGGCGGGGCCAGCTCAGGGGCGGCTCTGCACGGGAGGAGGCCTGGTGCCCTGCTGGACGAGGGTGAGTCTGGGCCTGGGTGGCTCCGCCAGGAGGATCATACACCTGGCCCTGGGGGTGCCTGTCAGGAGGCCTGGCCCTTGCAGCTTCTCACCCACCCCAGAGCTGTGCAGGCTGCACTCCCTGGCTTCTCAAGGAGGGTTGCCAGATTCAGCACAAATATAACATACTGCATGGGAGATATGTCAGCTGCAAAATTCCTTCTCGTTGATCTGAAATTCAAGTGTAACTGGGTGCTCTGTATTGTATCCGGCATTCCTATCTGGCAATAAGGCCTCTGGTCCTGGATACCGGGAGCCTGGCCTCAGCTTTTGTGCGCCGTTTGGCCCACCACAAGTCAGGGGCTCCTCTGGGCCTCAGCATCCTCCTCTGTCATCAAATGCCACCCAGGACAGAAAACTTTTCTCCAAAGCAGGCCCACCTGGGACCAGCACACCCAAGCCCTGGACAGCCCTCCCGGCTGTGGACACCAGGGGGCAGCAGCACCCCGCGGTGGCAGCACAGTCGGGGCCAGGAAAAGGTGGTCAAATCACTCGACCACTGGGCGAACATTGACAGCTCACCTGTCACAGGGGGCCCTTGTTGAGGTGGCCTCGATCCAGAGCTCCCGACTCAGCCACACCAGGGTCCTGGGGGCTTTGAGGAAGGGGCACCAGGCAGCCTAGTCCCTGGCCAGACCACTCCCCTCACCCTCAGAACGCTTCCTGACGCCCCCCAGGTGAAGCTCCCAGCCCAACCCCGCACCCCTGCCCCATGTTGTAGAACCAACCCTGTGAATAGCTGATGGGGTCCTGCAGCCTTGGTCCTGGCTGTCCCCCTGCCTGTCCCCGAAGTGGCCCCAATCCCCTCTGAGGTGTTCCCAATGCTCCCCTATGCCCAACAGCGACTGGTGACCCCACCCGGCCTCCCCTGACCACCCCCCATGATAGGCTGAGTGGGTGGAGGGCAGATCTTCACCCACCCCCGCCACCCCTCCTGTGGGTCTGGTGCCTGGCACCTGTCCCTGAGCCAGAGGCAGAGCCCAGCTGAGGCTACCTGTGCTGCCCTCCTCATCCGCCACACACCACCACACATGCAAACACACCACATCCATCCATCACACACACACACAGTTACACCATCCCCCACACACCACCACACACGCAAACACACCACATGCATCCACAGCGCACACTAAGACCACATGCCCCAGCCACACACACACACCCCACAAGACGCTTGAACACACGACTCCATGCTTTGCCATCCCTGCCGGGGTGCCTGACCCTAGCCCTGGGGCCCCCACCTCCAGAGGTCCCCAGGAACCTGGGGGTCAGGTCCTGCCCCTGAGGACCCTTGCCTTTCCCCCAAGGCCCTGCAGGCCTTCCCTCTGCCCCTGGTTCCCTGACCACATGGTTTACAGGTGAAGACACAGTGCTTGTCCAATGCCAGGCGGCTCATTCGAGGTGGAGCTGGGACTTGGCCTGGGTCTCAGTGTGTCTCCAGGGCACACACTGCACAGTTCCAGCTGCATGAAGATGGGGCAGAGCCACCTGCTGACCCTCCCTCCATTCATTCTTCCCCACTCATTCCTGAGCAGCCTCACAGGGTTCCAGGATGGAGACGACCAGAGTAATTTGATGAGGTCACCGAAGGCGACCTCTGGAGGAGGGGATATGGAGGCCTAGGACAGGCCTGGTGCAGGGAAGCTCAGCGGGATGGGAGGCCACTGTGGGCCCAGGTGGGCCAGGAAGGGGAGCAGGGTGCCCAGAGCCCAGGCCCAGCCTCTCAGGCTGCGGAGCCAGGCGCCCCACCTGACCCTCCTGGAATGAGCTGCCAGGGCTGCCACTGGACAGCCTCGTGTGGCACCCCAGAAGCCACCCACCTGTGGACCCGGGTCCACCACAGCACACGCAATGCCACACAAACACAGCACAGTACACACCACCACACACATCCACAGCACAGTTACACCATGCCCCACACACTGTGACACACACACATCACACACATCCATCACACACATAGTCACACCATCCCCACACACCACCACACACAAACACACCACACACATCTATCACACACAGTCACACCATCCCCACACACCACCACACACAAACACACCACACACAGTTACACCATCCCCCACACACCATGACACACACACGCATCACACATCCATCACACACACAGTTATACCATCCCCCACACACCATCACACACGCAAACACACCACACACATCCATCACACACGGTCACACCATCCCCACACACCGCCACATACAAACACACCACACACATCCATCACACACACACAGTCACACCATCCCCACACACCACCACACACAAACACACCACACACATCCATCACACACACACAGTCACACCATCCCCACACACCACCACACACACACCACACACATCCATCACACACACACAGTCACACCATCCCCACACACCGCCACACACAAACACATCACACAGTTACACCATCCCCCACACACCGTGACACGCACACACATTACACACACATACAGTTACACCATGTCCCACACACCACCACACACACAAACACACCACACACATCCACATCACACACACACAGTCACACCATCCGCACACTCCACCACACACCCAAATACGCCACACACATCCGCAGCGCACACTATGACCATACGCCCCAGCCACACACACACCCCACAAGACACTCGCACACAGAGCACACACACGTAGTGGATGAGCCCGGTTTCGAGCCCCGAGGGCCTGGCCACCGCTGGAATAGGCCGTGGGCAGTGGCAGGGCGGGCCAGGGTCTGCCTTCCCGTGAACTGCCTTTCAGATCAGGGCACCACGGTGGAGTCCCACAGGCGGCTGGGAAGAGCCGGAGGAGCTGAGGTTTCGGGGAGCCCCACTCTGCCCTCCGGGGGCTGCCGCCCCGCCCGCGCTGGCCTCAGCCACCCCCCTCCCGAGCTCCCTCCCACCCTCCCCAGCCTCCTGCCCCAGCCAGGCTGTACCCGCCCCCGGTGCCCCTGCGCCCCGGCAGCGCCCTGCTGTGCCATGCCCCACGCTGGCCCTGGGGAGGTGTTCGCCGGATAAACAGCTGCCCTCCGGGTCCCAGGCCCGCAGTGCTCCATCGCCACCGTGTCTCCAGCATCACCCCGTCTCCTCTGAGACCTCTTCCCAGGCCGCAGTAAGGGAGCCCCAAGCCAAGGAGAGGGCGTGCCCAGATTAAAGGAAACTGGCCTTCGCCCCAGGCCCGGCCCTGCCCTACCCCGCCCCACGCTGGGCCGGGATGCATCGCTGCCCACCCGGAGCCGGAGCCCAGGACCAGCGGGCACCAGGCCACTGCGCTGCCGTGGCGGGGTCAGAGCGGCAGGGCTGGATGGTTGGCCACAGGTGGGACTAGCACGGGACCACTTGCCTCTCGAGCCGAGCCCCGCCCCTGCCCCACAGCTCCGTTTTCCTCTTGTTCCTTTCAGGGCCACCAGGCCGCCTCAAGCCGGAGTCTGATCCCCGACGGCCGAGGCTCCCACTGGCTGGCAGCTCCCCGGGCGTCCGGGCTTGATTCAGCGGCGCTCAGCCCAGGGCAAGGCGGCTAGGGAAGGTCGCGTCACTTCACGGATGAGCCCAAGGCCAAACTCCTGTTTTTCTAAATACCTTTTCCTGGGCCCACCATCTCCCTCTCAGAAGCCTGAAGGTCCCGTGGGTTCTGTCTCCTCTTGGGGGCTGTGATCCTAACTGGACCCCCATTAGGGTCCCTGCTCAGGCGCACCCCTGATCTCAAGAGGCCGATAGAAGATCTAATCATGTACCTGCCAAAGCACGGCTGGGAGGGGAGGGTTCCATTCGGAGTCCAGTGCCCCGCGCTGAGAAACCGGCCGCTCGCCCCTCAGGCAGTGGTGGGGAGGTGCGTCCCCTTCTCCATTAGGGCGTGACCTGGCACGGGGCGGGGAGGGAGTCAGGCCTGGGTGCCACAAATGCAGTGCGTTTAAGTCTTGTTCAGGGACGCAGGGAGAAGCTCCTTCGTTTCCCTAGACACCAGGGGCCCTGAAGGAGGCCGCAGAGGGCTGGCAAGGAAACATGGACCCGGCTACAGCGCAGCTACTGGAAGACCTTTCTGTAATTGGGGGAAGATGCACCTCGGATTTGGGAGCTGATCCTTCTTTCAATTCCTGATTCTGCCACTTCTTGCTAAGGATTTAGGACCAGTTACTTAACTTCTCTTAAACCAGCATTATAAATCTGTATCATGTGATAGTGATACCACATTGCTGGGTTGATGGGAGGTTTAAATTAGATATTTAAAGTTTTAAACAGTGTCTGTCCGAGGAAACCCTTGATGAATGGGAGCTAATGTTTTGCTAGCTCAATGCTGGTTCCCACACAGGAGGCCAGTCTTCCCAAGCAGAAAATGCCCGGGGCCATATTAATTAAGGCCTAAGGTTCAGAGTAAGGGAGGTGACTGTCTTGCCCTACTAGGGGTTAATCGTGGCCTGACCAGATGAACTGTCTTGGGACTAACACCCTGTACTGCCACCCTCCCATCCACACCCCAGGGCTTCCTTCCTTCGAGTCTAAACATTTTCCTGTCTCAGGAGTTGTTCCCATTATGCTGTGTTTACTCAGTGAGCATGGGACAACATGCAGTGAGTGTCAGGACAGCTGATGGATGGGACCATGGAGGCACCAGAGCCATTTCCCAGAGTTTCTGTTGAGTCCACACACATAAGCCTTGCTTAGGCAGGTACATGATTAGATCTTCTGTCTATAGGATAAGGGACACTTATATACAACTCCCAAGGAACTTTAACAACTTGGAGTGCCCGTGCAGGATGGCAAAGGGTCTGGGATCCCCTGAGGCAAGGAGAAGGCAGGACAAGAGAGAAGCTTGCAGAAGGATGGGGTTGGAGGAGGAGGAAGCAGGCCCAGGGCCAGTATTGCAAATTACCAGAAAGGGACAGGTGGAGACACTTTCTAACGACCCCCCCGAAAGAGCCTGAGCCCGGACAAAGGAAGAGACTGAAGAGGCCTCCGGCTGGGTGGGCGGCATCGTCGACAGTTCTGGGTTCACTTCGGGGTTCTTTCCCCTCTGATAGCCTGGGCTTCTTGGCACAGGGACATCTTTGGGGTTCAATTCCCTGACTTCCCAGAGAGCACTAGACTCCCAGACAAATCATACTGGCTTCTGTAAGCTCCTTGTAGGGTAGGGTCCACTAGGACCCCCATTATCTACCTCCTCCACATCTGAGCAGAGGTGGTTATAATGGTTAATTTTATGTGTCAACGTGACTGGGCCATGGGGTACCCAGACATTTGGGCAAACCGATTATTCTGGGTGTGCCTGTGAGGGTGCTTTTGGATGAGTTTGACATTGGAGCTGGTGACCAATGGGGGAACCAGGTGAGGTAAAGCAGATTGCCCTCCCCAATGTGGGGGGCCTCATCCACTCAGCTGAAGGCCTGAAGAGGACAAAAGGCTGAGAATTTGTTCTTTGCCTCAGTCTTGCGCTGGGACATTGGCCTCTTCCTCCCTTAAGATTCAGACTGGAACTACACCATTAGCTCTCCTGGGTCCCCAGCTTGCTGACCTCTGTCTACGGGGGACAGGGCTGCTTGTTTCCTTGGGACCTCTCAGCCTCCATAATCACATAAGCCAATTCCTTATGATAAATCCATCTATCTAACCATCCATTCACCTACCCATTCACCCATCCATCCATCCACCCACTACCCACTCACCCACTCACCCGTCCATCCATCCATCCATCCATCCATCCATCCATCCATCCATCCATCCATCCACCCACCCATCCACTTACCCACCCATCCATCCACCCGCCCACCCATCCATTCACCCACCCATCCACCCAGCCATCCATCTACCCCCAACCATTCACCCACCCATCCACCTAAACATCCATCCCACCCACCCACCGGCCCACCCATTCAGCAACCCATCCACCCATCCATCCATCCACCCATCCATCCATCCACCCATCCATCCATCCATCCATCCATCCACACACCCACCCATCCATTCACCCACCCACTCCTGCCATCCGTGCACGTCTCCTATCACTTCTGTCCTGGAGAACCCTGACTAATGTAGCGGTCATTCCCATCTGTCCATTGGACTCTGTCCCCATCATAAGCGAACCCTCCCCACAACAAGCACTCTTGATTTAACCTTTGCCAGTCCCAGTTAAATGTTTATAAAATTCAAGCCCTTCACTGGCTATTCTTCCAGGTGAGGCAGTGTTGCCAAAGGCACCGTCTTGCCTTTTCATAGCAAGCTAGGTCTGCCCAGGGCACCTGGCCTCCATCTCTGCACCCCACCTGGTTCCCCCATCAAGGCTTGGCGGCTCTGGGTCCGTGGGGAGTTTTACTACGAAATAGCTCTAGCAGTGCCATTGACTCAGAAGGTACTTGGCAAACAGACTCACCATTTCTATTAAAAGAGACATGGAGTCTTAAAAAATATTAAAATGACTAAAATCAACAAAATAGCTGCTGTTGCTGAAGGCCTGCTGGGAAGCAGGCTCCAAGCCATGCGCTTTGCACACGTGACATTGAGCCGCCCAGCTCCCCCCATCCCCTACAGTGAAGACACCGAGGCACAGTGAGCTGATGGCAGGTGGGCAGACGCTGTGGTGCTCGTCCTGGTAACAGAACCTCCATTCCACTCACCCCTTCCCAACCCTATGCCCTCTGGGGAAGGCGGGTGCCTCCTTGGCCAAGGGCCATCTTGACCAGCCTAAGCCAGCCGTGGCCATCACAAGGTCATCTGGTGAACGGGGGCCATGGCTTCAGCCTTGAGATGTGGGGCCGGTGGGGACGGGTTGGTTGGTGGATTCTGGAGGGTTTTCCTGTCCCTCAGTGGGAGGACAGAGACTTCCCTCCCTGCTTCTTGATGCTCGCATGTCAGCTGTACTGCCCAGAACCATGACAGCAGTTGTGGGCACCCCAGGGAGAAAGTCTGAGGTGAAAAGCTGACTGTGATTAGCCGGGCACAGTGCTGTTCACCCAAGGCCCCACTGACTCAGGAGGCTGATGTGAAAGGATTGCTGGAGCCCAGGAGGTTGAGGCCAGCCTGGGCAACCTAGAGAAACCCTCTCTTAAAAAAAAAAAAAAGAAAAAAACCAAGTTGATGCCTGGGGATCCCCAGCGATGCTGTCTTTGGATCCCTCAGCAGGCGAGACCAACCCCCACTTCTTCAGCTGGGCCTTCTGCTGCTGGGACCAGAAGCACTGACAGCAGCGGTGAAGGCTGGATAGAGAACCAGGCCTGCCACCTCTGGGGCCAGCCTGACCGCGCCCTTGACTATGGCCATCCTCTCTTGGAATGTGGTTTTCCTATGACCTGAAACCGTGGAAGGAGAAGGAAAGGGAAGGGCTGGGGGTAGGCAGAATCCTGACAGACAGATCTGCCAAGAACAGTCATCGTTCATTTCCACAAATATTTCTTGGCATTAGGCAGATATTGAAGAACAGGCTGTGCAAGATTTATAGACGCAGGGACAGCTGGAGGGACACAGGAGGGGCTGGGTTTACCAACAGCGGCAGCACGCAGCAGACCCACCTTGGCTGGAGCGTGCAGGGGCCACGGCCTGAGGAATGGGGGCTCCCGCGGGCAGACACAAAACTCAGAAAATGCCATTTATTGTATCATTTTAATACCGGAAATGCCAGACCAATCAACAGGGAGGACAGACCAGACACAAATGCCTGTGCTCGTGACACGGACAGGAGGATCATCACGGCTCAGGGCACACATGCATTTCCTTAGAAACAGGCAGACAAAGAGAGCATAAATACCACACAACAGCCAGGCTCAGGGGACTGCGGGCCACAGGGGGCTGCGCTTCAAAGGCAGTCAGAGGCATTAAATACGGGACCTACACATTACACTCCACTTCACCATACATAATTTATATATTAAAAGAAAGGGGACCACAGTATCTATACGTGCAAGCGGCTGTGGTGGAGAAAATGAACGGGAGGGCAGCCATGCACGGGAGGGGCTCCCCGTCTACCCTCCTGACGCCTCGCCCCACCCTCCCCACAGAGTCACTTGGGATCACAAAATGCATGGGCCGGCCGGGGCGCAGCCTCGGGAGGTCCTGCCTGGTCTCCTCGGCATGGACCTCTGGGCTCCCCATGAGCCGGGAGGTGCCTGGAACCAAGAACACTTGAACCCTGCATGTCATCACATCCCTGGGAGTTGCCCTGGAAGGGACCGGGCCGGGCGTGAGGGGAGGAATGTCGCATTGGTCAGGCGGAGGAGGGAGGCGCAGCCGCCGGGCCGGGCAGGTGCGACGCATGCCCCAGGCCTGGGGCCCGGGAGAGCAGGAACGATTGCGGGGCATCCACTCTTGCAAGCAAAGCTTAAACGGCACGACAAGCCTGTGTTTCTCTGCAACTGTCCAGGGGCCGCTCGCTCAGAACTGACTGGCACTGCTGGGGTCGCACTGCAGCAGGCGGACGATGGAGGGGTCGCTCTTGGCACCTTTGATGAATTCTTCCAAGGACAGTTTGCCTGCAGGGGACGAGAGACATCAGGATTAGCCAGTGCTCACTGTTCTTTATGCTTCCAGAGAGGACGGGGACAGCTCTCAGGTCAGGGATGCCCCCTTTGTTCAAAGTCCTGAGCCTTCTTGAAGCTGCACGGTGTCTAGTCTCCATTCACTTTACAGGCATTTCTGAAAAAAATCCTTTTTCCTTTCCCTGCTCCCTACAATACATCAGGCACCTCAAAGGGCTTAACCAGCAGCTCAGCAGGACATGGCTGATGAGGGCCATTTAAATCCTTTTCGAAATCACCCCACACTTTGCTTATTAAGGAACATGTACATTGTGCAGAAAAATGAAGCATTTGCCTCTAACCCAATGGGTCCTCCCTGGCATCAGTGTAGACCTGCTGCTCAGGCTTGGGGTACCGAACTCATGCTCTGGACTGTTGGCCACGCAGTGAGAGGAAAACCTAGAAAAAGATTGGTCATGCTAAGGAATCAGCTGCCCCCTCATCCTCCGCATCCAATGCTGGTGACGACACATTCCCTCTCCCAGGACACAGACTCGGTGACTCCACGCTGGGCGGAGTGGCCTCTGGAGGCTGGTGGCCCAGGGCAGGGCTCCATAAGGCTGGCGGGCCGAGCCGGGTGCGGGGAGGTTTTCTGACCATCCGCTCACCACAAGCAAGATAGGCTAGAAGGATTCTGCCCATTCAGACATGGCCTCAAAGGCAGGAGGAGGGGGAGCCTCTGGCTCCGGCTGGTGGGGAAGGATGAGGTTTGAGGTTGGCTGTGTCCCGGCAGCCTGGGTCCTGGGGCAGCCCCTCCGTGTGTCTGTCTGAGGCTCTGTGCTGTCAGCTGGAATCACTAGGACACTCTGCAAAATGTCCGTGCAGGCAACACAGACGCATGCAGCTAGGCCCAGCACAGGGGAAGGTGCGCAGGAGAGGCTCTTGGCTCTGGCGCATGGCAAGCCACCAACATTTCCAGGTCTCAGGATCTTCGTCTCGAAGGCGGGATAATGGGAACACCCTTCTCAAGGGTACCTGGGAGGATGCACTTGAGGACTCAGCCCAGCACCTGGATGGAGGACGCCCCTGCCCAGTAGAGGACTGGGAATTCAGCCCCTCCAGTCCACTGGCAGGCAGGGACACCTGTCCTCATGGGACCCTGGCCCAGGCTCGGGCAGGCTGGCTTCTTCCAGGGCACGAACGTGATGCCTCTGGGGCCTGGGCAGCCTGCTGGCTCCAAGGGAGCCCAAACAATGCCCAGGCTAAGGGGTGCGTAGGGAGAGGGAGGGACAGCCAGGCCCTCAGCAGACAGTCCCCAGGACCCTCTGCCAATGGAGACAGCGGCTGCCAGCCTGAAGATTGGTGAGGACCATGGTCACCCCCCACACTCCACCTCTGACCACTCAGGGCAGCCAGCTGTGTGGTCATCTCCTCGGCTAGGTGTGGGGCCTCAGAGTCCATGGCCCCAGCCTCCCCACTTCCCGTCCCTGACCCCAGGCCCTCCTGTCCCAGGCCGAGAAAGAGCGGGCCAGCCCAGATGGACCTCCAGTCGGGAGAGCCAGAGCTGCCTCAGGACAACTCTGAGGCCTGCAGAGATGCCGGGAGCTTCTGAAGGCTCCACTGGCTCCTCCTGATGGAGGGCAGGGCAGGTGAGAGGGTTGCTGAGCACAGCCTGTCCCACATGTGCGGCCTGACAAGCTGAGGAGAGGGCGGCTTTAATGATACTTGCGCCCTAGAGAAACCCATCAGCCCAGCCCAGAGGCCTGGAGCAGCCGTGCGCCTTCCGGGGTAGCCAGGGAAGTTGGGGCAAACTCCAGGGCCCCATCACTCCTGAGCAGTCCCTGGAGGAGCCTTGAGGGCTGAGGACCACTCCCTGAACTGGCTCTGGCCCCTGACTGCAGCCCCACCTTCCCGGTATCACTCTTCCCTCCTTGCCCCAAGCTCCGGGGACAGACGGGTCCCCTGGGCCCACAGGAGGAAGTGCTCCATCAAAGCGCGGACATTAGCAACGACCATGCCATCCAAATTCCCAATCAACCTAGAAGATGCCCTCTGAAGAGGTGGGCAGGGCCAAGCCAGGTGGCAGGTTCGGGCAGCGAGTAACTGTGGATGGCTTCCCCAGGACACTGTGAAGTCGGGAACAACAGCCACTACAGCCACTATTTGTGGAGTGTGAGCCCTGCTAAGAGCTTTAAGGCATCATCTCGCCGAAACCTCACAACCCCGTGGGACTGGATTCACCATCCTCACGAGGAGCGGACAGCCTTGGGAGAGTGGCAGCAGGTGCCCTGCTAGGCTGGAAGGTGGAAAACACACTTCCCATCAGCCCGAAGGCAACGCCGGGCACCAGGCAGGCTTGTTTGCTGTGTGCAGATGTTTTGAAACAGTCACCTGGCCGCCTGGAATGCTGTTTGCTGCCTACAGCTCCCCCACACCCCCTCTCCTGCTGGGGTTGTGCTTAACTCACCCAAGGGCTGCACTCCACACTTTCCACAGCAGCTTCCTGGGCATTAGCTTATCTTTCAATCCCCAGCACAACCCAGGGAGTGTTTTCTCTTCTTAAGGTTGTGTTTCTTTATTGTTCAAAAGCAAAGCAAACCCGGTGCTGTGGCTGCTCTTGACAAAGCCAGCAAGAAGAGCAGAACGGGAGGACCCCACAGCTGCCCCGACCTCACAGCCAATGCAGAGGAGGGCACTCGAGGCACAGCCTCGTCACCGCTACTGCCACCCACCATCTTGAGACTTGCCCTTCTACAGTGGACTGAGTCCCCACAGAGCTGCCGTAGGCGGACAAGGCGGCCATGTTCATCCTGACAGTTCCCCTTGGACACTGGGGCCATCTGGGCAGCTTCCTCTCTCAGGATGACAGTAAGAGAAGCATGGCCAGCACCCCAGGACCCCACCATCTGGGATCCTTTGATCCCAACCCCTCCAGGTTCACGGCTGCCAGCATGCTTGCCTCCCTGCCCCTAAACATTGTACCCACGAGAATACAGGTATGCCCTGTTCTATGAGTGGGGAGACGGTGGCTCAGAGGGGCCACAATATGCCCAGCATCACAAAGCCTTGTCACAGAGGGACCAGGACGCAGGCCGGGTGTCCCTGACTGCATCCTGCTCTTCCCTGGGCATGGCAGGTGCCAGGCAGGTCGGGGGCAGGGGTGGCCCTCAGGAGACCAAGAAGCTGCAGAGGGGAGGGGGCGCCCCAGATGCGTTTTGCCACCACCGTGGCTACACACGCAGCCCCGCCCCCACCCCGCCCTACCATCGTTGTTGGTGTCCATCTGCCTGAAGATCTTGTCTGTGCGCTTCTCTGGGGTGGACTCGTCCTCTGGCATCTTCATCACAGATGACACCATCTTGTAGATGGCCTGCGAATGGGGACAATGACAGTGTGCTCAGAGGCCCAGGAGCTCGGGTGGGCGCAGCAAGGGTGGGCTTCTGCTCAGTCCACGACGAGGCTGGGAGAGGTTAGGGGCTCCCAGTGGTCTTCGGGACCCCTCCCCAGTGGGGAGAATGTTCCCTAGTGAACCTCACGGGTGTCTGTGTGAAGTCCAAGAGCAGAGCTGACAGAAGGGCTCTACTGGGAGGGGGAGGGTGCTGCTATCTCTGCCTGGGTGGTGGGGGAGGTAGTGCCAGGAAGGTGCCTAAGTGTCACCGTCGGGGGCTGGGAATGCTGAGGGAGAGTGGTGGTCACAGATACGTGAAATTCACCACACTGCCCACTGAGCTGTGTGCATTTTACTGCGTGGCTGTTACCCCTCAGTTTAAAAGAGACTGAGCCCCTCAAACTCACAGGGAAAGCCCCATCACCAGCCCCGACAGGACAGGAACCAGCAGCACTGGAGCCTCCATGGCCTCTTTACAGCACTGCCAGCCGAGGGCTCAGCCTAGCTGCTGGTCTCTCTGCGTGTCTCTGCCTGAGTGACCCAGCCTGGGGCATGTGCCCCTGTGCTGCTGGTGGGTGTACACGGGAGACAGTGATGGGGCAGGCGAGTGGCCACTGAGCAGAGTGACATGCGTGGGGAGGGGCAGCACTGCTGTGGGATTTTCTGAGCACTCCGTGTGAAGGAGGCTTGATAGTCTCATTCCTAAGACAAGAGACCATTTTCTCATTTTGAGAAGGAGGGAGCAACCAAGTGTCCCATGAGAAACAACACACAGCTAGCCAGGGAGCCATCGATGGCGCTGGGGGAAGCCTTTCAGGGTTTGGGGACTTGGTTTGGGGGCTGTCCCGTTTGGACAGAAGTGGCTGCTCCTCACTAGCTCGGAACAGTTCTACCAGGGCCTCAAAGTTCTGACCAAGCCTCTGTGCGGCCAGCGACAGGCACACCTATTTGCAAAGGGTAAGGGTTAACACACAGGACACGATAGGTGATTCCTGGGAAGCAGAATTCTTACTTCCACCACTGTGTGAAGCTAAGAGCCAGAAAGCGACGACGGAATCAGAGTTCCCCGAGCCCATGTTAATTTACTCTGACGGTGTGAAAACCATCTACGTGGGAAATGGGTCGCTCACTCCTGAGGCAGCCACTGCTGGTGCAAGAGCTCACGGATTTGATACCTGCTACTGGAGGCCCACCCCTGAAGTTCCCCACCATGGCATCCCCCCCTTCTGAACAGTTCCATTTTTTTCTTGTTTTATTTCTGGTCTTTTTGGAGGAAGGGTCTCACTCTGTCACCCAGGCTGGAGTGCAGCGGTGCAGTCATAGCTCACTGTGACCTCGGACTCCTGGGCTCAAGCAATCCTCCCACCTCAGCCTCTCAAGTAGCTGGGACTACGGGTGCATGCCATTATGCCCTGCTACTCTTTTAATTTTTTATAGAGATAGAGTCTCACTATATTGCCTAGGCTGGTCTCAAACTCCTGGGCTCAAGCGATTCTCCAGCCTCAGCCTCCCAAAGTGTTGGGATTACAGGCCTGGCCGTGAGGAGTTCTAGAACTGGATGCTCCTGGGCTCAGGGAGGCACTCAGGGGAATGCCAGGGAGGGGCAGTGCTACTCTCTACTCTCTCTCGCACACCTAGGTACCTGGCCAAGTGAACAAAACTTGGTTTCCTTCTGAAACATGGCCTTGCCTGCTAGAGCTGCATGAAGGCCGAGAGACGCCTCCTGAAGTGACGTCTTTCCCATGCTGGGCTGATTCTTGTGATCGTTAATGCTTCAGTTTTACTGGATGACTGCGCATTCCTGGGGACATCACAAGCTATCTGTTGCATTCTCAAATCCAGGGCTTTCCCCAGGTCTTGGCAGGTACCTCTTGCAAGTAACAATAATATAATTCTTGGCCAGGCACGGTGGCCCATGCCTGTAATCCCAGCACTTTGGGAGGCTGAAGGCAGATCACCTGAGGTCCGGAGTGCCAACATGGTGAAACCTTGTCTCTACTAAAAATACAGAAATTAGCTGGCTGCGGTGGCATATGCTTGTAATCCCAGCTACATGGGAGGGTGAGACAGGAGAATCTCTTGAACCCGGGAGGCGGAGCTTGCAGTGAGCCGAGATCGGGCCACTGCACTCCAGCCTGGGCGACAGAGCGAGATACCGTCTCAAAAAAAAAAAAAGCCCTGGGCTGGGAGCTGGGAGCTGGGAGGGGACCTGGGCCCCCGCGTGGTGAGACCCGGGGCCTCGGGCGCCGGTACCTGCACGATCTCCAGCATCTCGCTGCGGCTGATGTAACCGTTGCCGTCCAGGTCGTACATGCTGAAGGCCCACTTGAGCTTCTGCTCCAGCTTGCCCCGCGAGGTCACGCTCAGCGCAATGATGAACTCCCGGAAGTCGATGGTGCCGTCGCCGTTGGTGTCGAAGGTGCGGAAGACGTGCTCGGCGAACTTGGAAGCGTCGCCGTAAGGGAAGAAGTTGGCGTAGATCTTCTTGAATTCGTCCACGGTCAGGTGGCCGGTAGGGCAGTCCTTGAGGAAGCCCTTGTACCACTCCTGCAGCTCGTGGTCGGTGAACTCTGTGTTCTCCCGCAGGTCCTGCAGCACCTCGGGCCGCAGCTTGCTGTTCTGCTTGCCCATGGCGGCTGGCGGCGGCGACTACACCTGCAAGACAGGAGGTTAGCCGGGGACGCCACCCACGGCCACGGAGCAGGGCTGAGCCATGGGCCGGAGAGACCACATAAGCCCATCGCTGTGCAGGCACTGCGATTCAGCAACTCCCGGGTCCCCCATCGGAAGGCATGCCACTATTTTATGGACCACCAAGAAGGCCAAGAGACCCTAATTAAATCATGACAGCCCACCCTCACACTGCGGGACATATTCTCCATATTGGAGAATGTGGAAATGTGGGGAAAAAATACAACTTAACATCAGTGGAACAGGGCATCATCCGGTGCCCACCAGGGGTTGTACAAGAGGCGAAGATTAAAAATCAGTTCTTACTTTCATCCCCCTCCTCAGCTCCAGGCAAAGTGGCCACCTCAGCCGCATCCCAGACTCTTTGGAACAGTTCTTCCCTCTTTCAGGCATCACATTATGTTTTTATCTTTAGAATAGGCGTCTAGAAACTTTCAGGGAGTCACCCCCCAACCCTCTTTGTTTATTTGTTTTGAGACAGAGTTTCGCTCTTGTCGCCCAGGCTGCAGTGCAGTAGCAGGATCACAGCTCACTGTAACCTCTGCCTCCTGGGTTCAAGCGATTCTCCTGCCTCAGCCTCCTGAGTAGCTGGGATTAAAGGCACGCATCACCACGCCCAGCTAATTTTTTGTATTTTTAGTAGAGACAGGGTTTCACCATGTTGGCCATGCTGGTCTCGAACTCCTGACCTCAGGTGATCCACCTGCCTCGACCTCCCAAGGTGCTGAGATTACAGGTGTGAGCCACTGTCCCCAGCCTACCCTCTTTATTTTGCCTTTGATAAACTGCCCTGGGTGGGAGGAGGATCTGGAATTAGCTCTAGGCAGTAAATGATGCTCTGAATGGAACCAGGGAAAAATGAGGCACCTGTGGGAACCAGGAACTGCTCTGCTGGAAACCATCCCCCAGGGCGGTTCTCCACGAGGCCTGAATGCAAGATTGATTAACACATTAACACGGCTGCCACTGCACCACCTCATGTTACTTTCTTACATTCACAGTTAACACATATACAGGGCATGATAATTTTTGAAGTACATGGAAGAATGAGAAATAAGAAGATGTCTCCTACTCTAGCCCCAGTGGTAACCACTTTGAACTCTGTCTATGTTTGTGACTTCCAAACAGTAGGCACCAGCTCTCCATTATGAAAGGTAAGACAGACCACCCACACTGCCCACCACTTCCTTTCTTCTCTGCCTCCATCCCAGGTTATTTTTTTGAGACGGAGTCTCGCTCTGTTGCCCAGGCTGGAGTGTGCAGTGGCGTGACCTTGGCTCACTGCAACCTCCACCTCCTGGGTTCAAGCAATCCTCCCAACTCAGCCTCCCAAGTAGCTAGGATTATAGGCATGCACCACCACGCCTGGCTATTTATTTATTTATTTATTTATTTTTGTATTTTTAGTAGAGACAGGGTTTCACACTATGTTGGCCAGGCTGGTCTCAAACTCCTGACCTCAAGTAATTCACCTGCCTCGGCCTCCCAAAGTGTTAGGATTACAGGTGTGAGCCACCACGCTCGGCCCATCCCAGGTTTTATAGTACATACATGTTTTTGTTTTTACTTATCCTCTCTATATCAATCAATCAATTAATTTATTATCTATTTATTTATTTATTTATTGAGACAGGCTCTCACTGTCACCCCGGCTGCAGTGTGTGATCATGGCTCACTGAAGCCTTGACCTCTAGTGCTCAAGCGATCCTCCCACCTCAGCCTCCTGAGTAGCTGAGACTACAGGCACATACCACCACACCCAATTAATTTTTTTTTTTTTTGTAGAAATGGGGCCTCACTATTTTGCCCAGGCGGCTCTCAAGCTCCTGGCTTCAAGCAGTCCTCCCGCCTTGACCTCTCAATGTGTTGGGACTATAGCCGTGAGCCAAGATGCCAGGCGTTTTTACTTATCTTTATGACTTTATCTTTCAAAATTACTAACACACATTCCCTTTGACCCAGCCATCCCACTTCCAGAAACATCTGATGACACTCCCACCAGTGCAAATAATCTGTGCACGCGGCCATTGCCTACGTGGTCGGTAACAGAAAACTACTCAGGTGCCCATCTTATGTACTCATAAGAAATCATCTTCAAGGTGTATTTCTATGTGGAAAGAGAAGCTGCACAACAGTATGCAGAGCTTGTTACCATTTATGAAAAAAGAAGACAAACATACGTGCTTGTGTGTTTGTGCTCTGGAAGGGCTTGTGAGGAAAGGATAACATTGGCCGGGAAGGAGAGATGGCTGGGTGGACGTGGGCCCTGCGGACTTTTTATTAAGAGAGAAGGATCCTTCTCTCCTCCTGGCCAGTTAAGCCCAGCTCTGGATGTACAGCCACAGGAGGCCAGCCTCTCCAACTGCAGTTTGCCCCAGACGAGGACAAACATGGCCCCTGTTTCGTGGAGGAGTTGAGCAATCACATCAGACCTAGAACAATGTGCAGACGGGGGACCCCTGCACCCCCTGCCTCCACCATCCAGGAATGTGACCCACCCTGGGGCTTGGGGATGACGCCTGCCAGCATGCTTCAAAGGGCTCAAAAAAGTCCTGGTTCTAACATGCAGCTAGTTCACTTTGGAAACTCAATTAATTCACAAGATGAAATGGCCATAGAGACTTCTACATGAAAAAAAAAGGGAATGTAAAATCAAAAGATCACTATTACCAAAATATCTGACAGAAGAGAAAAAACAACCAAGATGCTACTGAGGTTTTTGGTTTGTTTGGAGAGATAGGGATCTTGCTATGTTGCCCAGGCTGCTCAAACTCCTGGCCTCAAAGTGATCCTCCCACTTCGGCCTCCCAGAGTGCCTGACAAGACTGCTATCCTGTTGGAAGAGCTCCGGACCTGGCTTGGAGATGTAGGCTCCCTCTGGATTCTGCTGTCACTGACAGCTCTTGGGTTTCACCCAGGTGAGCTCTGGAGTCCTTCCCGTGTTGCCTCAGCGGATCCCAGACAGCTCTGTGTCCAAAGAGCCCCTCTCCGGCTGTCAGCGCTGTGTCCCCCAGAACTGCACAGTGCCCAGGGCATAGCTCACTGGGGCAGTTCCAATTCCTAGGCCCAGATGCATGGGTTGAATCATGTCCCCGCTAAAAGATGCTGAAGTCTTAACTCCCAGTATCTGTGAATGTGAAATAGGGTCTTTGCGAGGACCTATTTGCAAAGTTAACCTGAGGACCTGAGGGAACCTTGACTGCCGCTGTGCCCCGACATGGTGGGAACCCTCCTGACCACTGAGTTGAGGGCCTGGGCCATTGTGAAGGACCAGCCTTGCGTGGCACCTGCGGGAGAAGCCACAGATGGACAGCAGAAGGACAGGTGGAGGATGGACACCCGGCTGGAGGCCCTGCAGCACCCGTGGTGGCTTCTCCTGTGCTTTCTGCCCTGGCCCTCAGGTTGCCGTGTGGGGCCACTGAGTTGGCAAAGACGCACACACGCACAGCCCATGGAGCTCGCTGGTGTTCACGTGTTACTTCCACAAACAAGTCCTGGTGGCACCGAGCCAGGCTCCAGGGCGCAGGGGAAAGCACTGAGTGTGGACTTAGAGCCAGCTCCACCCATCCATGCTCGGGGGGCCTCGGGGAGGTGGTCAACTTCCTGGAGCTCTGGACTCCCCCCTGAATAACGGAAGGCAGGGTGGTCGTGATGATGAAGAGGAGGCCTGGGGCACCCGGCCAAACCGCATGTGGCTCCTTCACCATGCAGAAGCTTTTCCAGAACATCCTGTGTGTCAGAGGGAGTGCAGACTGTGAACAAAACTCATACGGTCCCTGCCTCGGGGGTCGACGCCACACGGGGAGCACGGCAGTGAGGAGGAGAGGGGAGGTGGCTCATAGGCGGGGCAAGGATCTGGCCCAGAGAACCCCCAAACTGATAGAACTTGGCAAGTGTCCTAGGAGCGCTTATAAGGACGAGGAATAACTGGTTCTCTGGGAAGGGAGGGATGGGGGTGGGGCACCTGGGAGGTTGAGCTAAGCTGCAGAGCAGGCAATGACCTCTCAGCCCCTCTAGCTCCCGGAGTCAGGCCAGTGAGTGGCAAAACCTCTAGACAAGCAGCTGCAGCAGGTTGCCTGAGGCTCCCAGGCAGCATGAGGGCCACACCCAGCCCAGGGCCAGACCTCTCCGAGTCTGCAGAACCAGGCAGGGGTTGACCCACAGGGCTGTCCCGCTCCGCGCTATGTCCCCCAGAGCACTGAGACTCAAGATGGGGCACCCACAAACCCTGCACACCTCCGCTTGGTCAGTCCTAGGCTTCAAAAGGGCGCCCATTTTCCCATCCCTTCATCAGCTCAGCTGCTCTCAAGGCTTTCTACTGTCCACACTCCTCTTAACTTGTGGCATTCTTGCAGCCAGCATCTGGAGGGGAAAACAGGGTTTGTCTAAGGCATCTCTAGTTCAGCCTCCTGTCTGATGCTGTAATAGCAGCAGCGCACGTGCAGAATGGACCAGTGCATGAGGAGGCTTCATTCTGCACCTGCTTGTCCTCACTCCTCACTCCTTTCAGCTGAAACGTGATGACGTTCCTCCCGGCAGCGTGTCCGTGTGTGGTTTAAGGGGATGGCATCGTACTCCTCTCTGGCATGTGGCCAGAGAGAACCAGCTGTGAGCAGAATGAGACAGCTGCCACTATGGCCTCAACTGTGCCTCCCCCAAATTCCCATGTTGAAGTCCTAACCCCAGGTCCCCCAGAATGGGACTGTACTTGGAGACAGAGTCTTTAAAGAGGTCATTAAGTTAAAATGAGGTCACCAGGGTGGGCCCTAATCCAGTTTGACTGGTGTCCTTATAAGAAGAGATGTCCTTATAAGAAGAGACACACAGGGGAAACCATGTGAAGACACAGCGAGATGGTGGCCATCTGCAATCCCAGGAGAGAGGCCTCTGAAGGAACCAACCCTGCCAACACCCAACCCTGCCAATACCTTGGACTTCTGGCCTCTAGACCATGAGAAAACAGAGTTCCGCAGCATAAGTGCCCAGTGTGCAGTCCCGTGTTACAGCAGCACAGCAGCCACCCTTGGGGAACTGACCTGCGGCTGACAAACGTGTGTTATCGGTGTCTATGGGGCAGGAGTGATGCCAGGCGCCTGACCTGCTCTCAGCAGGGACAGTCAGAAGCAGCACCCGTGGCCTGTGGGGCCCATTTTGTCAGACACTTTACCTATTAGTCATGCTTCACCACAAGTAAACCAACCCTGGGAGAGCCCCAGAGCCTCTGAGAGGAAAAGCCAGGGCTCAGACCAGGCGGTCCGGCTGCCCTCCCCAGGCCTTGCATGGGGAGCAGAGGGGAGGCTGGGCCGGGCAAGGGTGATGTGGTGATGGACACATTGTTGGCTAATGGCAGGCCCTTTCTGCCTGATTTGCACCCCTGCATTTTTCATTATCAAAATGAGCCACCTTCTGTGAAGTTGTAGGCCCTGGGAGCTGAGGATCACTGCCTTAAGAATCCACTCACCTCAATGAAAATCAAATCACTGCTCAGAATGAAGGGAGCAATTTATCCCAGAATGGATCTGTGATTTCTGTTCTTACCGATCCCATTGGACTGCCAAACTCATAACACTTATCTGCCTGAAATCACAGATGTGTATAGAAAGGGAGGTACCAGATCAGGGGCAGTGCCAAACCCAGTGAGCACACCGTAAGAAGATAACAGGCGGAGTGCATCATGGTCTGCTGGGGAGAAGCTCCCTGCATTCCCAGCACCTTCCTGCATGTGCCAGAGGGCAGATGTGTGTGCCTGCGGCCCCCTGCCTCACTCAGCACCTCCTCTGGAAGTGCTTCCTACCCTTCGTCCTCTCCCAGGTGACCCAGCTGGGCCTGGCACAGGGAGGGTGTCTGTGTTGGGTGAATGGACACTCTTGCTGTGGTTGCAGTTGCTGTGTATACACACATGCACAAGCACCTGCTTTAAGGTTTGGCTAACTTCAGAGGCAGGGAGGTTTGGACAAAGCTGGTATCCCAGTGTGACCCATTTTCAGAATGCAAGGGAGAGAATTCAAGCCTCACAGAGAGGAGTGACACCAGCCAGGAACCTCTGAGCTGTGTCCCAGGAGCCCAAGGGACCTTCCTAAGGCTTTGGGGGTCCACAGGATGGGCAGGGGAGGAGGAAGGACTCTGGGCCTCCGGGCCCAGCACTGACCGGAGCAGCAACCCTCTGATCTGTTTCTGCATCCATTCTCTTTTAAAGAAAGGATTCTGCTGACACAAGCAAAGTCTGATGCCAAGACCTGCTCATCCTAAGTTTCTAGGTCTAGCAGCATAAACACAACAGAAGAATGCGGAGGCAGAAGAGTGTAGGGACCCCCAAATAGTACAATACCTTTGCCCCTTCGTTTTGAAAAAATCCCCACCCCAACAAGGAGAACAAGAACAAGAAAAGAAAGGCTGTGCCTATGACCTTGATCACATCCACAAGGCGGTATCTATGTCCCCAAGCCCCAACACATATCAGCGGGAAGTGGGCAGGGAGATGGCAAATAGCTGAGCAGGGAGGGGGGCCAGGGAAGAGAAACAGGGCAACTAGGGCCCCAACATTCCAGAAGGGTCAGGGATAGGGGGTCCCCAGAGTCTCAGGAGGTGTGGGAGGCACAGTCTGAAGGAATGTGCAAGAATACAGCCTGTGCCGAGACCATGTGCTCCTCTTACCCTGTTGCCTTTTCTTCCAGGGCACACAGCTGGACTACATTTCCCAGCCTCCCTTGCAGCCAGGTGGCACCATGTGACTACACTCTGGCCAATGGGATGTGGACAGAGTGATGACCACATTTCTGGCCTGGGCCTCCATAACTCTCAGGGCAGCCCTTGCTCCACGTGCCCTTTCCTGCCCTTCCTTCCTGGGCACCTGGAAGCAGAATATCCAGGGGAAGACTTGGAGGCCCCAGAAGGCACAGACCCTAAAGCATTTCTCAACCACACTTTCTCATCTGAACCACAGCCCACAGTCAATGACTGGCGTGCCCATTTCCCCAACTGGTCATGCGCCTAAAGAGGGTGCATAACTGGCTTCGTTCCAGGTGTGCAGGAGGAAAGTTATTCCCTGCACGCCATGATGCCTTCGCTGTGAGTCCTTGATTCCCTCCTGGAATCTGGCTGAGAAAGGCTGTGAGACGAAAGACCCACTAAAAAGAAGAACCTTAAGTCCTTGCGTGACTGCGTAGAATAGAACCTTCATCTCCTGCGGTGACATCCCACTGCCACACATCAGGAAACACCACTTCATCGGGCCAGGCAGAGATTGGCACTTGCTTCTTACAGCAATTAGCCATCCCTGACCAACAGAGAGCCCTGTCCTGCGCCTCAGCAGTCAGGTAACCACCCCTACCCCAACCCCATCTCCCAAGCGGGGCGGGGGAGGAGTCTTCTCTGGAAAGACGCTGGACAGGAGAACAACAGGCCCAGAGGAAGGCTGGTGAGGAACCCACAGAAGATGAGTGAGTTGAGGGAAGTCCGGCCTCTCCAGTCTACCTCCCCGCCCTGAGCAAGCGGGTAGCCAGCCGGGATCAGCCCCCCAGCAGGGGACTGGAGGACCTTTCTCCAGGGAAGTGGAAACTTCAGCCTGTCCTTGGGGCCTGGTGCCCGGCTGGGTGCTCGGTGTATTCCAGGCTGTCGGGCCCTCTGAGTGCCGAATCCTGGGCTGAGCGCTGGGATGTCCGTCCCCAGTCACCAGCTCCCTGAGGGGCTTGAGTTATGGTGTAGGTATGCCCAGGATGGGGCATAAAAAGTGAATAAAGTGGGGCTCCAGAGGAGTCACTCATTCCCGGGGCACTCGGCGGCTTGCCTAGAACAATGGCATTTGGAATCACAACTGAATGACAAGGAGGATTTCAAAGGCTACAGGAGGCCCGGTCCCTGTAGGTCACATCCAGGGGAGGACGCAGTGAAGATTCTAGGAGCTGGGAAAGTGGGGTCACTCCTGGCTAGGTCACTCCTAGCTCCACCTTAGGGACAAGGGACCGAGGCTTTGGTGGAGTGGTGGGCTGTGGACACAGGAGGTCTGAGTGGAGAGCCCACCTCCTTCCTGTTGTCCTGTAACCTCCCCTGGGCCCTTTCCATGCCAAGACGGTGCCAAGACCACAAGCAGCCGCAGAGGCCGCCCAGGGTGCTGCCGGCTGGTGTCCAGCGCTCTCCTCACCCTTAGACTTGCTCGCCAGGACAGCTTCGCAAGATGGCCTCCCCACTGGAACTTTCATGAAACTGGTAAATGGAGCCCCTGAATGCCAAATGAAGGTGACGGCCGCACACACGCGCCCAGTCACTCACTGGGATGGCCAGCGTGTGCTTATTAACAAGGGCCCAGATGAAACATGTAATCTGAAGGACCTCATTTTAGCTCTCTCCCGGAGGCTGTCGGGCCCGACACAGGCTGCCTCACAAGAAGCGGGGGGCGGGGGCGTGCTGCATGCCGCTGTGACCCCTCTTTCATTCATTAAGCAAAGGAGCCAACCTTATTGGTGCCTGGCTGTCTAGTAAGACGACTGAGAAAAATCTAGCCTTTCTGCAGGGACAGAAAGCCACCACTCACGTTTCCCGGCAGAAACGGCCACCTGGCTCCAGTAATTAGGCAAACCCAGCCTTTATTTCTCAGGAAGTCTTACTTTCATCTCTGAGGAGGATGGTGGGGTAAGGAATGGGGGACCCAGGGGAGGGCAGTGTATTTGAGAGCAGAGCCATCTCCTGCTTGGCTTAAAAAGATTCATATTCAAGCAGCGCTCGGATCAAACTAGTAACAGTTGTCTGAGGGCATCAGAGATGATGTTTGAATTCACGGTGATGGAAACACGAGAGAGGGAGTTAATGCGTCACTCAAAGCCACCTCTCTGGTTCTCAGTTACCCTGTTATTGTTCTTAATCTGCTAAATTGTAAAAAAAAAAAAAAAAAAAAAAAGAAGAAGAAGAAGAAGAGGAACAAGGAAAGAAATGTAAACACGTAGCGGGGGAGCCCTGTGAGGAATAGTTAACCCAGAGTCGGTACTGTCTGTACATTAAAGCCTGTTTAGTGGCATAATTCTAGCAGCTGCTCAGTGAGGCTCCTGGGAACCGATGGCTTGACTGTCCTGTTGCTCCCACCTCAGTACCCGCTGACGGCATTGGTTGGCATCTCATCCCATCGCTCCGAGATGCTTTCATCAGTCAGATCTCCGAAGCTTGCCAGGCCAACCAGACTCTGAGATGCTTTGAGGGAAGGCAATCAGAGAGGTGGGGAACACCAAATGCTTATGAAAGACCCAGGCTGGCCTGGGTGCCGTGGCTCACACCTGTCATCCCAGCACTTCAGGAGGCCAAGACAGTGGATTGCCAGAGCTCAGGAGTTCAAGACCAGTCTGAGCAACATGGTGAAACCCTGTCTCTACTAAAAATATAAAAAATTAGCTGGGCGTGGTGGCATGCACCTGGTAGTCCCAGCTACTCGGGAGGCTGAGGCAGGAGAATTGCTTGAACCCGGAAGGTGGAGGTTGCAGTGAGCCGAGATTGTGCCACTGCACTCCAGCCTGGGTGACAGAGCAAGACTCTGTCTTAAAAAAAAAAAAAAAAGCAGTCTCAGGAAAAGACTGGAGAGGCGTTCATTGTGAATTTCAAGGAATCAGAGGGCTCAGCCCATTTGAGATGAGAGCTTATTCTGCCTGGGGTGGAACAGGAAGGTGGAAGGCAGAAGGGGCCGGTGGAAGACAAGCAGGTTTGTGCTCTTTCTTATCTAGCATCCAACCCAGTTCTTTCTCTCAGTGACCACTGGACCCACACAGCTCCTGCAGCTAAGCCCCTCTCCTAGGGTTGACTGCATTTTTCAGAGCAGCTCGGGCCTGTGTCCTTCTTTCCTCCAAATAAGCAAGTGAGTCAAGTTGCCTGCAGCCTTAGCTTCCCGGTAGTTCTCCAACGAGGGGCCAGTTCTGCCCCTGGGTGATTGCGGGGAGGCTGTGCCGGCTGCCAGGACCCAGGTGCAGGGAGGAGCCGATGCATCTGGGACCATCCAGGCTGAAGTGTGGCTGGGCCGACACTAGAGGGCGCTGTTGAACAGGCTCCCAGGGTCTGAGCTGAGATCCCGCCCCTCTCAGGTGCCTCCGCGTCTCCACCTATAAGCTATGGCTGCTTTGTCCACTACGGTCACCACCAGCCACACGTGGCTAATGAGCACATAAACGGTCGCCAGTCTGAACTCATATATGTGCCCCTAGTGTAAAATACACGCTGGATTTTGACGACTTCATGTGGGAAAAAAAATGACAAAATATCTCATTAATCCTTTTTCTTTCTTGATTACATGTGAAATGGTAAATGATACCATTTGGGATCTAATGGGTTAAATCAAACAAGCTTTAAATTTCATCTTTTTTACTTTTCAGTGTGGCTATAGAAAAAGTTACAATCACACAGGTATGTGTCTCCTACTATATTTCCCATGGGCAGTGCTGGGTAGAAGCAGCATTCACTGGGTGATACCAGGGACCCTGGATCTGGGGCCACCAAACGGGGACTCTTCAAGCTCATTAGCATCCTGTGGTATCCTTTATTTATTCACTTGTTAGTGCCCTTGAATGAAAGATCATGGTGTTCGTATTTCACAGTTACCTGTGAGTCCCACACGGTTCTCTTCTCAGCAGAGAGAGCTAGCCTGAGAACGCTGCCAGAGGCCAGCTGCAATGAGGACCCCAGGTCTGACCCCAGCTAAGGAATGAGGCTGGTGGGGAGGGGCCGCAGAAGGAAGAGTTTCCTCCTTCTCTTTGGAGCTGGAACAGCCAACCCTGCTGAGTCAGCTCTGGGGAAAGAGGTCAGTAATACCTCTAGAGTGACAGTTCCAGGGTGTGCCTGCACCTAAACCCAACCCACTGACTTACAGCTCGTTTCTGGAGGCCTTCCTGAAAGCTGTTGCATCACGGTGTTTTGCCCACTGGATGGGCTCCAGGCCAGTGACCTGTTGTTGAGAAATCAACTGAAACCTTCCTGACTTCTTACCCATTCCCAGCCTCTTAAACTCCTCACAATTCCTCAAAGCCTTACAAGAAAAACATAACATACAAGAAGAGAGAGAGAGAGAGACCCAGCAGGGCATAGAAATCCCCTCCCTCCACCCATCCCTCCTTCTTTTCCACCCTCTCAAGGCCGAAATGCCCTAAATTAAGCTGGCGAGAAGGAAGAGGTGGAGAAATGAAAAGGGAATCCCCAAGAGATGTACTTTCCCTTGCAGAAACTGCTACTGTGACAGGAAGAGGAATGTGTGGGTGGCTGTCCCTGCACTCTGTGCCTCTGCAGATATGAGTTCACCTGTGTGGCACGCTCGCCTCAGCCACCCAGCCAACCCCTACTCATTCACCAAAGCCCAATGCAAAGGCCACTCCTCAGGCATGCCTTTCCCAGTCCCTACAACTGCTCTTCCCTTTGAATTCCAACAGCATTTTTCTAGTATGAACTCAGCTTTGGACACATCACTTATTTGTCTTTTTCCTTCATTAGACTGGGAGCTCCTGGAGGAAGGAGAATCCTTCATTTGTCCCAGTTGGAGAAGCTGCTCAGCATGTTCCAGCCTCAGGGCCTTCGCACCTGCAGTTCCCTCCACCTGTCTGCTCTTCCTTCCCCTCAATGTCTGCCAGGCTCACTCCCTCCAAGTTCATGACCTTGCTCAACAGTCATGGGGAAACCTCCTCCAAGGCCCCACCTCAAAGAGCATCCACCCTCACCCTCTAGTCCCTCACCCTGACCCCTTTCCCAGCATTTCCTGCCACCTGGCACTATATTTACAAAATCTCTTGACTGTCTGCCTCTTTTTGTTCACCACTGTACCCCCACAGGGCCCAAAACAGGGCTTGGCACACAATTCAGTCAATATGTTTGAATGAATGGTTGTGTATTCCAAGGGCCTAGCATAGTGCCTGAGCAAATGAACAAAGGAATGAGTGAGTGGTTCTTTTCTAGGATCCCTCTTGCTCTAACATTCTGTGACTCTTCCAGTTTTAGGAATGGCTGGAGGAAGGTCAGCGGTTAGGATGGTCAAGTGCTCTGCTCAGATTTGAAGCTCCAGACGGCACATTCAGACTGGGTATTCTGGAAATCTCCGTTTTCTGGCATGGAAACAGCTGCAGCAGAGTAGAGCTTTGGGGGCATGCCAGATTTGGGGGTTCCATTCATCAAACTGGTGCCAAACTCCTTCCCAGGTGAACACATCCCAGTTCTATGGTCCTCAGCCAGGGGGGTGGGGGACAGGATGGGGGACTTCCTGTTACTCTCCAGCAAGATCATTCCCTGGACCCGTGTGGCATCATCACAGAACCAACATCACTCCAGCTTGAGTCTTTGGGGAGGAGCTCTTTGAGCTGCCTCCGCAGCAGAGAAAGGGAGGTGCGTGAAGCAGACATACATGAGCCTCTGGGGAGAGCACGGAGAGACAGGAAAAGGGAAACGCCCAAGAGAATGCTCCCATTCCATCCAGAACCCTAACTCAGCAGGAAAAGGAAGCTCAAAGGCAAGACCAAAATGAGGCCACAGACTTTCTGAAAGCAACCCCCGACCCACATACGTCTGTCCCTGTGACGGTTCCATGTTTCTACAGCGGTGGAGGGTGCCGGATGCCAGGCGGGGAGCAGAGCCGTGCCAGGGCCAAGCTGAAGCGAGCCCGGTGGGAATCTGGGTGTGGAGTACTGGCCACAGAGCCTGGGACTTCCTCTGCCCCCACCCAGCATCTCGCTTTGAAGGCGAATTTGGGGCTTTCAGTGACAGACCCCAGAAACACCAGGATGCAGTGGGAGTGGGGTCTCTGAACTGGTTCCCTCACCCACACCTCAGTGGTTCCCGAGTCCCGTTCCATGCTGGGTGTAGGCACACATGGATGGATGAGACACAGAGACCCTTCCTGGGGCTCCTTGAAGTGACTCCCCCCACACATGCCCATGAAACAGCGGTGATGGGCATTAAGAGACTTAATGCGGGCCCAGGAGCTCGGGCGCAGGGCACAGAGGTCAGCTGGGATGGGACAGAGCTGAGGGCTGAGCCGAGGCTTAAAGGTTCCAGGAGTTCTCCAGGTGGGACAGACAAAGGAAACAGTGTGTGCCAGGGAATGGGGGCAGCGAGCACTGAGTCCTGTGGCACTCAAGCCCCACACGACGAGGAGTCCCCACACGCCACAAAGGACTCCAGTTTCAGTAATGCTGGAAGGAATGACTGAAGGAATTAGTGCGGAGCATGACTGTAGGAGAACGCACGTTGATGACAACAAGGAGGGGTGAAGGGGAGAAACAGTAGAGGCTCAGCGTGCCCACCTCCCCACTAACCGGCAATGCTCCATAGAACACTGAGAATAATTCTATTACTGTTCAATCACACAATAAAAGCTCAAAAGTTGAAACAACCATGTGAATCGCCCAACTTCCCATTCGCAGGGACTTGGCGCATACCGCAAGCCAACTGCTCTGTGGGAGAAAATGTAAGAGGGCACAGCAGGCTGGAGATCCTGAGGCTTTAGACGCTCCTTCGTCAGTCCCTCTAGATGTGACCCTTCATGTAGTCAGCCAGAGCTGGCGGGGCGCTGCTCCCTGCCCGAGGCCCCCACCCTGGCTTGGCTGTGCTGATGACGCCTGGTGATTTGGTATGCCAGCCCCCAGGCGTCTTGGAGCGCATTCTTCCTGGCTCTTTGTGCCAGCTGCAGAATGACTCAAGCACTGACCCATGCCTGGGTGGGAAGATCCACACGTCAGATGGCAGAATCCCGTCTGCAAATTCCACCCTGATGTTCCGGGCCAGGAGGCGAGCAGCAGCCCTTCCCCAGGGAACCACGTCTCACCCTAGCAGGGGCAAAACTGAGACTACGGGGCCAAGTCTGTGTCGAGTGCCTCAGCCTGCCCTGCCAGCAGCCCGCACGCAGCACCCCCTGGAGGGGCCGTGGAGGGACAGGCAGCTCTTTCAGGGTCCCGGAGCCACGTCCTGGAGTCAGGCCAGGCTGGGCTAGAGTTGCCAGTGTCAACGCTCCAGACCCAGCCTGTTTGCTCCTCTGTAAAATGGCACCAGAATGCCAGCTTTGGGGGCCTGCAGCCAGGATGGGGGTGTATATACGAGGGGTGCTGCTGGAAGCAGCCCGCAGACCCAGGGGCCCTGCTGGGGGCTCTGCCCAGCCTGCCTTGTCTCCAGCCATAGGGTCCTGGCTGTCTCAACTTCTCTGGGCCTCATTTTCCTTGACTGTAAAATGGGAATAAGGGTCCCTGCCTGCAGGTTCTACTGAGTAGTTGTGAGGATAAAGGGAAACGGAATCTATAAAAAGGAGTGCCAGTTGGAAAGCACCAGTCAGATGCCTGGGGTATTGGCGCAGCTTTACAAGAAAGACGGCAACCTTGGGAGCCGATTCCTGACACTGAGCACAGCCTGGCGGGAGGTGGGGGCTGCGGCCTGGGCTCGGTGGAATCTCTGCACTGCCTGGCAGGCCCTTCTCGCTCGGCATACCCCAAGCAGCGGCATTAAAACCTGGTCCCGAGACCCAGGCGGGCAGAGAGCCTGGGATCATAGTGGCCCAGACACATCCAGCTGGGGCAGGGTGAGCGAAATTCCAACTCCTGTTCTTCGAAGAGAAAATAAAGAAAAAGGACAGAAGAAGCCCAGCATGCCACAGCAAGGCAGAGCCCACTCGGTCCAAGATGCAAGAACGGCCCAGCCCTAGGACAGCAAAGGGGCCCAGGATCTGGGGGCTGCTCAGCGCCTGCTGGGCGTGGGAGTGAGGCGGGGTCTACCTCAGGGCATGAGGTCCCTTCTCTCATCTCCGGGGAGGTCTGTGGCTGCTGACTGCTTTGGGTCTGTTTAACAGGGAACACAGCATCCTGCTGACCAGCACAGGCCGGGCTTTCTGCAGGATTTGGCAGACAATGTAGGAGATAGTCCCAGACTTACCCGGAGCACTGGGGCTGATACGTAAGCTCTGCGGGGCTGGGAAAATACTCACCCAGCAGACAGGGTGAGGGGCATTCCAGGAGGAATCCACAGTGTGCTGGGAGGCAAAAGGGCATGGCTGGAGAAGGGCTCGGGGGGACATAGCTGGGGAGGAGGCCAGAGTCTGGCTGAGGTGGGAGCTTGTTCCAGTCCCAGACTTCATCCTGGGGTGCTTTCAAAGTATGCAGGTGTCAATGACACGCAGGTCCAAACTTTTGGGGAGACAACCACCAGCAAGTAAGTTGTCCCTGCTACAAACCTCTGGGCTGGTACCTCTCCATGTACCTTCATGGGTAATAAATGGACAAATGATAGACAACATTATGGAGCAGTGTATATAGCAATAACGAACAAACAGAATATGGAACAAAAGGGTAGATTAACAAATGCAGAGTGTGGGGAGGAGAGGCAGCCAGGAGAAGGAAGAGAAAAATACCATCAAAACCTAGGAATTCAGACCAATTTCTTGAATGGTAGTTCAAATTTGTAAAGTCCGAATCAAAAAAATACCTGAAAAATTGCCTCTGAATTCTTGATCGGGTAAGGACTGGAAAGAGTGGGCGTTTGTAATGAACGGATAAGAACTCTTTGTTGGCCGGACTCGGTGGCTCACGCCTGTAATCCCAGCACTTTGGGAGGCTAAGGTGTGCGGATCACCTGAGGTCAGGAGTTCAAGACCAGCCTGGCCAACATGGTGAAACTCCGTCGCTACTAAAAAGACAAAAATTAGCTGGGCATGATGGTGGGCACCTGTAATCCCAGCTACTCGGGAGGCTGAGGCAGGAGACTCACTTGAACCCGGGAGGCAGAGGTTGCAGCGAGACAAGATCACGCCACTGCACTCCAGCCTGGGTGACAGAGCAGGACTCCGTCACACACACACACAAATAACTCTTTGTTATGAGGGCATCATTTTCAACTGCAGAACGGAGCTGGTGGCCTGGGTGGTGGCGGCTAAGTCACACACCCTGACGGCTCTCTTTCCTTATCAGGGTCCAATATGCGGTTGGACAGTGTGGCCCCTGAGGTATGAGCTAGCTCTAAAAAACATCCTCGAGAAAAAAATTTAAAAATAAAGAAAAACACATACATAAATAGAAAACTTTTGAGTCCTTCCCCAGAGGAGGCTTCCAGAGCACCTGAGGAGCTGCTCACTGAGCCAGGACTGGTGTCCCTCTCCCTGGACCTTGTTCGGCAGACCCAGCTGCCTCCTCGCTCCTATCTTAGTAGATGGTAAAAAGCTACATTTCTGCCAGGTCCCTGCTTGAGAAATGGCGAAACTCTCAGTTCATGAGCCCCAAAGGAACTATTTGCAAATGTTGAATTCACGTGTCCCAAATGAATGGGGTTTGGCCACATTGTAAGGTATCTCGGGTGGAAACCATTTGTAAGAAATACCATTGTAAATGTTAGACTGAAGAGGTGTTTGTGAGACACGTGTCCTCCCTGGGGTTTTGCGCAGTCTGCATGGCTCTGTCTGCAGGGCAAGGTCCACCCTCTGCCTTGCTGCCCACAGCTGAGCTCAAGGTGGGAGGGCTCCCAGGTGCCTGCCTGGTGTCCACACCAGCACACCCGTCAAAAACTTTTTCTTTAATTCTCTTTTAAATTTGGAAGGGAACCTCCAGTGAATCGTCACATGTATTATTTGATTCATGTTTAATACCTCTGGGAAGCAATAAAAACAGGAAGTCATTCTTAATAAAACGGCATCAGCCCGGCTGAAACACTAGGCACAGGAAAGGTGATGTTCCAGCTGCCCTCGGTGGCCCCAGCAGCTACAGTCTGGAGTTAACTGTTGGCAAGTGACTTATCCATGATCACCTAGGCATCTGACTCATAAGACACTGTGTTTATAATCAGGAGTGGGGGCAGCTCATAAAAGCCACTCTTTGCTGTCTTTAGTCTTTAAATCACAGCACCAGAAGCCACAGATTCTGCAGGGAGAGTTGTGGCAATGCACTCACCCATACACACAAAGGGTAATCAACACGCACTCACGGAACACCTCTTAGGTTCAGGCCACAGTGCTAAGCACTGGGGAGACACCGAAGGGTAAAACGCCCTCAGAGCGCTTCCAGTCTGGTCGGGAAGGCAAGACAGGGACTCCTTCTTTCCTTCTCCTACCAAGGTTCAGTTCCTGGCCGGGCGCAGTGGCTCATGCCTGTAATCCCAGCACTTTGGGGGGCAGAGGTGGACGGATCACCTGAGGTCAGGAGTTCAAGACCAGCCTGGCCAAGATGGTGAAACCCCGTCTCTACTCAAAATACAAAAATTAGCCAGGCGTGGTCGTGGACGCCTGTAATCCTAGCTACTCGGGAGGCTGAGGCAGAGAATCGCTTGAACGCGGGAGGTGGAAGGTTGCAGTGAGCCGAGATTGCGCCAGTGCACTCCAGGCTGCGTGACGGAGCGCGACTGTCTCAAACAACAACAACAACAACAACAACAAAGGTTCAGTTCCTACTCTGAGCCTGGCGCTGAGCTTGGGTGCTGGATGGCAGAGGGAGGCAGCATTCCAACATGGACCAGCAGCCTCAAGCCTCCAGCTTCCCGGCTGGGTCCCAGTTCTCTCCTGACCCTTTCCCAAGGACAGAGAGCTGGGTGCCATTTACCCAGGGTGTGGCTAGGAATAATCCCATAACCAATTATTAGCACAGCGCCTGGAACACAGGAAGTACACAGTAATTGTTTGACAAGAGGCAGGAAGGAAGTCAAAGAGGGAGGGAGAGTGAAGGTCCGGCTGATCTAGGGGCTCCTTCCAGACAACCTCCAAATCCTCTGCAGATCTGGCCTCGGAACAGTGGATCTTCAGCCCCCGGAGCACTGTCTGTGCATCCTCCGACAGCCCC
This sequence comes from Theropithecus gelada, assembly GCF_003255815.1. Classification (NCBI taxonomy): domain Eukaryota; kingdom Metazoa; phylum Chordata; class Mammalia; order Primates; family Cercopithecidae; genus Theropithecus; species Theropithecus gelada. The sequence continues at coordinate 30,861,231 of NC_037681.1, read as the reverse complement.
ATCAGACACATTCTAACCCAGATAGTCTCTAGCCTCAGCAAAAGAGCCAGTTTCCCAGAGACCCTCTGGGGGCCGAGGAACATCCAAAAGAACAGATATTTGCTAAACATCGTCTATGATCCCAGCGATTACTTCTAAGCTAAAAATTTGCACATGGGGTCTGAGAAGTCCAAGAATATTCTAGGGGGTAACTGAGAGAAAATGTGTAATCTGGGCTGTCCCAGAAACACCAGGTCCTGTGCCTGGGGTGGTGCTGGATACCTCGGGAAGGGGAGAAAAGATCACTGTGGACTCCACCTAGAGAGGCCAGTGACATGGGTGGGGAGGAGCCTGGCTGGCTCGGACCTGGCCTGGAGACCCGGGGCCAACAGGCAGCAAGGTCAGGGGAGCGTCATTGTGCAGCCTCGGCTCTGGCTGCCCATGTGGCTGAGCAGACTAGCGGGCAGGTCAGCTGCCCTTCCTTCCACCTCCGCCTGGCATCTCCCAACCAGATGGGGAGCCTGGGCTGATCTTGCTCCTGTGGGATCTGTATACAGCCCCTCACACAGAGCCCGACACGGAGCAAATGCTCTGGGGACGCTGACGGCCAGGATTCCCCCGCTAGGCACCTGGTGGTCCTGCCGAAGGGCCAGGACAATGTCCCCAGCCCTCCACTGATTCCAGGGCAGATGAGAATGCTAAGTTGTGCCTGCCCACAATGTGTGTGTCTGTGTGTATGTGTGTGTGTGTGTACATGTGTGCAGGCACGTGTCTGCCCACAATGCTTGTCAGACAGGATCTGCTCTCTGTGGCTGAGGGCTGGAGGGGACGACCACAGGAAGTGATACTGCCAAGTCATCCCAAGTCACCCTAAATATAACCCTCAACATACAACACAGGAGGACTGTCCCTTCCCCGCTGCCTTGCCTCATGACCAGTGTCCGCCTAGGAGGGCACTTCCAGAAAAGCCGCTCAGATGGCTCTCTGAGATGCCCGCCTGGGATCCACAGCCTGGCCAGCACCAGAGGGGAGGCAAGCCTGGGGTTCTGCTCTTCTGGCCCCAAATCTCCATGGCCCTGTTCATCTAACTTCTTCCAGAAGAACTGTTGGCTACACAAATCACTATGAGCAACAATGATCTCTTAAGCCTGGGAGGAGGCGTCCTTATTTAAGGGACACAGAGGGCCACCATATGGTGGGACTCTGGCTGCGCTGAGATGCTGCTCACACCTGTCTTCCTCAGTGGTCGGGGTTGCCAGCGTCCTGCCCCTCAGGTGTGACCCACCAGGACCTGGCTGAGCCGCCTGCTCGCCCCCTCCTTGCCACAGGTATACATCTGCCACAGGCCCTTTGCACCAGCTGCTCCTTAGCTAGAAGCACGCCCGTCCCTGGCCTCCTGCAGGCCTTTGATCAGCTCCCATCTCAGGAAGGCCTTCCCCAAGCACTCTATCCAAAACCGACACTCATTCTTTATCCCCTTTCCAGCTTGATCCTTTCTCTCATTTCTGTTTTATTGAGTTCACTGTCTGTCTCCCTTTGAGTGGAGCTCAAAGTCCTTGGGGCCAGGTTTACTCTGGCCCATTCTCCATCAGAAGCCCAGAGCCTGGAAGCTTGTCTGGCACAGGGAACATGCTCCATGAACCCACCTCAAGGGAAGGAACGCGTGAGTGTCTGGGGGCGTGGAGAGGGAGGCCGGTAGGGGAGGCTGAGACTCGAGCCTTAGTATGCAGGTGCTGCTTCTCCACTGCCCAGGGAGAGGTCTGCTGTACACGACTGAGGCCCGGGGCAGAGAGAAGCGGAAGGCCCTTCCACTGCCCATCACCTGACCCACAACATCCATGGCCAACAGTGTGAATGTGCTGGAAAGTGCCTTCTGACCCCAGAGTCCCTCAACTCGTGGTGGTGGCGGTGCAGAGATATTATTTGCTGTGCGTGCACTGAAATGCCCCAGGGGTCTGGGGATGGGAATGGACACCTGGGACCACCTCCTCCACCCCCTTCTGATCCCTTCGCCTGCTCCCGCTTCTTGACACGGGTATCAGCCTCAACACGACCTGCCGGGCCAGGCGCCTCCCCTGTGCAGCTGTGCTGACAGTGGCCTCGGGCCAGGACACCTGTATGCAGGTGACATCCAGGTAGCACGGACCCAGATGTTCCCCCACTTTCCAGCTCCAGTAAGGCTGGTGGCTGGAGAATGAATGGGTGGAAGCGGCCCCTTCGCATGCGGTTGTGTCTATTTTCTTCTGAGAAAAATACTTTTTTCTCAGCTAACCACTGGCTAACCGGCACCCTGAGGCTGAGGCGCCAGCCTGGAAGTCTCCTCCCAACCCAGCAGCCACTCTGGCAAGGAGAAGGCGGAAGGAGAATCCCCTCCCTCAGGAAGAGGAAGGCAGGAAAACCCACCCCACACATGGGATGCAGATCTGAGGGCGGGGCAGGGACGGGCAGAGGGTGGGGAGCTCACTTGGTCCTGGAAACACCACGTGAGTGCATTGGTGCCCAGTGGGAAAGCAGCCATGCCCGGGCTCTGCCCTGGGCCCTGGGCCCTGGGCCTGACCGACTGAGGGACTCACATCTACCAGTGCCACAGATGGAACCCGCCACTGGCACCTGCCCTCCACCCCTCACACAGCCCAGAACCCCCTCACGACAACTGAAATTAAGATAGTGACGCTTTAACAGGTTTCAGGTCCAAATTTTAGCCTGGCTGAGCATTCAAAGGTGGTTCCTTCTGAGTGGGAAGATGAAAATTATAAAGAGCATCTCCCGCATCTAGGGCCAAGAAAATTCCAGACTTTTGGAAAGTGACTTTGTATGAGGACTTGGAGGACTTCAGTCCTTATACAGGACCCTGCCAAACTCACCAGATGCAAGTCGGTGATGAGGGCTCTCATGGGCTGGGCATGGCCAGATGGGCCTCTGTCCCCAAACGTCCCTCCCCCAGGTGTCCCCCCGGGAGCCTATGACAGCTGACCCTTGCTACATCCATGGCCCCAACTGATGCTCGCAGTACGCAGGAGCAGGTGGGGCAGGGTGTTGAGTGACAAGAGTCACCATAATAGTCATAAGACCATGACAGGGAGGAGGGAGAGAGAGGAGGAGCTGTGGGCAGCCAGGTTCTGCCGGACCAGATACCATGGGGACACTTCACTCCAGGTCTGATCTTGCATTGACCCTGGAGAGGGCATTTTTATCAACCTTCCTATGCACGAGATTGGAAGGGGCTGTGAAGAGGCACAGCGAGAATCACACACTCTCCAGCATCGCACACCTGGTTCGTCGCTTGCAAACAAAACCAAATCCTCAACGCCGGAGAGCAGCCCCACAGCATGGCTGGCGGGCTCTCCAGACCTGCGGGCAGCCCCGGGACACGGTCGGTCAGGACTTCCTGTCTTGGGAGCTGGCAGGACGACCAGGGTCATGACACCCAGACACTATGACAGCGCCCTACTTTGCCCTCATCCACACGTCCTTCTCAAAGTTCTGGGCCCCTCATTCCCCCAACAAATCCCCAAACAGAAGCACCGAAGCTCACGCGATTTGCCCAGAAAGACCTGGCCAGTTTAGGGTGAGAGCCAAGATGGCTGTGGGGCCTCGGGGCGTGGGGGTGGTTCTCTGCATCTCTGAGCCGCAGTTTCCTGACCTGTCTTAGGGGTGCTAGGTGGGCTGCCCCCATGCTCAGTCTTCCCTGCTCTTTCTGCTAAGCTGGGTCCAGTCCCCACACATGGGCAGGACCCCACGGCACAGCAGGAGTCACCCACTTCCATCCTCAGTCCTCGCCCGCCCCAGACCAGTCGGCCTCCGGGAGTGACTTACCAGAGACCAGGAGGAGTCCGAGAGGGAGTGGGTCAGAACCTCCGGGGAGTGTGTCCTGACTGGGCCGCTAGACCATGCCCCTGGAAGAGAAGAGCGACAGGTCACATGGGCTGTGATGACCCGGCCCGGAGCCCGTGCCCCTCCCTCTGGTTGCTTCTGTGGTGCCTGCTGGGGGATCACAGCCTTTGCAAGTGCCATGCTAAATACAGAAACCCCTGGCTCCCGGCCTCCGCCAGCCGCCGTGGGCAGGGGCACATGCTCAAGGCCACTGTACCCCAGTGGGAGAGAAGCCTACGACAACACTGACAGAAGCCCCAAGGTGAGATGCTGGCCACCCTTCGAGTGAGGTCGCCAGTTACTACAAAACTGGCATGGAAACTAAGCATGGCTGGGACCTCTGTGGTCTACAAACTCATTCGAATCCCAACAGCATTGTCACTTGGGGCCATCACAGATGCACAGCCTCCGTCCTCACCCAGCACTCTGTACCCTGCACCCAGGGCCGTTACGAGGGTTCAGTGGAATCATGCAACCCAGGCCTGGCACCCACTGCTGTGCCCTGCCCTCTTCAGGATCCCTCTAGCCTCCACAGTTTCTTGACTGGCATATCTAGGTTGGCCCCTCATCACCCAACCTCCTCTTTGAGGCCCATATTGCCCCCAGCATGCCTCCTAGGCCCCACACAGGGCACACACTAGGTGCTCAGGAAAAGGTCAGGATGCATCACCTGACATTCAGCCAGAAGCTCACAAAACCACCCAGAGACTGAGAAGGAAAATTTGCACTGCCAGTGTCCAGGTGCCCAGCCACTCCCACCCTCAACCCTCACCGCCAGCTCTGGCACAAGCGTTCCAAGCACCCTTCATGTAGCATGAACTCAGGACGGGCCCACCTCCCTCTTCTCTGCCTGCTCCCCAGGCACGGATTGGTGACCCCTCCTCTGTGAACCTGCAGCCTCTGGCACCTATGTGTATTAACAGTGTGGAGGCCGACAGCTCCATACAACCAGGCTCCTTGCTAAAGGCTGTCTATGCATTTGTATTCATTATCCAATGTAATCCACACAGCAGCCCTGGGAGATGGGGGAAAATGGAGGCTTATAGGAGCTAATTACCTGCAAGATCATGTGTCTTCTAAGGGGCAGAGCCAGGATGGAATCCCGACAGTCGCTTCACCTGACAGCCCATTTCTCTTCCGTATCTACCGCACACTCCCTAATTACTTTCTCCCAATACAAGGTTCTCTCCCTCATAGCAATGATCCCGCTTTACAAACACCCACTAGACCAAGTGGCTTGTTCACCCTAGAACACCCAGCCTCAGCACAGTGCTGCGTGCCAGCGGGGCTCCCCTCACTCCTGCGTAATGGGGGCGCTGCACCTCTCCCCTCCTTCCACCTCCTACCAACCCACCCCACTGACTGTGAGCTCCACAAGGTCAGGAAATCGTCCGTTTCATGTCTGTGCATGCAGAGCCTGGACGCAGCAGGCGCTCAATAAATAATGGTTGACAAATGAATGCCCCCAAGATGCATCACATGTGATTGGAAATAGGGTGTATCTTGCTTAGAGTTAAATTTCTACTGTTTCCCAAATATAGAATTTTGTAGGCCAATTATGGAATGTAAACTCACTGCTAGAATTCAAGACCTGACAAAGTCATGCATCTTCCCACCAGAAATTCTCACTGCAAGGTCACTATGCTTTTAAGATAGTTGTGTGTGTGTGTACATGTGTGTGTGTGTTTTAAAGATAGATTTTAGGCTGGACTCCATGGTTCACGCCTGTAATCCCAGCACTCTGGGAAGCTGAGGCAGGTGGATTGCTTGACTCCAGGAGTTCGAGACCACCCTGGGCAACATCACGAAATGCCATCTCTACTAAAAATACAAAAAATTAGCGCATGTGGTGGTGCACGCCTGTAGTCCCAGCTACATGGGAGGCTGAGGTTGGAAGATCACCTGGGCCTGGAAGGCAGAGGTTGCAGTGAGCCGAGATCATACCACTGCCCTCCAGCCTGGGTGACAGAGTGAAATGTTGTCTCAAAAACATAAAATAAAATAAAAGATTTTAATTTTTTGGTCTTCCCAAAATATTAAGCAGAGAGTTCCCATATACCCTTTGCACCACTCCCGGCCACAGCCTTTTCCACAATCCACATCCCCTGCCAGAGTGAATCATTTTTTGCAACTGAGGGACCTGCATTGACCATCATCATCTCCTAGGTCCACAGCTCACGTTAGGGTTCACTCTTGGTGTGGGCCACTCTGTGGGCTTTGACAAACGTGTACCAATGCGTACCCACCACTACAGCATCACATAGCGCGGGCTCACTGCCCTAAAGCTCCTCTGTGCTCTCCGCCTTGCCCCGTATTTTCCCATGGCGTTTTCAAATCGATGATCTCAGCCAATTTATCCAACAGCTCTGTGCGCTCTGCTCTGACACTCAGAGAAATCAAGACCTGGACAGGGTCAAGGGCTCTCCATGAGGAGAAATCCAGTAATGGAGCCAGCGGCAGAATGTACCAGTTCCTCATTGCATCATCCTCCTCCGACCGGCCGCGGCAGAGAGCTCATTCTCAACCGTTTATGGAGAAAGAAAGACTCCAGGACACCAGCCCAGGTCACACTCGGCTAAGTGGGGGGTGGGGTACCCAAAACACAAATCCCCAAACCCATGCTCTGTTCTTTTCAGCTGCTCTGGTTAATTAAAAGGTTTTTTTTTTTCGTTTATTTGTTTTTCGGGACACAGGGTTGTCACCCAGGCTGGAGGGCACAATCAAAGCTCACTGCAGCCTCAACCTCCCAGGCTCAAGCAATCCTCCAGCCTCAGCCTCCCAAGTAACTGGGACTACAGGTGCACCCTAATCTATTTTTTTTTTTTTCATTTTTAGTAGAGATGAAATCTTACTACATTTTCCAGGCTGGTCTCAAATTCCTGGGCTCAAGCCATCTGCCTGCCTTGGCCTCCCTAAGTACTGGGATTACAGGTGTGAGCCACCATGCCCGGCCTAACGGGGACTTTTTAGAGGCCATGGAATGCAGTGAGTAAGCACCCTCCTGGGGAAGGAGGGGCCTCTGCATGCCCCCGGCTGGAGCAGGTGAGTGCAAATCTGCCCGCACGCTCAGCAAGCACACCCAGTCACCACAATGAGGTCCCTCACTATCTGGCTGCAAAGTCCCCACTGTCTCCAGCCTCCTGGGGGCGGCCCTGCCTGGCCAGCACTCTCAGTGACCGGCTCCACAGAGGTATCTTCCCTCTGTCCCACCGACAGCCAGGCCAGCTGACGGGGAAATGCTGGATGGTGGGAGGGTGGAGAGGAAGTGCTGGTTCCAGGTTGGCCTGTGCCTTGGGCACATCCTGTGACCTCTGCCATTTCCAATTTCCCCATCTGCCACAAAGTGGGTGGGTTGGACTCCGCGGAGGAGGCCCAGCCAGCTCTGACACCAGGCTTCCTAGCAGGAGGGGGGGTCTGCTATTCCAGAGACCTCGAAGGCACTGGCTCCCAGGCTGCTTGGGAACACTCCATTAACTCGAATTGCAAATTTCCTCCTGGCTCTATCTCTAAGCCACAGGGGCTCCCTGGCCACCAGCTTCCCAGTGACAGATAGAGATTACAGTCATTGCTCGAGACAGAATCAAGTAGCAGAAGTCATTATGCAGAAATAATTATGTTGAGTTATGTCTGGTTGCTCCCGATTTCCGTCTAGTGATTGTCTTACAAATTGCCATGCCTCTTCCTCTAGAAAAGCAAAATGCAGAGGCCTGGGTGATTCATACAGACCTGCTGGGCACAGATCTACTGCTCCAAATTCCTGCCAGCTGGGGTGCCGCACCCTAGGGTAGGGTGCCCTGTGCTGCCCTTTGGCTGAGCGCTTGGGAGAGAGGAGGTTAGAAGACGAAAGCCCCGAGGGGACATCCGAACTCCCCAACTGGGAGTCAGAGCCCTTTAGGCACACACTTTTCCTGGGGCCCTTCCAACCCCACCTCCCCCAGCCCTTTGTTCATGTCAGGCCTTAGGCCCCTCTCGGAGTCTCTGGAGAAAGGTTGCGGGAGGCGGCAAGGCCAGGGGCTACATGGCTGGACTTCTGGAATCAAGACCTGGCTGAACTATTTCCTATTTCCTAGCAGTGTGACCTTGACCTGTTATCTCACCTCTCCCTGCATCCACTTCCCCATTTGTAAAATGGAGATGACAATAGTACTACCTAGCTCATCAAGTTTTTGTAAAGATTAAATGAGCTAATGCACAACAAATGCTTGCTACATAGAAAGAACTCAATAAACATCAACTGTGACTGAAAGAGCAGGGAGAGGCCTGCAAAATCTAAGCCAAGTAGAAAGACATGAACTACCAGAACCGTCTCAAGAAAGAGACAATTTGAAAGACTTAGAACAAGTGAAGAGATTGAATTAGTAATCAAAACACTATCCACAAAGAAAAGCCCTGGCCAAATAGCTTCACTACTGAATTCTACAAACAGTTAAGGAATACCAATTCTTGGCCAGGTGTGGTGGCTCACACCTGCAACCCCAGCCCTAAGGGAGGCCAAGGTGGGAGGATCGCTTGAGCCCAGCACTGCAAGACCAGCTTGGGCAACATAGTGAGACCTCATCGCTACTAACTAAATAAATAAACCAGGCATGGTGGTGCATGTGTGTAGTCCCAGCTACCATCACTTGAGCCCAGGAGTTCAAGGCTGCAGTGAGCTATGGTCATGCCACTGCACTCCCGCCCGAGGGATAGATTGAGACCATATCTTAAGAAACAACAACAAAACCCCAAAAATATAATGAAAGACGCCAGACACAAAAGGACAAATGTGGTATGATTCCATCTATATAAAATGTCCAGGACAGAGACAGAAAGTAGATTCGTAGTTTCTTGGGGCTGGCGGAAGAGGGGATGGGGAAAGAGGGATTAGCCGGTAAAGGGCACAGATTTCCTTGTGGAGTGATGAAAGCACTCTGAAGTTGACTGTGGTGATAGCTGCACATACATGAGAATATACTAAAAATCACTAAATTTATACTTTACATTGTATACTTTAAATGGGTAAATGGTAGGGTGTGTGAATTACATTTCCACAAAGCTGATTTTTTAAAAAATAAATACATAAAAAGGAATCTAAGTCAATATCCTCCTACTCCTCTATGCCAGCAGACAGGAGAGCAAAGAGCAGAGTCACAAGAGCGAGGGGACAGAGTGTAGAGCTTTCAGGCCTTGCAAGCCAGGGGACATAACAGGTCTTAGTGCTTGTCACCCCTTACAGAGACGAAGGGATGGACAGGTACCAACTCAGCTGACCGCAAACCCCCCTGGCAGCCTCAAATCCAGGACCGGGCCCCGAGGAAGGTGCTGAAGCTGAGCTATAAAACTGCCTTGGAGAACTCCCCAGCAGGCACTGCAAACCCAGGCCGAGTGCCCACCATGTGTGCTAGCGACAGGGTCCCCACCTTTGAGAAGGCCATGGCCCACTGGGGTTCACGCTGATGAGTGCTAGGCATCGGGTGGGCAGTCACACATAAGCTCTTAAGATCTCTCTGCCTTCAAGAAGGTGATCCAGTCCACTGAAGGTGGTGCCGGACCCCAGGCCCTCAGGAATATTCATGTTCTGTAAGGAGTTTCCACTGGAGAAACTATCAGCTCAACTCCAGAAACAGCCCAGGCTGCCACCCTGGGCATTACAGTCACAGTGTAAGCAGGTTATGGTTCTGGGGCTGTTTCTGGGGTCAGTCCCTCTCTCTTGGCCCAGTCCCGGAGCGGGGGTGGGGGAGGTTCGGCGCCCATTTCCCTCGCTGGCTGGTCTTTGGGAAAAGGTGCTGGAAAAGCTTCTTCCTCCCAGTGCCCAACCTCTTGCCCAGGCGCAGGCTTCACGTGCTCACTGGGACCTGCAGAAAATCGGAAATGGCCTCTCCTGCTTGCTCACAGCAGGCAAATGTGTGCTCAAGAGATGACAAATTATTTTAATATATTCTGAAATCCAACATAATTACAAAGCAAAGTCCCTTAGGGAGAAAAAATTATAATGGGGTCTGAAGTCAAAGATGGATGGTTTGGGATTATGACTATTTCAGAGGTGACTGTGGTTCTGTGGTTTTCAGATGACTAATTCCACTGTGGCCCCCAGGTGATAAGCACAGTTGCTCCAAGAATGCTGTCACACAGACTTTTGCACAGTGACCTCTCTTCATAGAGGCATTTTCTTCCATTGTTCAATTCAACAAACTGAGTTACAGAGGAGCCTACGTGTCCTGCAGAGACCACCAGGGTGGGCTGTGGTCTGAGACCAGACACAGAGCACAGGGTGGAAGCCAAGACGTCCACACGAGACCATCCAGGTTGCAAGCTTCACGCAGGTGAAGGTCTGGAAAGAGCTCCCAACACCTGAGCCACGAGTGGTCATGACTAGTGCCCACCACCAAACCCCTGGTTCCTGGGGCACCGGGCACCAGCTGGCAGGGATCCCCGACTTCCAGAGAATGTGCAATGTCTTACTGTAGAGTCCTGCTGCCACTCCCACTACCAGGGCATTTGAGCTTTTGTCATGTAATAAAAGGAATCTACTGTCTATGACCACTTTGAAACACTGGCATATTTACGAAAGGTGTCCACACATGTGCCCCGTGAAGCAGCAGTTCACCTCCTTCATGTATGTCCAACAGCAAGAAGGACACGTGTCCACCAAAAGCATGTGCAGGAACACTCAGAGCTGCATAACTTGTCCCAGCCCCACCCTGGAAACTATCCAAGCATCCATGCACATTCCATGGGCAAAGAAACTGGAGTATAGTCACAACAGAGCCCCATAAAGCAATGAGAATGAACCTCAATGCCCCACACAACAGATGCATCTCACAACCTCAGGGTTAAGTGAAGAAGCCAGACACAAATGCTTACTTACATACTGTGTCTTCGTCCAGGCCGCTGTAACAAATTACCATAGACTGGGTGGCTTCGATGACAGACATTTACCTCTTACAGTTCTGGGGGCTGGAAGTCCAAGATCAAGGTGCCAGCACAGTCGGATTCTGGGGAGGGTGCTCTTCCTGGTATACAGATGGCTCCTGATCATGCAGGGCAGGTGAGCCCCAAAATGGGACTTAGCCCAGGAGGGTTCTTGGCTTCACCCAGGAAATAATTCAAGGGTGAGCTGGTGGTGTTAGCAACTTTTACTGAAGCAGCCATGGACAGCGGCAGCAGAGGGACTGTTCCCTGCGGGGCAGGGCTACCCCACAGGCAGTGTGCCCAGAGCAGCAGCTTGGAGGCAGCACTGCAGATTTATTCCCACTTTTAATTACATGCAAATTAGGGGGTGGATTATGCAGAAATTTCTAGGAAAAGGGTGGTAATTTCCAGGTCATCAGATGATTGCCATGGAAAGGAGCAGTAACTTCCGAGTATTGCCATGGCAGTGGCAAACTGACATGGCACACTGGTGGGCACGTCTTAGGGAAGGCTGTTGCTACCCTGGCCCTGTTTTAGCTCGTCTGCAATTTGGTCCCGTGTCTGAGTCCTGCCTCTGGAGTCGAGTCCCACCTCCTACCTCACCTTCTCGTTATATACTTGCCTGGTAGACAGCAGAGGCAGGTCTGGCTCACGTCCTCTTCCTATAAGGGCACTAATGACCGAATTACCTCCCAAAGGTAATTTGGGAGGTAAGAACATCCTACTTGGAGTGAGGGTCTCAGCACAGTAATCTGGGGGCACACACACAGCGGGTCCACAGTACACACCAAGATGCTGCAGCAACCTGGACTCCTAAACACCGACAAGGTATTCACAGCTGCTGCTGGTGACAAAGACAGGGCTTCCCAGTAACAGACGAGGTCAGCGGGGAGTGGGGCTTGGGAACTGGGGATGGAGTTTATATTTTATTTTAAGCACAATTGTTGTCGGAGAACTTTGAAAACCAGACAGTGCTACAAAAGTACCAGGCAGCAGGACAGAAATCGGAGGAGTCCCTGGACCTGGGGGCAGTAGAGGCAGAAGGGAGACCGTGAGACCTACAGTCCTCTCCCAGCGACGGGGGTGGGTGGGGGCAGGTCGCCTCTAAACATGCCGTGTTGTCTTGAGACTGAAACTTGTTTGTTCACTCATGACCTTCCATAAGCACGAAGGAAAATAAAACAGCTCGATGCTCACTAACAGAATTCTGGAACCTCCCGAGCCCAGTCACTGCCACCCTCACCATGGCTCCCAGACACCACTGACCTTCTTCTCAGGCAGCGCCAGAGCTGCTGAGGCACCTGCTGTTCTGGAAGGAGGAAGATAAAACAAACCTTTGCCAACATCAGGAACAGTGAGGCAGTCACAGGGGAAATGCCGATGGCCCCAGGGAGGCGGGGAAGAATAAATCCACTCCCAATCCAGCCTTTTCTATTTGGGGAGCCTCCTGCCCTCAGACACGCCGACTGTCTGCTCTCTCTCAGCCAGACAACGAGCCTCTGACCTACGCAGGAGACCTTAGAACCCTAGGCCAGAAGCCTCCGATTGTCCTCTGGGGGCCGAGAGTCCCATGGGGGTCCTGCGAGTGCAGGGAAGAGAAAAGCATCCAGGCCTCCCTCTACCCCTGCATGGCCATTCACCTGCCAAACACATAGACCTCCACCTGTGATTTCACTGGCAAGAAAAATGGTCAACTGCAAAGAAGGAGAAAAGAAAGAAAGAAAAAAAAAAAAACATCCATCTTCCCCAACCCTTCCATTGTGTGGTTGAGCAAACAGGCCCTGAGAAGCATGGTCTTACTTACGCTCCCAGGGCCAGGCATGGCCAGCTACCACTCCAGGTGCTCCCAGGGCCAGGCATGGCCAGCTACCACTCCAGGTGCTCCCAGGGCCAGGCATGGCCAGCTACCACTGCAGGTGCTCCCAGGGCCAGGCATGGCCAGCTACCACTCCAGGTGCTGTCATTTGCTGGGCAGAGATGCAAAGATTCAGGCATCGGAAGAAGTGTCCCTTGCAGGTGTTCAGACCACAAGTCACTTTTCAGCTGTTGGTCAGTGTCACATGAGTCGGGGCCCAAGCCTCTCGGAGTACCACTGTTAAACTTTCTAAAGTTGTGTTCATAATGATACCAGAAGAGCAAGATGAAGGACTGACAGGAACACAGTTTGGAACCAGGGTCAGTATCGCCTGCTTACCAGCATGGGGCCACACTGTCCCTGGTGAGGTTGTCCCTATGCCCACCTGGATGGCTCAGAAACAGCAGGTACCCAGAGCAGCAGGAATGCTGTGGGGGTGACAGGGTGGGGGATACACTGAGCGCCTCTCCACGTGGATGTGCCCCACAGCAGGCTGGAGCCAGACTCCAATACGCCACCGCGTGGCCCTGGGCCAGTCACCCCTCCTCCAGGACTGCTTCCTCTGCGGGACTGCTTCCTCCACGGTACCGTGGGCATCCCACCGCTCCTCCATGCCCTTTCTCAGGAGGCCGTGAGGCTGGCACAAGGCGGTGGATTCACACAGGGCCACTCTTTGGACTTATGGTCCTTAACGCAGAAGGCTGAATGTGGCATTTACAGGTCCCCCTCAGGAGCCCTTCATGGCCACACCCTGTCCCACCTGCTCCTCATGGGTGATGGACAGGTACAGACCATCCCCCCATCTGCAGATGGGAAACAGGCTCCGAGCCACTTGCCCCGGGCGACACAGCCACCAGCACTGCACCAGGAACCACACTGGGGCCCGCCTGGCCTGCAAGCCCCGCTTCTCCCACTGGCCACTCCCTGGGCGCTGCGCTCTGCCTTCTAGGGAGGCCAGAGACCAAACCTCACCCAAAGAGCAATAAGGGAGTGAGGAAAGCAGCCCCAGTGAGTCATTGCAGTGAAATTAAGCAATGCCGTGCAAGGCAGTGCAAGGGGAGGGTGGGGCCTGAGTGGGTCTGTGGAGGTGGAAGGGGTCCAGGCAGCGGGACTGGCCGGGGGTGGGGGGCGGTGCTCCAGCTGGCCATCTGCAATGTGGTCTCCTCCACCATGCTCCAATGCCCTCGTCACTGACAATAACCTCTTGCAGCTCCCCCAGCCTGCAGACCTTTGTGGTTTGGCATTCGAAGCCCCTGACACCCACCTGAGGCCTCAATCACACCCAGTGGGCAGATTAAAGATGCCAAAAATCCTGAGACTCTCCCACGCTGCCATCTCACAGCCCTCCCCCGCCCCCTCACTCCCAGAGCCCTGGGCCACCTGGGAGGGCCTACCTGTAACCTGGGGCAGGGTCTTGCTCCCCACATCAAAGCCCCGGCCCTGCCCGGGCAGACTCTCAATAAAAAGCCCCTGCTCTGCCCGGGCAGACTCTCAATAAACACGTAAATGATTTCACAGACCCACTCAGTGCTGAAACAACAAAAGAATAAACATTAAATGAATGAGTCAGTGAGTAGGCAGCTCAGAGCATGGAGCCATGCAAGAGAGGCCGGGGAGGAAGGACCAAGCCCATTCACGGAGGGCTTTGAATACTGAATTCAGGCTGCATTTGGCAACAGGGAGCCATGGTGGGCTCTTGAGCAATGGACGCAGAGGATCAACACGGTGGCCCGGGCAGGATGGAAGGCATGTATTGAAACTGACATCAGGGAGGCCCTGAGGAGGTGAGGGAGCAACCTAGGTTGGGGAGTGGCTGGCCCATGTGAAAGTCTGAGACGTTCAAGAGCGACTGTGACGTTATGTGGCTCAGCTTGTTGCATGCAAGTCCTGCTGTGTTATCGACATTAATATCCTAATTGCCAGACCACTCTAAAACCCACGGCCAGCACGTGCTCAGTGGCCAGGCTTCCCAAACAGGCAGGGCAGGAGGAAAAGCCCCCAGAGTGGAGAGGCTCTGGGCACCCCTGACACGAGGCCGACGAATCAGCAGCCTGGAACCAGGCATCCAGGGCAGTGGGGGATTAAGCCAAATTCTCCTGCTGAAACCACTTAATCAGGAGCCTACAGAACATGCGGGAGCTCGGCTGCAGTGTCTATGGTGAAGGAATAAGTCATCTGAAAACAGAAATAAATTATTCATTCCCCACAAATGAGCAGCCTCTGGGTTCCCACAGCAGCCGTCGCGCCACAAACATCCAAAAGGCTTGGCAAATCCTATTAGTGACACCACTCAGCCAAGCAAACACCAGGTTCTGCCATCACCCATGTAGACGGCTCGCCTTGATCTCCTCTACAGCTTCTCATTCTGCATCTGCAAGTGAAATCAGCCCAGCACACTGGATGAAAACATCAGAGCCCAGCCCGGCCTCGGAGAGAAGCAGCAAGTGTCCGCACCCAAGGAACTTGGATCACTAAGCCTCCCTGCCAGGGAAGCAAGCCTGGAGCAGGTGCTTGCTAGAATGCAGGTTCCTGGACCCTGTCCCACACAGCCTCCGGGGGTTCAGCCCTGGACACTGCATTCCCGACAAGTGACCGGGAGCTGAAGTCACCAGTAGGAAGCACTGGGGTCCTAGAGCAGGCCAGCCTCACACCACTGGGCAGCCTTAGGTCAGATTCTCAGTCTCTCCAGGCCCAGGGTCTGGGAGGGGCTGATGGGAAGACAGCAAGGACCACTGCACAGCTGCTCAGGCACATGTGCACTCAGCGGAGGTCACTCACAGTGGGGTCTTCCTGTCACCTCTATCTTTTTTTTTTTGAGATGGCTATCGCTAGGCTGGAGGGCAGTGGCGCGATCTCAGCTCACTGCAACCTTCACCTGCCAGGTTCAATCGATTCTCCTGCCTCAACCTCCCGAGTAGCTGGGATTACAGGTGCGCGCCACTATGCCCAGCTAATTTTTGTATTTTTAGTAGAGACGGGGTTTCACCATGTTGGCTAGGGTGGTCTTGATTTCGACCTCATGATGCGCCTGCCTCGGCCTCCCAGTGTTAGGATTACAGGCATGAGCCACCATGCCCGACCTGTCGCCTCTATCTTTATTTTCCCATCTTTGATTTCAGTCTGCTCAGCTCACTTTACAATCAGAAAGAGAAGTCTTGAGACTTTTCTTTAAAAGTGCCAGCCCCAGCTGCCACTGCGCTGTTTGCTCTGCCTAGAACACTCCCTAACTCCCCAGTGAACTGCTCTTCCTTCAGACTCCAGCTCAGGGTCCCTCCCTAGGGAAGCCCCTGAAACTCCCGGCCGCTGGCTTTTATAGCACGGAGCACCTCCCCTTCATCCCACTCTGCCACTGAGATTCCACTTTTCTGGGATTTGCAGATTAGCATCTGTAGCCCCACGGGGGAGGGGGCCTTGCCCCAGTGCCCAGCACAGCACCTGGCACCAAGCAAGCATGGCAGTTTGTGGAGGACAGTAGTGAGTGTGAGCAAAGGGATACCAGACATGGTAGCCTGGGCTCTCCTCTATCCCCTGGGTAGGTGCCCAAAACCCTTCCCTCCGGACACTCAATCCACGGGGATGTGCGGAGGGGTTCTCTCCCTCCACCCCTCTGCTCCCACAAGGGGAATTTTGCAAGAACACCGCTGGCAGCCCCCATCCCACTCCTAGCGAGGGGAAACGGCTTATCTGATATGACTGAAGAAAGAAATGACCTTCTGGCCAGGCTGCCACCTCCCCAGCCTTGTCCCCACCCTGAGGGCGGAGGTCGGGGGTTGTTCTGTTGTCTGCCTAGGATTGGGAAGTTTATTTTAAAGGGTGGGGCAAGTATTAGGATGCTGATTCTCGGCATGGAGCAAGCTTGCCAATCCAGAGCCACCAGCAAAAGGTGTGTGTGTGTGTGTGTGTGTGTGTACATGTGTATGCATGTGTAATTATATGTATATGCATATAATTTAGTGACTTCAACCTAAGTGATTTTCCCGGGGACATTTGGCAATGTCTGGAGACATTTTTGGTTATTACAACTGAGGAGTCAAAGGGACTCACCTACTAGCATCTTACAGGTAGGGCCAAGGATACTGCTAAACGCCCCACAATGCACAGGACAGCCCCCACTTCCCCGCACACACCAAAGAATTATGCTGCTCCAAATGTCAACAGTGCTGAGGTAAGGAGACTCGACAAATATATTCCCCTATTGGTCACCCCTTAGATTTACCTTTCTTTTTTTTTTTCCAGAAAGGGTCTCACTCAGGTCTGGGCGTGGTGGCTCACACTTGTAATCCCAGCACTTCGGCAGGCCGAAGTGGGCAGATCACTTGAGGCCAGGAGTTTGAGACCAGCCTGGCCAACATAGTGAAACCCAGTCTCTACTAAAAATACGAAAATTAGCTGGGTGTGGTGGCGGGTGCCTATAATCCCAGCTAGTTCACAGGCTGAGGCACGAGAATTGCTTGAACTTGGGAGGTGGAGGTTGCAGTGAGCCGAGATAGCGCCACTGCACTTCAGCCTGGGCGACAGAGCAAGATGCGGTCTCAAAAAACAGGGGGGTGGGTCTCAGTCTGTCACCCAGGCTGGAGCATAGTGGCACAATCTTGGCTCACTGCAGCCTCGACCTCTTGGGCTCAAGTGATCCTCCTACCTCAGCCTCCTGAGTAGCTGGGACCACTGGCACACGACACCATGCCAGGCTAATTTTGTTTACTTTTTGTAGCGACAAGGTCTTACTGCATTGCCCAGGCTGGTCAGGAACTCCTGTGCTCAAGTGATCCTCCTGCCTCAGCCTCCCAAAGTGCTGGGATGACAGGCATGAGCCACCGCGGCCCGGCCAGATTCACCTTTTGACTAGTTGCAGACTCTAGTGGTAAGGGGTGTGCGGATTAAACCACGCCTCATTCCCAGAGGAGTCAAAGGTGCTGCAGGGCGTCCTGTACACCCCTGCCCTGGAAAGTGGTACACAAGTGAGCCACGACTCCTCTCCTGTTCTTAAACAGGAAGGAGCTCGAGGAAACGCAGCTTCGAGTGCTCAGGAAAAGGGCTGAGTGCCCTGTGGTGTGGCTGGGCAGAAACAGGAAGGTGTGCAGCCTTCATGGCTGGTTTGCCGTGGAGAGGACACTCCCACACTCAGCAGCTGCAGCTGGCCCAGGAGGTCTCCACTGGGTCCCGCACGGGAGCAGGGAGGGGGTGGTGCACGCGGCTTCTCGTCCAGAACCCGATAGAGCTGTTTTGTTCCTGCCTCTACTCTAGCTGACTTGCTTGGGATGCGTGGCCCTCCACGCAGCGCTTTGCATGTGGCCATTTCCTTTTTTTTTTTTTAATTAATGAACTTTATTTTTTAGAACTGTTTGGTTCACAGCAAAATTGCGTGAAAAGCACAGAGTTCTCTACATACCTCCTGCCCTCCCTGCTACCAGGGTGGCTGTTTGTTACAACTGATGAACCCACCTTGCCTCTTCACACGTCATTATCACCTAAGTTCGAAGGTGACAGCAGGACTCACTGCTGGTGCTGTATATTCTATGGGTTTGACAACTGTGCAATGACATGGCTCCACCACTACAGGATCCTACAGAGCAGTTTCACTGCCTGAAAAATGTCCTGTGTTCTGCCTGTTCCTCCCTCCCTCCCAACCCCTAGGAACCACTGATCTTTTTATTATCTCCATGGCTTTGCCTTTCCCAGGATATCACAGAGTTGCAATCCTCCATAGGCACAGCCTTTTCAGATTGGCTTCTCTCACCTACTCATATGCAGATGAGTTCCCCCATATCTTTTCATGGCTTGCTAGCTCATTTCTTCTTAGTGCTGTGGAATAATATTCCATTGTCTGGATGCACCACAGCTAATTTATCCATTCACCCACTGAAGGACACCTTCGCTGCCTCCAAGTTCCGGCTGTTATGAATAATTATGAATAAAGCCGCTATAAACACCCATGTGCAGGTTTTTGTGTGGACATAAGTTTTTTTAACTCCTCTGGGTAAATATCAAGGAGCACGATTGTTAGATCACAGGGTAAAAGTGTGTTTAGCTTTCTAAGGATCTGTCAAACTGTCTTCCAAGGTGGCTGTACTGTTTTGCGTTCCCACCAGCAGTGAGTGAGGGTTCCTGTGGCTTCATGTCCTCCCTCGCGTTTGGTGCTGAGTGTCCTGGATTTGGGCCATTCTCATCGGTGTTTGCTTTGATTTACAATTCCCTGACAGCCATTTGTTTTTAAGCCATATTGACTTTAAGATCACACAGGACCAATCTTTACTGTTCCATCAAAATGTTCCATCAGGGATTCCAAATGACATTATGTTCTGGTGGCACAGAGAACCTGGGCAGGAGGTGATATAAAGGGAGGATACCCCAAGTTGCCCAGAAGACAGGATGACAAACACTGTCCCTGTAGTCCTGCCTGATGTGACAGCGCCCAGTCTACACAGGACACGAACATCTCCACGCAGTGTACATTACAGTCCAGAAGGAGCATCACATCCATTTTGTCACTTGATGCGTGGAAACCCAGACCTGAGGCGGGAGGAGACTTGCTGGAGCCACACAGTGGGAAGGGAGACTCAAGGTCCCTGCGCGGAATTCAGCTGAGGCTCAGCAGACCCGCGTCTCTACTGTTCAAAGCACAACATGACATCCTTGCAGAATCCTTTAAGGAGCTCAGATGCCTCCTTGGTTAGACTAAGGGCCTATCCAGTATTTCACAGATACATGCATCTGCCAGGTAGTGAGCACCTCAGGGGCACCTGGACACCTCAGACCAGGCCCTCAGGCATCATGGGGCCCCACTCTGCCCACCAGCCCCCATGAGAACTCAGGGGCTGCCTCCGTCCTGCACATCCAGAGGACTCAGGCCATCAAGATCCCCAGCGGTTCCCACACTCGAACTTTCTCATCAGGGTGGTGGGCTGGTCTTCACGCTGGAATAGAAGTCTCATTCAGGCACTCTTTCACTCATTCAAAACATTCTTAATTGGACTCCTTCTATGTGCCAGGCACCGTCCTAAGTGTTACAGATGCAACAGAGAACAAGAGCAATTCCTGTTTTCAAGGAACCCGCAGTGTGATAAGTGCCCAGGAGACTTCGTGGCCAATGACATGTGCCATAGGTGAGTGAGTGCAGGATGCCAGGGGAGTCTGCAGAAGGGCCTCCAGCCCCATCTGGAATCTGGGAAGGCTTCCCAGAGGAAGTGACATCTAAACAGAGAATTGAAGAGTGAATAATAGTCACGCAGAGAGAGAGAAAATGGGGAGGGGTGGGTTGTAGGCAGCAACCCTGCTACGGACTTTACAAGAAGCTCCTACACCCAGTCAGGAGTAGCCCAGCCCTGCAGGAAGGTGGCCCTCTGTGGACACACCATGGAGGCCATTGGGTGGTGACAGTCAGCACCCCCAGCTTTCTAGGTCTGAATGGGTCACAGCTGCGGAGGCCTTTGGCCCAGAGCCAGAAGGCTTGTCCCAGCAGACTGGTCTGGCTGGGAAAATCCCAATTCAACAACACAAGCAGCACACACCCACCCACGCCCCTGCGCCAGCACACCCTCCATAAATAGTCCCCGGATCTCGTGGGCCCTGGTGTGCCCACTAAGATGGGGGCTGAGCCCACAGAACATGCATGTGGCTTATTTGCCAACCTGCCCATCCACTTCCTCACTACCCAGAGCACAGAAGCTGCTGTCTCCAGACCAAGCGAACCTTGCACACTTCTGACAGAGCTGGTTTTGTTTTTCTTAATTGTAAATCTACTGTGGCCAAGGGAAAAGCCGCCCAACAATTGCACAACACGCTCGGTCTGCAGCTCTGAGCCACAGGTACTCGTGCCATTAAATCTGTACAGAGCTTTTCTGAAGTGGTTCTAATTCCTGCCTGGACCTCCAGGTGGACTTGGGTCAGGGAGTTCACCCTCCCTAACAAGAGGGCATGCCTGACTTCGGGGAGCTTTGTCCAAAGTACCCATGGTTGGGCCACTCCTGATTCCAGCTGAGGGGGGCTGCAGTACAGCCAGCGTGGACAGACTAAGAAAGAGCCACGAGTTCCGAGTGTGCACTCAAGCCTCTCCAATCTTATTTTCTCCCAAACCTACACTGTCATGAATGGACGACTCTAAACTTAAACCACAGTGCAAAGCCTGCCTTTAACCCTGTGAAATTTTATCTTATTTTCAGCTCATCTTTTCAAGTGACCAGAGCCTCTGGAATTTAATAGCATTCCAGTTTTGCATCCTTAGCCAATCTGATGTACATACCAGGGCTTATAAAGCAGATGGTGGAATTGCTGGCATGGTTCAGGCAAAGCCTATTGAGAGACATCCAGTGGTCACGGTCATCCTATCACTCAAGGCTTTGGAGGCTGGGCCATCGGACCGTCTGCGGAGCCATCTAACTGTACCACTGCTCAGCTCCCATTGCAGAAGTGTCAGCCGCGGCCATAGCTCCTGCCCATAGGCCAGCCCAGCCAACCAAGAAAAGGAGCCAGGCCTATCCCCTTCCACGTCCATCCACGCTCAGGAGCCCCATGGGCCACTCCCAGAAGGCATGGGTGGTGCCTCTTGGGGTCACAAACACTTTCCCTCCAAAGTAACTTCCACAAGCAACACCTCGCTCATCCTTACAATGTTTCTGGGAAACCAGTCGTGAGGGATATTTACAAGCAGAAAGAGGGAGGCACAGGTTTTTGGAAAGCTGCAAGGCTGGACTTCAAATGTAATCTTCGGAATCACGCACTGGCCCAGGTGGACAAATTTTTATAGTTTTAGTAAAGATGGGGTTTCACCATGTTGGCCAGACTGGTCCCGAACTCCTGACCTCAGGTGATCTGCCCGTCTTGGCCTCACAGAGTGCTGGGATTACAGGTATGAGCCACTGCACCCGACCACAAATATTTTTAATGACACAGGAAATGAATGATATGGTCTTAAGTGGAAAGAAAAAGCGAGACCTGAAACGAATACATAGCATGACTCAATTACAGCATGGGTCTGTCTGCCTCGCTATAAATGAATACTGACCAGAAGAAATGGACCCATATGTCTGCTATGATGATCTCTGAATTGTAGGATTATGCATTATAATTGTTTCTGTATTTTCCACATTTTCTACCATGAGGATTTAACGTCTATAACCCGCTCAGGTGCCCAGCAAACAGCAGCCTCTCTCCAGTCCCTCCCCAAAACATGCAGTATGGCCACGGACTGAATGGCCGTGCCCTCTCCTCAAATGTGTACACAGACGCCCTAACCCCGAAGGTGATGGTGGTAGGAGGTGGGGCCTTTGGAAAGTAATTAGGTTGCAGTGAGGTCAGGAGAGTGAGGTCCCATGATGGTATTAGTGTCCTTGTAAGAGGAGTGACTAGAGCTTGCTCTCATTCCACAGGAGGACACAGAGAAAAAAGCCACCTGCAAAGTAGGAAGAGCTCTCCTCAGAACCTGACCATGTGGATGCCCTGATCTAGACCTCCCGCCTCCAGAGCTGAGCATGTGTCTGCGTTTAGGCGGCCCAGTCCATGGAGCTTTGTTATGGCAGCAGGCGAGGGCTGAGGCAAGTACCCTCCTTTATTGGGACAGGAAGTAAAACTAACAGCTGCAACCAAATCTCTCTGGCCCTGCACAAGCCTTGAAAATGTTAACTGTATGTGCAAATGAGTCCCGCACTTCCCTTCAAAGCAGTCAAGAAAAAAAAAAAAAAAAAAAAAAAAAAAAAAAACCCGAAAACATGAAACCACCTTTCTCTACTTTTTCTTGGGCAAGGTAGCTGCAGAGTCCTGACTCTGGAAGATGGCAGAGAATTCAGACGCTGGCACCATCCTTAGGTTCCCACCATGTCCTAAACCCCATCAAGAACCTTAAACCCAGACAAGTTACCCTAGAAGAGCCAGTGTCATCCCGTCCTCCAATGTCCAGCCTGTCTTGAGGTCACAGGGCTAGAAATTACCACCTTGGTCAGTTAAGACCTTCAGTCCAAAGTCAAAACGCCTCCCCACCTCATCCGTGCCCTCAACCAGCATCTTCGCCACCTCCAACCCTCCTTCCTTGCACTCCCTTCAGCCCTCACCATGCCTGCCCCGTCCCCTCGGTGGCTTGCCGCCCTTGAATGTCCTGTCCTGTGCCTGGCCCCCCTCGGTGGCTCGCCACCCTGCAGTGATTCTGGATGTTCCTTTATGTTTCTGTGTTCTCTGTCCACACTGGACTCAGTTCCTCAACAGAACACCCTCATAACGCTTTGTATCTCGGTGCCCAGCCAGGGGCTGCCCTCAGAGTGGATGCTCAGCCAGGACTGCTCAGGAGGTGCCAGTGCGGGGAGGTGGGCAGGACATGGGAGCCAGGGGGAGGAGGGGGCTGCCAAGAGACAGCAGGGGGCTTCAGAGGTGGCAGGGGCCCTGTCCACAGAGGATGGAAGAGTGTGTGCGGGCAGACAGTGCGTGAAAGGATGGGGATGGGGGTGTGGTCGTGACACTCAGATGGCAGTAGGTGGGCACAGCAGGTGCCCATGGTGAGTGAGAGTTGATGACTGCACCAGTGTCCACCGGTGTCCACAGAGTTGAGAAGCTGGCAGAATGCCAGTTACATTGGCAAGCACTATCCAGACACCTGTCCAGGTAAAGCGCTGCTGGTGTAAAGCAATGGAAAAGTACAGTCGGGGCCTGGCTCAGGGGCAAGGGTGTGTTTGCTGGGGCTCCGCTCAGCTGCCTTCTACCTGCCATTCGAGGTGGTACGACCTGCGTGGCACCTCTCAACAGCGCTTTCTAGAGGGATGCAGCCTCAGCACTGAACAGCAGGGTGTTCGTTAAAGAAGTTAGGGTGCACACCCAGGGACAGAGTGCTGCCTTCAAGTTTGGGCCACAAGGGATGATTTTAATAACATGGGACAACATATCTGATTAATTATTATATTAAACAGGTTACAATACAGTATGTAAAAATACTCAGTTTATGGCAAATAAATAAAATAAGCATTTTGTGATAGTCAAGAGATATAAAGGCTGGGCACAGTGGCTCACACCTGTTATCCCAACACTTTGGGAGGCCGAGATGGGCAGATCACTTGAGGTCAGGAGTTCAAGACCAGGCTGGCTAACATGGTAAAACCCCGTCTCTACTAAAAATATAAAAATTAACCAGGTGTGGTGATGCACACTTGTAATCCCAGCTACTTGGAAGGCCGAGGCGGGAGGATTTCTTCAGTCTCAGAAAGAAAAAAAAAAAAAAAAGGATTTTTTTTTTTTTTTGTAAAGTCAAGTTTATTAAGGTGTACTTTACACACAATAAAATTCATCCTTTGTAGGTGTACAGGTCACTAAGTTTTGATAAATGTGTAACCACCAACATAACAATTTCAGCACAAGACTGAGATCATTTAAAATTATGTTAATAAATGGCTATGGCTAACGTGTTAGTCTGTTTGCATTACTACAAAGGAATACCTGAGACTGGGGAATTTATAAAGAAAAGCGTCTTAATTGGCTCACAGTTCTGCAGCCTGTACAGGAAGGGCGGTGCCAGCATCTGCTTCTGGTGGAGCTTACGATCATGGTGGGAGGCGATGGGGAGCCAACATGTCACATGGCAAGAGCGAGAACAAAAGAATAGGGAGGTGACACACTCCTTTAATTGACCACATTTCTCACTCATCACCAAGGGGATGGCCCAAGCCATTCATAAGGAAGCTGCCCCCTCCCCTGATCCAATCACCTCCCACCAGGCCCCTCCTGCAACGCTGGGGACCACATTTCAACATGGACTTGGAGGGGACATGCATCCAAACCACATCAGCTAATATAATTTATTGTCTCCGCAGCTACTCTCTTGAATTATTTCATGAATTTGAGAGTTTGTCAGTCGATTCCTTCAGGCAGTATGGGAGCCAGCACCTGCTGAGTGCCTCCACGCGTAAGGGGCTATCACAGGGCTGCGTTTGGTTTCACTTCTTCCTCCAACTCTCAGAGAAAGGCATGATCCCTGTCCCTGTTGTATAGTGAGGAAACTAAGTCTGGAAGTTAAGCACCCTGTCCCAGGTCACACAGCTGCTAAGAGGATGATCTGGGGCTCAAATCGATGTCAATTCTGACTTCAGAGTTTATGTTATGTCAACACACCACACTGCAAACAACATCACCGTAATTTGTGTTCTTGGCTAACCGCTTTTCTTCGAGCTTCCTAAAGGACATGAAATGGGAGTGGTGGTCATACCTGTGCCCCCTGGCCCCCCTCCCCCATGGCTCTGATGCACAGGGAGCTGTTGCTCCATAGCTGAGGGCCCCAGGAAAGCCCCGAGGCCCGGGAGGGGCCACTGAGTGTTCAGGTGGCAGAGGCTCCTTCGTCAGCCCTGTCCTGCCTGGTGAATTCTAGGGAAGAACAAAGTGTTGCTAAATGGAAAAAAAACAAAACACAAAAACAGGTTGTAAAATAGTAGATAAGGAATGATCTCACTTACAGAATTATATCTATAGGAATATGCATCCAGCCAGGGCCTGCTGGGGCAGGGCATGCTGTACTCCAAAATGTTACCTCTCCCAACGGGACTGTGAGTAGAAATGCTTTCCTCCCCTTCCCCACCTCTTTTCTGTGACTTTCTAGTATTTCTTCCCTAAAGACAGCTGACTATGGGAGAAGTCTTCAACTCCCCTCCAGGCTCCCAGCTGCCTGCCAAGGCCTACTCCTCTGCGGCTGGCCCAGGGAATTCTTCCGTGACACGGCCCACCGCCTGTCTCTTCCTCCTTCTGTCCAGTCAGTATTTTAAGGCACCTATTCTCTGGGTGAATAAGGACAAGTGGTCTGGTCCCACGGAGTCCTCCACTCTGGTGGAGGACATGTCCACAGCCAACATCAGCCAACAACAATCAACAAAAAAGATGACGTCAGGCAGGGCTGCGGCTGAAAGGCAGTGATTAGGGTGCCTCCTCTACGCCATGGGGTGGAACTGCTGCCTCTGCTCTGAGTCCCCCCTGCTGGTGCCAACCCAATCCCAGGCCCTTTCCAAGAAGCCTTCTCAGAACCACATGCTGTATTTGAATTAAATACACCTGTGTCCGTCTCCCTGTATTTCTGGAGGGCAAGGTCTGGCTCCACCGCACCTCTTGCCCTGTCCCCCGCACGGGCCCCCTTGCCCTCCACCGCACCTCTTGCCCTGTCCCCTGCTGGACCGTCAGCTCCCTGAGGGCTGGCTCAGTCTCCTTGCATCCTGAAGAGGAACGGCTGTCACTGTAATCCTTAAAGACCACAGCAAAAACAAGAATGGTCAACATGAAAGAATGGTCAACATGAAATCTTGTAACGCAGGTGCCAATACTGCTACAAAACCACCAAAAGACCAGAAGGCTACACACCACTGTGTGACAGTGTGAGAAGGCGACCATCAGTGACTTTTTTTTTTGCCCTGTATTTTGACAATTTTCTGATATGTTCTTATGTAACTCTTATAATTAAAATAAGTGTTTCACGCAGCCCGTTGTCCCCAGGGCTCTGGTGTTCTGTCCCACTGACCTCGAGGAGGACTCAGCTGAGACTGGGGATTCAAGACAGGGGACTTAGAACGCCCTGAAGGAAGGAGCCTGCAGCACCTGGAGCACTTCAGGCAGCAGAAGCCAGAGCCGCTGCCTGTGGGGAAGCAGGTGGGCCGGGCCAGGCCACCCGAGCTCCAGGGCCAGTCAGCCATGAGACTAGGGGACTGAGGACTTGGCCAGGACGGACTTTCCTAGAGGCCCAAGGGATAAAAACAGATCTCATGGCCAGGCGCGGTGGCCCACACCTGTAATCCCAGCACTTTGGGAGGCCGAGGCGGGCGGATCACGAGATCAGGAGATCGAGAACATCCTGGCTAACACAGTGAAACCCCGTCTCTACTAAAAATGCAAAAAATTAGCTGGGCGTGGCGGCGGGCGCCTGTAGTCCTAGCTACTTGGGAGGCTGAGGCAGGAGAATGGCATGAACCTGGGAGGCGGAGCTTGCAGTGAGCCGAGATGGCACTCCAGCCTGTGTGACTGAGCGAGACTCCGTCTCAAAAACAAAAAAAAAAAACAAAAAAAACAGACCTCATGACCCAAATGCATCATAAAGTCAACCCCGTAGGAGCCCCTGTGATGGCCGGGTTGTCTCACCCAGAAGTTCCCAAGGGCCCAGAGTTCCAAAGATTTGACCTCGATAAGATCCCTTGGGGCTAAAGTGGACAGGTTCCAGTGTCGGGGCTGAGTCTCCCACTGCATGAAGACGGAATAAACCTCTGGGGGTGGTGCTGGTGGCGTGGGCTGGGCCACTGTGGGGGACCTGTCTGGTTCCAGAAGGCTGAGGACCAGGTGAGAGGGGGCAGCTGCTTGAGGCTGGACGGTGGAGGCTGAGGGACCCCAGCACCTCAAGAATAGAGAAGCCTTTCATTCTTTCCTTAGAATTCTGAAACTTTAAAAAACAAAACAAAACAAAACGAAACAAAACCTCAGCCCAGGGGACAATGTGTCTGATATCATCTACCCTGAGATCTGCTCAGCACCCAATCTCCAGTTTCTAGGAACATCTCTGTCAGTCGTCACTTTCAATGACTTTAAATTTTAATTTTTCTATTATCGAGTCAGATGATCTGATAATGCCGATGCTTCCGGGCCTCTGTGACCCCCTCATGTCTCACTCATGGAGAAGCAGCATGCCATCATGAACTGGGACTTGCTGGGGGTCCAGGCCCTGCCCCTCCCTCTGCTCCAAGCCTCAGTTTCCCCATCTGCCTCTCATCCCAAGCAGGGGATCTTACCACCTCCCTCGCCTCCGAGTCCCACTGGCCCAAATGCTGGCCCAAAGCCACTCTCCTTCCCAGAGCATCCTCTCCCTCTTCTTGGCCCATGTAGTTACAGAAACCCAACTCATCCCTCCTGCTGCTCCAGGAAAACCCCAGCCCTGGGTCGCAGCTCTCAGGCTGTTGCTCTCACCCGCCCTGCACAGCCGTGTGGCTGAGCCTCAGAACGCTACCCAGGGCTCAGGCCAGCTTGGAGGAGAGCCAGGCAGTGCCTGTGTGTGAGGCTCCCTCTCTCGGGTCCCTTGTAGGGCTGATCCCTCCCTCTGGGGGCGGGAGGGCTGAAGTCATGGAGGCCAGAAGAGGGGCTTTAGAGGCAGGAGGGGGGCCACAGTCCGGGACCCAGAGCCTGGTCACCTTCTCCAGAACTGGCCACAGTTTTTGGGCCAGGGAGTTGGCTCCTTACACACCCACAGGCTCCAGATCCTGTCCTTGGGGCAGGGACCAGGAGCAGCTGTCACTGTCTCCACAGGTGACGCCCTTCTGAGCAGCAGCACAGGTGTGCTCTGGCCGTGGCTGACAGAGAGCGTTGGGACCCACGCCACCCTCCGGGCGGGGAGGAAGAGCTCTCCAGGCTGATCTCAGCTGTTACGGGAAGGCTGCGGCTGGGCCCTGCCTTGGTGACGCCACTTGCCCCACTGTGTTACAGTCATATGCTCGCCTGTCTGCCTCCCCGATCCCATTGGGAGCTCCTGGGGGGATTATGCCTTACCCATCAATGTGTCCACTGCGTTGGGCACAGTATCCAGGACATAATAGGTGCTTTGTAATTGACAGAAGGCATGGAGTGGGTGTTCCATACATACCTGTGACTCAAGCGGGGCCCCCATGAGGCTTCTCCCACCGACATCCCTCCTCCCCTACCTTAGACGCACAGCCCAGGGCACCATCCAGCTTCCTCGCCATGGCTCAGGACCTGGAGATGTGATTTTTCTGATCTTTAGCCCCAGTTGAGGAATGACCAGAAATAAAGCAACACTAAAACCGGGCCAGATGGTGAAAAGCGCTGGACTGATACATATTCGCTGTGTACCCAACGTGTAAGCAACATGTTTGGCTTTCAAATAAGACAAAGATGACCATTGTGTGTATTCCTTCATCTGCAAAAATAATCAGGGCAAACAAAAGAAAGGATGTGAAACACCCTCTAAGAAGGAGAGAAACATCCGAGGCGCCGGCAGGCCTGGAGGAGGAAGCTGGGCCCGCTGGCTTAAGGCTCCTGCACAGAGCCAAGCCCTGACCGAAGCCAGTGAGCAGCAGAAAACCTCCCGGACAAAGCCAGACCTCCTGAAGGACCCACATCCCTCCCTGTCCTCCATGGCAGTGAGATTCCCGGAGCACACCAGGCCCAGGGACCTTTCCGGGCAGGCCCAGGTCCAGCGCCTGGCTGACGCTCAGGTGGCCTCCTCTAGGAGGTGAATGGGGAATCTTAGAAGGAGGAGGAGTCTGGAATGGAAGGCAAGGGGAAGGCTACCCTGGGAACAAAGGCAACAGTGTTGACTGGCATCAGGGAGACAGACATGGTGTCTCCAAATCGTCCACTCTTCCCACTGACTGACCCCTCACTGCAACAGGACACAGGGCTCTACAGGACCCCCAGGTCACAGTCAAGGCAGGGCCACACTGGGGGCTTCCTTCCCAGGTGGGGCTATCCAGTCAGAGACCACCCCACCCCATCCCATCCCCTGGGCCTGCACCTGGGGCCTCAATGCCCAGGTGAAACTCTGCTTTCAGAGGACACAGAGAAGCACAAGGTGAACAGGGTGGATGATTTAGGAAAAGCTCTTCTTGGAGGAGAGCCAGAAAAGGATCAAAGACAGGGGGCAGGTGTGGACAGAAGCCTGGCTTGTCCACTCGGTTCTGGGGGCACAGTCACCTCCAAGGAGATGAGGTATAGTCCCACTGGCTTTCCCCTCCAACCCCAGCGGCCAGCCAGACCCACTAACGCAAACCGCAAATGACAGAAGGCATGGAGTGGGTGTTCCATACACTCCTATGACTCAAGCGGGGCCCCCATGAGGGCCACACAAACCACATGCCACCCCAAACCCACTCTGCCTGGCCCCAGGGTTCCACCTCTGCAGCCCCAGGCCCTGGTAACACCCACCTGCCCACTGGCCTCCTCTGTTTGCTAGCTCCATGCCAGGTCACTGGACCCTGCAGCCTGGAGGTGCCAGCTCTGCCTCGGATCCCACAGGTGAAGGGGGCTGCCCCGTCACACATCCAATTCTGTGACAACCTTAGATGGGCCCCCTTAGCTTGAAGATGAGGAAACTGAGCCCCGCAGGGATGAAGGACAGCCAAAAGCTGGTGGAAAAGTTAGAAATTGAGCCCAAGTCCTCCCAGAACGCTGTTGCTACCTGAGAGCCCCCAAGACCCCCAGAAGCAGGGCGCCACATCTCTGGGATTTTTCAACAGCTGGTACACCTGTATGGGTGGCTCCAAAACAAACCCTTGGCAGGCTCCTGTGCCCTACAAAAGGCCCAGCAGTGGCCCCATCATCTGGAGTCTGCCCTATGTGCCTTGGCATCATGGGCAGCCTTGCCTGAGGGCCAGCTTACAGCCACTGCTCAGTTCCCACGTGTTGGACCCTGCTCTTGGGGTCAGACAAAGCAGCTGGCTCTTGGCCAGCCCCTCCTCTGCTCCTTGGAGCCTCTTCCTACCTGCATCCAACTAAGTGTTCCCCAGACAGCCAGCAGGATCTGCACATGAGGGTTTAGGGCTTGTATGGGTTGGAACAAAACAGGCCAGTGTCAAGCCAGCCTGGAAATCCTAACCCCAAAGTCTTCCCCACTGCCAAGTCCCAAGCATGCACCTGCAGGCAGGCATGGGCGAGCACAGGCTGCTTCTCTGTGCCCCCGCAACATACACAGGTGTCCCACCTGCTCCACGACTGATGGGAATTCGACTGGAAGAAGATAAAAGCAGAGGCGATTTGGGGAATGGGAAGGGAGCCACTACTGAAGGGAAGGAGAAATGCAGGAAGGAGAGTGGAAAGAGGGTGCACAGATTAGCCAGGCATCCCCAGGCATACAAAGGAATGCAGAGACTCCACTTGGGCAGAAGGCCAAGGCCAAATACAGTATCTGTGTGCCTGCCACTCCTGAGGCCTAACCCAGCACATTTCTTGAAGATAAGTGGGCCAGGTAGGCGCCTGCACATTGAGATAAGGGCTAAGTATAGAAGGGGAAAGTTGTTTTTTCCACAACGTTACGAAGCACATTTCAAGGAGTAAGGAGGTCTCAAGGACACACTGGGGGCAGCCTAATGAGGCCAGAGCCTTTTCCTTTTTCAAAATTACAAGCTGAACTTCTTAATGCGCAACCAATTCAGGCCTGGTTGAATCTATGCCTCCTTTCAGCTCAATTTCAGCTTTCCCTAGTGGATCCAAACACAGCATATTCATTATTATTTGATTAATAAGGACAGTTTCCAACAGACAAAGTTAGCTGGCTTCACCACCACCTCCTCCAAGAAGGCCTCAGGGATCCCCTCTCAGTTCTCTGCTACATTTAGGCTGCCCCTGAGCCCTATCAGAGCCCACCTCCCTCTGCCTGGAGCCCTTGCTGCTGTTGAACTTGCTCCTGCCTGGGACAGGTGCTCGCGAATGCTGTCAAACGGGCCTGAGCTATGAGACAGCCAGGAAGTCAGGGCTCCAGCCCCACCAAGTGTCAACATCCACCTTGATCCAGCCTCCCAGGCCGGCAAGTACTATGGACTCGGAGGCAGACATTCCTGTAGGGCCTCTATAGATTCTGCAGATGTGCGAGGCCAGGGAAAATCCTGAGAGAATTCCTCAAGGGCTGGAGGAAAATCTAACTAGCCACATGGCTGCGGAAGCCGTCACAACCCCTTACAAGGGATATGTGAGCCCTGAGGTCAACAACCGCTAAGAGGCAAGATCAGGGCACAGAAATCAGGCCACGGGCATTATGTGACTCACACGGCAGGACTCAATGGCCCTCCGCTCCCCCCACCACAGAGCTGGAGGGGAATCCTTGTGTTGCTGCAGCCACCCCGGCACAGGGTTTTCAGCCTGAGAGGGCTTGTCGATGTGATGGGCAGGTTCCAGCGCGAAGGTGGCCGGCCTGAGGTGACCGTGAGTCCTCAGGCTTCCCCCAGTCACAGGGCGATGCCATCGGCTGCCACCAGCTTGGGAGATGTGCTTTTGGGAAAATCAAGTCACCACAGCATTCCCCTGCGGTCTCTCCCCACTCGGTTTAGATGTTCACGAAGAAAACGAAGCCAGTTACGGTAATGACTTTCAACAGATACAATCAAATAATCTATTCCTGGATTCTGCAAGTACTGAAATGTCGGTAATTCAATTCCTGAAATGCCATTTTGGAGCTGCCGGAGCAGGCTGCGGAGAAAGCTCAGTAAACACACACATCAGTTCAAGCCCAAACACACACCCACTGACCTTGAGCCCCGGTGCCCGGCGCTGTGCTGAGAGGCCGGCTCCCCAAGGGCGGTCACCACCAGACAGGGCCTGGGGAATGGGCGGTCCAGGAGGGAGGCAGCGGCGACCATGAATAAATATTGACAATGCTGCAGGAGGCGTGCTGCTGCGAAAATGTGGACGAACTGCACTGAGCTCGAGGAAAGAGTACTCAGTGTGTCTGGGGGAGTCAGAAGGCTCCCAAAGTGGGTTCGACTTACTGTGTGATTAAAAGCCAGGTCAGGGCTGGGAGCTGGGGAAACACAGAGTTGGGAACCACCCTGCCCTCAAGGAGCTCTGGCCTAGTGAAAGCAGACACACGTGTGCTGACACGCACACACACCTGTACACACCTACACACATGCATGCACACACATGCACAAACCTACACACACTGCACATGCACACCTATACATGCATATGTGCACACACATGCACACACCTATATATGTGTATGTGCATATGCACACACAGGCACACACCTACACATGTGTATGGACACACATGGAAAGCCTTGGAACTGATGTCACCATGTGCATACACATCTACAATGCACATGTACACACATACACACCTACACACGTATATACACACATGCACACACCTGTACACACATCTGCACACACCTACACATGCATATGGGCACACACGCACATACACACATGCAAGCCCACAGGAACACAGTCCCAGGGCAGGCAGGGTACGGGTCACATGAGGAATCCTGAACACCCCACACTGCCTGGGGATCCAGGGCCAGGGCGTGGCCCCAGGGACTGCTCAGCAGTAGAGGCTGCTCATCTCCGAAGCTCCGTCACCCTCCACTCCAGCACAGGGCTCACGCTGACATCAGTTCCAAGGCTTTCCATGTGAGTGTGGGTCATGGGACTGTGATATGGGACAAGGGCTTTTCTGGCACTTTCGACAAATTTTTGCTAGGAAGCCTAAAATTTACATCTTCGCTAGGAAGCATAAAATTTACATCTAAACCAACTCGTGGGATGACAGTGATTGTTGCTGCTATTATGATTTTGCTTTACATATTATTATACTTTCTGAAATGTATGAATTGGAGATTAAAATTTTAGTTGAGCCCAGGAGTTTAAGACCAGTCTGGGCAACATGGCAACATCCCATCTCCACAAAAAATTAGCCATGCGTGGTGGCGCACACCTGTAGTCCCAGCTATTCGGGATGGTGAGGTGGGAGGATCACTTGAGCCTGGGAGTTTGAGGTTGCAGTGAGCTATGATTGAGCTTGCACTCTGGCCTGGGGGACAGAGCAAGACTCTATCTCAAAACAACAACAACAACACAATCCCCCCTTAAAACCACACTACCATCTGCCCATCATCCGTATATTAAATATCTAACTGTAAAAATTCTCAGCCTATTTTGAGAGACGAAGTTACCCTCAAGTCCCAAGCAGATGACAATAAACTGAAAAAGCAATGGGAAATCTCCAGACAGAACAATCTCCCTCCGACTCCCCAACATGTCTCAGGGGTCACATCCAGGTCCTCCACCAGATGCTCCTCCCTGTCTGTCGGGCCATCTGGAGGGTGTCAGATCAGCTGGGCGAGCAAGGGCAGGGCCAGCCTCACTGTAGGATCTCAGGCAGCCTCCTCGCAGAGCCAACGTCCTCGTCCTAACACATCGAGGGACCTGGCATCCCCCACCCCAGGAAAATCCTGGGCCTACACAGCCCCCTCAAACAAGGTCACTGTATGAGACATACTCAGAGCTGCCCCCGGCCCCAGCATCCTTGGATCTAGCAGTGAAATAGTTGGTGCCTACACCGTGCTGTGGTGGGAGGCCCAGAGGTGAGGGTGCAGGAAGCCCACACCACAGAGCTCCTAGTGGAGAAGACAGGAGTGGAAGCGCACAGTGCAGGAAGCCCGAGGCTGGGAGCCAGGGCAGGCACCAGAGAAGGTCTCCAGACCAAGCTTGAGCTGCGGGGCGGGAGTCGGATCACGGCCAGCACTGTGAGCTTGGTATGGGTGAGTCTCCTGATGCCAGACAGATGTGCTCTTGGAACAGCTGTCTGTGAACCTCATCTGGGAGAACCAGATCTTTATTTAAAGCAAATTAAGCGGCTGGGCATGGTGGCTCATGCCTGTAATCTCAGCACTTTCAGAGGCCAAGGCAAGTGGATCACCTGAGGTCAGGAGTTCGAGACCAGCATGGCCAACACGGTGAAACCCCGTCTCTACTAAAAATACAAAAATTAGCTGGATGTGGTGGCGGGTGCTTGTAGTCCCAGATACTCAGGAGGCTGAGGCACAAGAATTGCTTGAACCCGGGAGGGAGAAGTTGCAGTGAGCTGAGATCACACCACTGCACTCCAGCCTGGGCGACAGAGGGAGAACTGTCTCAAAATAATAATAATAATAATAGTAATAATAATAAAAGAAAAGAAATTATGAAACTTTGCTCCTTAACGGACCCAAACACACACCCACCGACCTTGAGCCCCGGTGCCCGGTGCTGTGCTGAGCGGCCGGCTCCCCAAGGCCGGCCACCACCAGACAGGGCCTGGGGAACAGGCGGTCCAGGAGGGAGGCAGCGGCGACTGCGAATAAATATTGACAACGCTGCGGGAGGCGTGCTGCTGGGAAAATGTGGACGAACTGCACTGAGCTCGAGGAAAGAGTACTCAGCGTGTCTGGGGGAGTGAGTGCCTCCTCACGAGGCGTGCACCCCTGGTCTATATCATGTATAGCCACAGGAGGCCAAGGACATGTGGTGTGGGCTCAGCACCCAGCAGGCGAGGCTCGCTCACAGAAAGGGAGCAAGAGGACCTCAACCCAGAATGCAGCAGGCCTGAGTCCGGTCCAGAGGGCCACCTGCACCCCCTCACACCCTCTTCTCCAAGCCTCATCACTGAAGTGAACACAGGAAGGCCCACATAGGTGGGTGTAGAAAGCCTGAAGGAGGGTGGGCGGGGCCACCAAGCTCCTGTTAGCTGTTGCCATATCTTAGGCTTTGAAGCAGCTAAGGGGGAGGGAGGTGTGTGGTTGGGGGTTGGGCGGGACATCACAATGCAGGGCTGAAGGGGAACAACCCAAGGTTAGGTGGGAAGAGAGACAATGGCTCCTGGCTGCAGCCTCCAAGAAAAGCCATCCATGGGAGACCCACCTGTCCCTCCCCAAGCCTTCGACCCTCTCTACCTCCAACTCCTGCACAGACAGCTGGCACCTCGTCTGTCCACCTCCATGACACACGGTGTATTTATTTCCAAGAACATGCCGCAGAGGAGGGGCTCAGGCTCTTGCAAGTACCACCCCACCACCTGGAGGCAGGTGCACAGTGAGGGCACCCACTGGATGACCAAGATGCCAGCTGTCCTGAAATACCACCATCCAAGAGGAGCAAGGTCAGGGTCGGAGGCCTAGACCTCCCTAGAGGCCTCCATTTCTTCTTCCGTACATGAGGCGGCAAAGTTCAGAACTCAGGGCGGGTGGTGCGGACACTCTCTCATGTAGAGATTGGGGGAGGGGGGCATGACTCCCTTCCTCCAAGCACCTGGAACTCTGGGAGATTTTCAGGCTGGTGGACAGAGGCATCAGGACACGCACACCTGGTGGCACCTGGGTGACATCACAGAGATGCACAAGCCCACACTGCAGAAGGCCCCACAGTGGACAGGACTTGAGGAGGAGGGGCTTGGTCCTGAGAGGGGAGGGACGGCCAGGTGCAGTGACTCACACCTATAATCCCAGCACTCTGGGAGGTCGAGGCAGGAGGATTGTTTGAGCCCAGGAGTTTAAGACCAGCCTGGGCAACATGGTGAAACTCATCTTTACAAAATACACAAAAATTCGTCTGGTGTGGAGGTGCACACCTGTAGCTCCTTGGAAGGCTGAGGTGGGAGGATCACCTGAGCTGGGGGAGGTCGAGGCTACAGTGAGCCATGATAGCACCACTGCACTCCGGCCTGAGTGACAGAGTGAGACACTGTCTCCAAATTTAAAAAAAAAAAAAGGAGGCGGGCCCTTAGGAAAGGAGGCAGTCAGGGCCTGGGAGGGAAGCTCCATGGAAACCAGCCCAAGGGAAGCAGTGAGGAGTCTCCCCCGGGACTTACCCGATAGGCCTCCTCGTGCCCCACACAGCCTCCAGCCTCTGTCTCCCTGGCCATCGCATTCCACATCACTGGCCTTGGGGCCCCTCCCTTCCCCGCCATCGGCAGTCGTTCCCAGGAGGTTGGGGGAAGGAGTAGGGGGGCATCGCCCTCACCTCTCGGTCCTCAGGGCTCTGTCCAGTCCTTACTGCTCAAGAAAACACACCTCAGGTTCCTAGAGGGACCCCCGGCTACCAGGCAGAAGTGGGGGCTGTGGGCCCAGCTCCCAAACTCAACCCCAGGCAGGCACCCCGCTCTGGGTGCTCTCCAGGACCTTTGCTGCCTGTGTGCGGGGAGCCTGTGCACCCAAGGCAGGGCAGGAGGACAAGGTCACTACCCTCTCCAAGGTCACTGCAAGCTCCTCCCAAACTGAGGCCTGGAGGCCCTAATATAACCCACTCCTACGGTCCACCCCTCCTCCAGGTGGCCTGCCCCACCATGCTGGGACCAGTGCCCTTCCCTGTGTGTCCCACCCCACCACCCAGCCACGCACCCTGAATCACCAGGCACAGTAAAGGCCTCCCTGAGCACCAGCTGAGTCGGCTCAGGGCCCTAAACGCTTACCAGAAGCAGGCAACTCCGACAGTCCCTAAAACAGAAGGGGCAAGACTGCCACTTAACAGACCAGAGAACCAAGGCTCAGAGATGGGAAATGACTCATCCAAGGTCACGCAGCCCACACGAGGCCTGGAGATCCGAAACGAGCCTGGCTCCCCAGCCTTGCTGTGCCCAAACTGTGACTGACCTCAGAGCCACCTATGGAGCTTGTTTAAAATGCAGATTCCCGGCCCCACCCTAAAGATTTGGCTTCAGCAGGCCTGGGATGACCCAGGAATCTGCACTTTAGCTTGTGAGCTCCCCAGTGGTTCTGATAGGAGGCGGCTTCGGGTCACACACTTTCCAGAAATACAGCTACACCACATGACTCTCCAAACCTGAAATGCCACATGTAGAGGGTATACCCAGGACTGTGTCAGAAGCATCCCAAAAGATTCTTTCTGGAAGCTCCTACAAACAGCCAAGAAAGCCCCAAGGTTCTTCAGTTGACCCAAGTCATCAGAGCAGCAGAAATGGAGGTGCTGGACAGTAAACCTCTGCCCAGCACCCGCAGCAGCTACTGCCCACCTGTCACACTGTGGAGCTCTCCGAGTCAGAAATATTCTTCTTGCCATGGTGTGGCAGTGGACTCAGAGGGGCTCCAAGGGACTCAGTCTCCCACCACTCTGCCCCCTAATGCACTTACAAAAAATAACAACCCTCCTATCTCAAGCCTACCTGAAAAAAAATCAGATACAGTATAGGTTAGAGTGATAATGGGCTTTATTTTTTATTTCTATTTATTTATTTTGTTTGAGACAAGGTCTTGCTCTGTCGGCCAGGCTGGAATGCAGTGGTATGATCATGGTTCACTGCAGTCTCGACCTCCTAGGCTCAAGTGATCCTCCCACCTTGGCCTCCCAAAGTGCTGAGATTACAGGCGTGAGCCACTGAGAGAACCATCAAAGGTGCACCTCGCTGTGTGACTCTGGGAAAACCACTTTCCCTCTCTGGGCCAGGGATTCCCCAGTCCTACTGGCCTCTGAGGTCCCTCTCCGCTCAGGAATGGTCCAAACTCATCCTAACACAGGCCACAGCTGTGCAAAAGCCACCATTCAACCCAGTCTCATGACTCAGCGCTCCTACCTGACACAGGGGCTTCCGGCTTCCCTCCTCAGCGACTGGGCTGGGGAAGGTGCCAGGAGAGCCCCTCTATGAACAAACTCGCATTTGGGATGCCTCAGGGCTGCCCTCCCTTCTCTCCCAAAGCAGCAGAAATGGGATCCCGACCTGCAGATAAGCAGCCTGGGGCTGATATGTCCCCAGCGAGGCTGCCAAGTGGCAGAATGTGACAACAAACACCGTGGAGGCCTTCCCCTTCGCCCGGCTCACCTTTCCTTTCCCGAAAGAATGAAGCAGACCCGCTCCTTCCCTGTTCTCTCCTCCTCTTGCTCAGCCTGGCCCCCTGCATTCCCGGGGGTCTACCCACAGGACAGAGCTCAGGCTGGCCTCTCTCTGGAGCCAGGACTCAGGCATTCGAGGCTCTGCTTGCTGTCATGTGGCCCTCCCTGAACTGCTGCCCCCACACTCCTGCCCCCGCCCCCCAGGCTGCCACTCCAGGACTGAATGCCAACAGCTCATTCTCGACACCTGGGTTCCGAAGCTCCGTTTGCCTCCATGAGGCTGGCACACAGCAGATGCTCAACAGACTTGCTGGCAGAGCAAACTGAATGCAATGGCAGCAAAGACAAGTGAACCAGCTCCACAGCCCTGCCCATCGCTTACTAGCTATGTGATCTTGGGCACATGACTTAACCTCTCTGAGCCTCAGTTTCCTCATTTTAAAAGAGAGATGAGAATCCCAATTCATAAGATTATTGTAAGAATTAAATTAGCTAATGTCAGTCACGCATAGCGGCTCATGCCTGTAATCCCAGCAATTTGGGAGGCCAAGGCAGGTGGATCACTTGAGGTCAGGAGTTTGAGGCCAACATGGTGAAACACTGTCTCTACTAAAAATACAAAAATTAGGCAGGCGTGGTGGCAGGCACCTGTAATCCCAGCTACTCAGGAGGCTGAAGCAGGAAAATCGCTTGAACCTGGGAGGCAGAGGTTGCAGTGAGCTGAGATCATGCCACTGCACTCCAGCCTGGTTGACAGAGTGAGACCCTATCTCAAAAAAAAAAGAAAAATTAAGACGTTAGCTAATGTACATGAAAGCATCTGGCAAGCTTTCGAGAACTATGGAAATGTTATTTATGTGATTATCAAAAGATAACGGTCGCCTTATGAGAAGCCCTCTGATGTATTAGGGTAATACTGACAACATAAGAAGGGCTTTCACACATATGTACATGGCTGAGGAAATCAGTTTAAAAGAATTAATGAATCATCCACCTCAAGTCCCTAAACCTGACTGGTTTCACAAGAACAATGAGAAGATAAGTCCTCAACTAGACAGCTGGGATCTGTCAGGACCCTCCGCTGGCATTTTTCCCTTCCAATAATTTGAAGGCAATTAGGGCAACTGATTAAAATTCCAGAGACAGAGCAAAACAAAGCATGACTGATCTGTGCACTCTCCTCATTAGACGATGAGGCCAAAGTGGAACCAGCCTGCTCTCTCTCTCTCTCTCTGGGATCCACCCATCCCCCCCCCACCCCTCTACAACCATTGCCTGGGCTCTCCCCACGAGCCCAAACACCCACCCGGGAGCCCACGGACTCGTCTGGAAAACCACACTGGCCACCGGCCAGCACTGGGGAGGCCAGACACACTGGGCTTTCCAGGGCAGTCTCACCTGTCTCATCTAGTATGACAGAAAAGGAGTTCCCCCAGCCAACAGGCTCAGGACCCGTGTCCAGCTACGTCATTCCTACGGATCCCAGCCCGCAGAAAATGCAAGGCACACACCAGATACCCAGGAGGAGACCGTGGAGGGAATACTGCTGGACAGGCAAACAAAAGCATATTCAGAATGTCCAAAGGCACGCAGTGAGGAGAGAGACAGAAAGCCGGGGAGGACGGAGCAAGCAGGCCAAACAGGAGGGAGAGGAGAGAAAGGAGAGGAGAGAAAAGAGAGGAGAGGAGAGTCCCAGGTTAACTATGCTGGAATGGGTAGAGGGCTCAGGTCTCACCAGGAAAATGGCTGGTTTCCTGTCACAGGGGATTCGTTTTCCAAAGGAATGTGTGATAAGATTCAGTTAAGGTCGGATGGCACGGGTAGCTCATGCCTGTAATCCCAGCACTTTGGGAGGCCCAGGTGGGCAGATCACCTGAGGTCAGGAGTTTCAGACCAGCCTGGCCAGCATGGTGAAATCCCATCTCTACGAAAAATACAAAAATTTTGCCAAGTGTGGTAGCCAGTGCCTGGAATCCCAGCTACTCGGGAGGCTGAGGAATGAGAATTGCTTGAACCCAGAAGGTGGAGGTTACAGTGAACAGAGATCGCGCCACTGCACTCCAGCCTGGGTGACAGAGCGAGATTCCATCTCAATAAAGAAAAAAAAAAAAAAAAAAAAAGGATTCAGTTAACGTCCACCCAGCAAGCGGAGGTTCTGTTCTGTTTCTGTTTTCCATTTCTCCATCTTCCGTATTTGAGCTGATTCACTTTGTGAGAGAAGTCTCCTATGAAACGGGACGTCAGGGACTCTCCAAGGCCCTTCGGCTCACCCTGCCTGGGAGTCTAGGGAACTTCTCTTTCTCTTGGATGAGGCTCTTGGTGCCTGCTGTCTGGAATTCCCTTCCCTGGTGGCGTACCTCTCCCTTGCCAGCCCCTGGAGGCTGCAGCAGAGTCACCTGACACTGTCTACTCAGGGGGAAGTGAGGACATGGGTCCTTGGCACCACGCTTCCTCCAGCAAAGCTCTTCCCAGGGTCCAGTGCCTGCTGTGAAGAATGAATGAATAAATGAGTGACGGTGTGGCTCAGCCCACATCAAACCTGGCGGGCGCTGTGGACCTGGCGGGCGCTGTGGATCTGGCGGGCGCTGTGGACCTGGCGGCGCTGCAGAAGGAGGCAAGAGGCAGGTTCGGAGTGTGTAAGCTGAGGGGAGACGCAGCCTGCTCTGAAAAGGGCACTCGTTGTGCCTTCACTTATCACAAATACATCAATAAAACCGCCACCACTGCGGGGGACGCGGGGATCTGGGTAAGGCCCTTCCTCACAGTAGAGAGGTGCTGGCCTGGCCTTGCCGCCGCCCTTCAGGGAATGTGGTCTGCCTGCATTTGGAGGTGGGATTGCCAGTCACTGAGTAGACCTGGAAGGCCACCAGAGCTTGGTCCTGACGCAGGGACGACCCTTCCTTCCTCCGGCCCAGGGATCTAAAGAGTTCCAGGCCCTCACTGAGGCCAGAGCCCCAACTTCATCCTCCAGGCCACCTGGGAAGTGGGGTCCCCAAGGGACAGAGGGTGGAAGAAATGTGCCCTCTGGACCAACTCTGCCTCTAATCCTGTGCTCTCACTGAGGCCATGAGGCCGGGATTTTCCTCTGCGAACAAAGACATTTCAACTTCTTCATCTCTGAGTTGGATTCTCCTGCCTGCAGGGGCTAGAAGGGAAAACAGAGGTGGGAGGAACCAGGTGCCACGGAGCCACTAGCCCCTGCCAGCCGCAGGATCCAGAGCGCCCCCCGCCGCCCACCTCACCCTCGCCGGGCCAGCCTGCAGCAAACATAGGCACACACCAGACACCCATGGGCACCAAGGGAGCGGCCACCAGGAATTTCAGAAAACAGCAGGAAAATGTGGCTGTGAAACGGGAAAGGTCCCCTTGTCCCCCTCGCAGGGCATGTGATGGGGGTATGGCTCGCTTCTTCAGTGTCCCGCTGCTCAAACCTCTAGGGGAGCAGACAGACGGGCAGGCTGTGACGCTCCGACCCCACGGCAGTGTCTAGGGGCGAATGTCTACAGCTGAAGGCCCAGTGGGCGTGTGTTACAGGGTGCTCTTTTAGTTTGCCATCCGTAGGCAGCTTGTGTTAATCAGCTCAATTAGACACAAGGACAGAGGGCTTTCTGTATCCCTGGTTCTTGCCTTGGTGCACTAGAAGAGTCGGATCACACGTGGGCTCCGAGAATGAGTGCAAGGTTTTACTGAGCTCCCCCAGCAGATGGGGGAGCCACAAGGGAGATGGTTTTCCCGACTCTTCTCCGACCACCCTGGCCAAACTCCACGTCGTTCTGCCGGTCAGTGACCTGCCAGTGTGCTGGAGTCCGTCGTGTGCTCTTCCCCAGGGCGTGCTCCCCTTGACATCCTCTCAGCATCCAGCCATGTGTGTCTTCTTCCACGCACGTGTTCCTCTCAATGTCCAGTGGCTTCTGTGTGTGCCTGCTAGGGTCTTGCGGTTTTTATAGGCACAGGATGGGGGTGTGGCGGGCCAGGGTGGTCTTGGGAAATGCAGCATTTGGTGTAAAGGCAGGAGTGCCTGTCCTCACCTAGGGCCATGGGCATGGGCCCGGGGGTGGAGCCCTCGCCGGGGACCCGCCCTTCTCCTCCCAGCACTTCCC
The DNA here is from genome assembly GCF_003255815.1 of Theropithecus gelada. NCBI lineage: Eukaryota > Metazoa > Chordata > Mammalia > Primates > Cercopithecidae > Theropithecus > Theropithecus gelada. Next base: position 30,819,271 of record NC_037681.1, on the reverse strand, counting down.
TGCCCCACTTCCATCTGGCCAACATAGTGAGACTCCAACTCCATTAACAAAAAAGGAAGAAGCAGTTGAGATTGCAACACTACTGATTTGTGCTTGTTTCCCTCCTCATCCTTTCTATCACAAAATAGGGCCTGACCACCTGCTAATACTGCACATCTATCCTGTTTATTCAAGTGGGGCCAGAATCATCCAGCCGTCGGCCACGATTTTAGCCAGAAGCTGGCGCCGAGCCTTCTCCTTCTTCCAGCAGTTCCTCCAGGCACAGGAGACAGGCGCCTTCCACTAGGGCTGCTATACAGCAGGGGGCTGTGTTGGACGCGTGAAAGGGCCAGGGTTTCAGCCTGGAGCTGGTGCCGGCTCAAGGTCACAGCTTGTTTTCCTCAGGGCACCCCTGGGTAAAAGGTGACCTGGGGGTAGGCCAGGCGTGGTCCCCTCCCTCTCCCTTCCCAGCTGCTCCTGCTTTCTGGCACAGCACACTTTTTTTTTTTTTTTTTTTTCCTGCTGAAAGAAGTCACTGCTGCTTCCTAACAGGAGGAAGTTTTGTTGTTGTCACAGTGTGGGGATGGGATTACGTAGGGAGGAAAAACACGCTTTCTTGATTTTCTTCTGTAAACTGCAGGCGGAGAAAACAAAGCAAGTAAACAACTGTTCTACAAACGCCTTGTGGGGAGGGAGGTCGTGATATTTACAAGAACATCGGCTTTCTGCTGGATTTCCATTTGGAGGGATCTAATAAAGATGCAGGAGGCATTTCTGCTCTTCCTAATATACTCCTCGGAGGAAACGCGGTCGCAGGTGGCCATCTAAAGCCAGTCAGAGCAGAATTCTGCCACGGACGAGCCCCACAGGGTCCACTCCCTCCGCATCCCCCTGGGGTGGCTCCTGGGCCCCTGCCACAGCTTCCTTGGCCCACATCAGCACCACACAAGGTAAAGACACGGCCTCAGATGAAGAGGAAAGATAACAGTGCAGAAGAACGGGGAAAGCACGCGGGAGAAAGAGCAAAACCTGAGAGAGCTGACAACCCGGGCTGGGTCAGGGGTTGAGAACCTGGCCATCTGGCCGTCACCTGCTACTGGCTGGCCTGGCTTGGTGGGTACTGCACGCCTCTCACATCCCACCTCAGCAACCCTCACCTTTACTAAAAGGAGGCTGTTCCTCGAAAGGAGAGCACTGGCCCTGAGGAGGAACAGAAGGCTCCTACGCCATGCCTGGACAGCATCGCCATCTTTTTTTTAGACACAGAGTCTCGCTCTGTCACCCAGGCTGGAGTGTAGTAGTGCAATCATAGCTCACTGCAGCCTCTACCTCCTGGGCTCAGGTGATCCTCCTACCTCAGCCTCCCAAATAGCTGGGACTACAGGCATGTGCCACCACGCCCAGCTATTTTTGCATTTTTTGAGGTGATGGGGTCTTGCTATGTTGCCCAGGCTACCATCACTATTTTAAAACATTCTTCTGATGCGGATATGCAGCTGGGATTTGGAGATGGGTGGCCCCGCAGGGAGGAGTCTGTGGGAGAACGGACAGGGGCCCCGGCAGGGGTCCACCTGGAGGGAGGGGGAGGCCAGGGCCTGAGGGAACACCAAGAGCATGGCTGGGCCCAGGAGCCCACAGGTGAGAGCATCTCAGCACCTCCGCCTCCCTGACTTACACACTGGGGGACATGATTTCCTGTTGGCCAAGCACCAGGTGGTGTGGTGTGTGGGGCACAGGGCCTGGCAATGGAGCCAGATAGACCTGGGTTCAAATGCCACCTTATACCTAGGACCGGTAACTTAAACTTCCCATGCCTCAGGCTCCTCACCTGTCATTCAAGGAAATGCCACGTCAGGGAGTGGCTGCAGGATGGAAGGGGACAGTGGGTGTGCCCCCCACCACCCTCTGAGTCCCACTGTCCTGGCACACACCGTCCTCCCTCAAGCTTCTCCTCTTGCTCTTACCCCAGTCTAGCCTTCAAGTCCCAGTTCAAAACCAATTCCCCAATTCCTCAGGCAAAAGGGGTCTCCACTATGGACTCCCTTGGCACCGAGAGGCATCCTGTGACCTTTAGCACTCTCACGAGGCAGTCGTGATTCACTATAGGCCCGCCTGTCTTCTCTTCCAGGTGAGTGGGAGGGTTAGTGGCCTAGGAGCTGCGTGTCCTTAGGCAAATTGCCCTGCCTTGCTGGGCATCAGTTTAAACAGAAAACAGAGATAATGCCTGTCTCATAGGGTTGTTGCTGGACTCAGAAGAGCAAATGAACAAATGAACTGGCGGTTCCCTCGCCAGTTAGTAACGAGTATGTTTTGCCAAAAGACCCACAAATCAATACCATCCACCCACTCTGTGCGATCCCCGGGGTAAGTTACTGAGCTGTGACTAGTGTTGCCAGGAAGAGAACGCACTCTCCAAGCCTGAGCCCAAGGCTGTCACTAGAACATGTCCTCCGGCAGGGGCTCCCGGTGCCAAATAAGAGGAAAGTAGGTACCAGTTTCTGAGACCCTCGTAACAATGTCCTGTGCGTCCCCTACTCAGACCCAAAAGAAACCTTCACAAGGTTACTCTGTATCTATTTAGAAAAAAAAGAATGTGTCCATCTCTGTGGTGCCTCATCTTCAAATGCCTTTGTAAACTGCTCCCCAATCTCCTTGAGCCCTGGGCAGTGAGCAAGAACGGAGGAGGTGACACGGTTATTGATTTTCCCAGCCACTCTCTGGGTGTCCCTGCATAAGCCCACGAAGTTGCAGCAGTGTCTCCAGGAAAACTAAACCCTCTTTACTGCTGCCCACTGAACAACTTTTTACATTTTCCAGAATGCTGAAGATTCACAACCCACCTACTTTTGAGTGATCAGTGGTGTGGCTTCCCAGCAAACTCTTATGTACCCTTCAAAGCCCAATTCAAATGTCTCTTCTCTTTGCTGCTGCCACCACCTGGCCCCAGGAGGATCCTGCCAGCTGTCCCCTCGGGCTTTAAGCACACGGTGCATGTGCCCACTTTGCTTCCTGTCCTGCTAGTCTGTGCCCTGCCTGGGCACAGGCCATCATCCTCCTCATCTTCATCTCCACAGCACCTAACACAGTGCCTGGTGCATGGTGGGTGCTTGGGGGCTTGTTGAATTGAAGGATCTATGAGAAGGGGACCACAACTTGCAAAGCAAACGTTGCATCATTAAGTTCGAACACCAGGTCAGCACATAGGGCTGTGTATGTAAGATCAGACACACTTGGAAAACCCAGGGCACTTGTACAATAAGCTCCCATCCTATCCTCCCTCCTTGAAGCCTATGCAAGAACCCAGAAAGAAGTAAAAGTAAAATACGTAAACAGTAGTTTTTAAGCAGTTAAAATTCCTGTCTCTGCCTCAGCACATCGGACAATGGGAAGAATGTGAGAAGCACAGCCAAGGGTCCGGGATTTGAGTCCCGACACCTCGGCCAAGGCTGCGCAATGAGCCCTGGGAGCCCTGCCTCTATACAAAACCAACGATCCCTCCAGGACACCCTGGCAAGTCAACCTGGAAGGTGGCTGACCATGACCGTGGCCTTAATTTGGCCAAATTGACATTGGTTTCAGCCCAGGATTCGCTAGAAGAGACTGAAGACTCTGTTCAAGTGAACAGTTAAGCAAAGTGTCTCCTTACAGTACAGGGAAGAAAGCAGGCCCTGAGAAGCTTCCAGAAGGTCCTCTTAAGTGCCTGAAATGCAGGAGGACCTTGGAACGTATTTCTGGAATGAAGAAAGAGGAGATGTAGGATTGTATGGCTGAAGGGCTGCACCTGGCGAAGACAGAGAGGACTTGTGCTGGGCCTGAGGGGTTGAGAAGATGAGTGAGTTGAGGCTTCAGGAAGAACAAGCTAAGGAAGGATTAAGCGGTAGACCTACATAATTCGACTGCTGGAATGCATCGCCGCGGGAGGAGTGAGGGCCTTGCCACTGGAGAAATGCAAGCCCGGAGGAGATAACAGATCACATCACAAAACCACAGTAAAAAAGATCCAAGTATGGGTACTTAGCATAAAACAAGTCCCTCAACCTAGGGATCCAGCATTCCACATTCTAGACCAGGGGTCAGCAGATCTCTGCCTGCTGCATGAGAGCAGCAGGACACAATGACATAAAGCAAGTGAGTGTAGCTGTTCCAATAAAATTTTATTTGAGACCAGGTGTGGTGGCTCACACCTGTAATCCCAGAACTTCGGGAGGCTGCGGTGGGAAGATTGCTTGAGTCCAAGATTCAAGACCCATCTGGGCAACATAGTGAGACCTTGTCCACTAAAACTCGAAAAAATTAGCCGGGCATAGTGGCACATGCCTGTGAGGCTGAGGCAGGAGGATTGCTTGAGCCTGAGAAGTCAAGGCTGCAGTGAGCCCTGATCACGTCACTGAACTCCAGCCTGGGTGCAGAGCAAGATCCTGTCTCAAAAAAATAAAAAAATTTTAAAAAGAAACCTGCCCAGTGTCTGGCCCTACGTGAAAAGCTGACCATTTCAGTCCTGTCTTCTCTAAAAGACAAACCAGTCGTCAGGGGCCACTGGCCCTGGACCAGTATCCCCACACCTGCAGACAGGGCCCCGCACGACAGCACTGGCACAGGAGCTCGGCAGAAAGAGAAGGACGGCACTGGGGGCTTCTCTGCACTACAGGCACTCATTTAGAGGATGGGCTTTCCTTCTGAGACTGTGCTTCTTCTCGTGTTTAATGTCCTTGGTATTAATATCATAAAGAATAATAGCTGGAAACCATCATTCTCAGCAAACTATCGCAAGAACAGAAAACCAAACACCACATGTTCTCACTCATAGGTGGGAATTGAACAATGAGATCATTTGGACACAGGAAGGGGAACATCACACTATTGTGGGGGCCTATTGTGGGGAGGGGGGAGGGGGGAGGAATAGCATTAGGAGATATACCTAATGTAAATGACAAGTTGATGGGTGCAGCACACCAACATGGCACATGTATACGTATGTAACAAACCTGCATGTTGTGCACATGTACCCTAGAACTTAGAGTATAATAAAAAAAAAAAAAAAGGAATGATAGTAGGTCCCGTGTGCAACACACTTACACAGGCCTCAGCTGGTTCTCAGACAAACCTGTGCCCAGCACGCCAAAAACATTGCCCATTTGACAGATGAGGAAACTGAGGTGCAGAAAGGCATAACGGCCTTTTTCGGAGTCTCCTGGCAAATCCACAGCAGAGATGAGAACTGCATCGGCATGACTGCCTGCCAGCTCAGGACACGGGATTCATTCTTACCCTAACCTGGTCAACCAAAATTCCAACCACCTTTCTCTACAGAGCTGACAAAGCATCATTTTCCTGAAGAGTCTTCTGGTTCAGTGACCGGTACATGTCGAAAAGCATTCCGTATCCAAACGGCTCTGAATTTTTTCTAATGTCAGGAATGGTACCCACCTTTAAAGAACTTACTAGTTGGCCAGAAAGTCTAGAAGAGTCTTTTCATTCTGCTACAGAGAGGGCAGAGGGCTGGAGTGATCTCTGTGTGCTCCAAAGGCCTGGGCAGAGCTGAGAAAGACTCCAAAGGTCCCTCCTGCAGGGGGGCACCAGGCCCTCAGCTCCCTCCCCAGCTCTCCCTGGGAGGGCCTGAGCTGGCTACTGCGGCTCTCCTAACACCCTGCCATTGAGACACCCATGAGGAGGAGAGCTAAGCGTGGCCCAACCAAGGAACCAGATCCCAGACGTACCCAGGGGACTGCAGAGGAAGGGATAGGCCTGGATCTTACCCCAGCATGCATGGCCTCTGCTGATGGCACAGCTGCTGGAGGAAGAAGTCAACTGCTTCCAGGAGGATTAATTTAGATCCAAACATAAACCCTACTGGGAAATCAGCTCTTAAGAAAGAGAGATTCAAGACTAGAATGGAAAAGTTTTAGCAGAGCGTGGGTGGGAATCAAGGTGTCTTCTCTCGCCTGAGAAGGGGCTACAAGGGATGGGGAAAGGAAAAAGGAAGGAAGGTCCCAAACAGGCTGAAAGGAAAGCAAGAACCTCCCTTACCAGAACAATGAGATGGGGAGAGGGAAGGTGGGTGGGAGCTATATGGATAGGCAGCAACACTTGTGGTTCACATACCATACAATTCACATATTTAAATTCAGTGGTTAGCTGTGTAATCCCAGCACTTTGGGAGGCTGAGGCGGATGGATCACTTGAGGTCAGGAGTTTGAGACCAGCCTGGCCAATAAGGCAAAACTCCATCTCTACTAAAAATACAAAAATTAGCCAGGTATGGTGGCATGCACCTGTAATCCCAGCTACTTGGGAAGCTAAGGCACAAGAATCTCTTGAACCCGGGAGGTGGAGGTTGCAGTGAGCTCAGATTGTGCCACTGCACTCCAGCCTGGGCAAGAGTGAGACTCTGTAAAAAAAAAAAAAAAAGAAAGAAAGAAATGAAAGAAGGGAGGGAGGGAGGGAAGGAAGGAAGGAAGGAAGGAAGGAAGGAAGGAAGGAAGGAATTGAATGGTGATATAACTGTGCAACCATCACTCATCACCACAATCAATTTTATAAAGAACCACTGCCCCCTTTTTAAGATAGGGAGAATTTTATCCTTTATTTGTTTATTTTGTATTTGAGACAGGGTCTTGCTCTGTTGCCCAGGCTGGAGTGCAGTGGCACGATCATGGCTCACTGCAGCCTCAACCTCCTGGGCTCAAACAATCCTCCCACCTCAGCCTCCCAAGTAGCTGGGACCACAGGCCCACACCACCATACCTGGCTAATTTTTTTATTTTTAGTAGAGATGGGGGTCTCGCCACGTTGCCCAGCCTGATCTGGAACTCCCAAGCTCAAGCAATCCTCCTGATTCGGCCTTCCAAAGTGCTAGGATTATTGGCATGTGCCATGGCACCTGACCAGAACATTTTTGTCTTCCCCAAAAGAAACCATATACCCATTCACCGCCACTCCCCATTTCCCCTCAGCCTCCCAGTCCCAGCCCCAGGCAACTACTAGTCTGCTTTCTGTCTCTACAGATTTGCCCATTCTGGACATTTCACATAGATGGAATCGTATTAAATGTGGTCTTTTGTGTCTGGCTTCATTCACTTAGCGTATCTTTTCAAGGTTGGTCCATGTTATAGCATGAATCTATACTTCATTCCTTTCACTGCTCAGTGATATTCTATTGTATGCATAGACCACTTTTTGTTTATCCATTCATCAGCTGATGGACATTTTAGTCATTTTCACTTTCTGGCTGCTAAGAATAATGCTGCTGTAAACATTTATGTGTAAGTTTTCATTTCTCTTTCATTCTTATATGCCTAGGAGGGCAACTGCTAGGTCATATGGTAACTCTAGATTTAAGCTTTTGAGGAACTGCCAGGCTGTTTTCTGAAGAGGCTGTACCTTTTTGTCCTACCAACAGCATATGAGGGTTCCACCTTCTCCCCTTCCTCGTCTATGCTGGAGTTTATAGGACTTTCTGATTCTAGCAGTCTCAGTGAGTATCTCGCTGTGGTTTTCACATGCATTTCCCTAATGACTAATGATGTTGAGCATCTTGTCATGTGCTTCGTGGCCACTTGCATATCTTTGGAGAAATGTCTATTCAAGTCCTTTGCCCATTTTTTCATTGGGTTGTCTTTCATTATTGAGTTGTAAGAGTTCTTTATTTATCCTAGACGCAAGCCTAGAATCTATACAATTTGTAAATATTTTCTCCTATTCTGTGAGCTGTCTCTTCACTTTCTTGACAGTATTATTTGAGGCACAAATGTTTTAAATTTTGGCTGGGTGTGGTGGCTCACCAGCACTGGGGAAGCTGAGGCAGATGGATTGCTTGAGCCCAGGAGTTCAAGACCAGCCAGAGCAATATGGTGAGATCCCGTCTCTACAAAACATACAAAAATTAGCCAGGCACAGTGGCATGCACCTATAGTCCCACCTACTCAGGAGGCCAAGGTGGGAGGATTGCTCGAGCCCAGGAAGCAGTGAGCCATGATCATGCCACTGCACTCCAGCCTGGGCAACAGAGCGAGACACTGCCTCAAAAAAAAAAAAAAAAAAAAAAAAAAAAGACATAGATTTTTAAAACACCAGAAGAAAGCCAACTTCATTAGCTGCTTCCCCTGATTGCCCCTGGACTACGGGGCATGCTCTGTTCCCTTTTGGGTGCATACAGCATGTGGGACCCTTTGGGCAGATGCACTCTGAGCCCACCAAGACTCAGTCATGTTTGTTTCCAAACCTGTTTATACCAGTAGCACTTATGTAATTACCTAAGTTAATTAAATTTCATGCAAACCCTCGGAATGGGAATTAAAAGGGGTTGGTTTTAACAGAGTTGAATGTTTGGAGGAAGATGGCTGTTCAATTAGGCATGAACAAAATAACTGTATAATATCAGCAGTATATGAAATTGGCAGGATTTGGTGCTAGTTCCTACTTTACTTGACAGAAACAGAAACTGAGAATCTCAGAAAATGCATTAACAGTGTGGATAATGCAAAAAGATATATCAGGACAGAAGCCAGTGGACCCATAATCCAAGAGAGGTCTTGGCCCTATATCAAGAGATGGGAGAATAAATGCATGTTTTATATGAAAATGAAATGTATTATGTCAAAACAAAATGTTCAATATGTCTATATCATTTTTATGATCCCATTTTTAATAATCTTTTTCAATTACCCAACTCCCTGCCAGGTCAGATAATACTAGAAAAGCAGGCTTCTTACAAGCACTCAAATAGAAGAGTGGTTACCTGGGCAGGGGTGACAAAATATTATTTTTTGTCTCCTTCTTACCACTTAGTATGTTTGAGACGTTCTAATAAGTATGGATGACTTTCATGGTAGAGAAAGAATATGTAAATTTTCTTTTTGAAGATTCAGATGCCATTACTGCCTGTTAATAAAGGCAAGAAATTTGGAAATGCTGCACTGCTGTGGCCAGCATTGTCACTGTAGCCAAGAAAATGCCCCCGTGCCACAAAGATAAACAAGCAGGAAATGTGCAAAAGGAACAACATAAAACAGTAAGACCATCAGGCTCAAATGCCTGGCTGCTTTAATCGAAAGCTAATAAAATGCTGAAATTCATCCTGAATGTGATAGAAATTCAGACAGGCCCTTTACTGAGCTCTTTGGTTAAAGCTACTGGACACCGTGAGAGGCAGACATACTTTCGGAAAGCCGGGCTGCTGGACTAAATGGGTTCAAGGAACATCATACCAGACAAATCTGGATTTCCCAGGAGAAGGCCAGAATCCAGAATTTTGTTTTGTTTCTTGAAACAGAGTCTCACTCTGTCGCTCAGGCTGGAGTGCAGTGGCAGGATCAGAGCTCATTGCAGCCTCAAACTCCTGGGCACAAGTGCTCCTCCCACCTCAGCCTCCCAAGTAGCTGGGACTGTAGATGCACACCACCCTGCCTGGCTAATTAAATATATATATATATATTTGTAGAATATATATATATATATTTGTAGAAAATATATATATATTTGTAGAAAATATATATATATTTGTAGAATATATATATATATATATTTGTAGAATATATATATATATATATTTGTAGAGACAGGATCTTGCTATGTTACCCAGGCTGGGCAAATACTCCTGGGCTCAAGCGATCCCCCTACCTTAGTCTCCCAAAGCGCTAGGATTACAGGTGTGAGCCACCACAGCTGGCCCAGAGTTTTGTTTTTTTTTTTTTTGAAATGGAGTCTTGCTCTGGCACCCAGGCTGGAGTGCAGTGGCATGATCTCGGCTCACTGCAACCTCCACCTCTCGGGTTCAAGTGATTCTCCTGCCTCAGCCTCCCGAGTAGCTGGGATTACAGGTGTGTACCACCATGCCCAGCTAATTTTTGTAGTTTTAGTATAGATGGGGTTTCACCATGTTGGCAGGCTGGTCTTGAACTCCTGACCTTAGGTGATCTGCCTGCCTTGGCCTCCCCAAAGTGCTGGGATTACAGGTATGAGCCACCATGCCCAGGCTGGCCCCTAGTGTTTTTAAAGAAACACAATGTTACTGCTCTGATGTGTACAAAATAAGTGATTAAGAAGTCTGTCTCAGGGCCCCTAAAACCGTGCCCCCTTGAACTTGATCTTGCTTTTATAACCCCACCATGCTAGGCTGACAGTAGGTATCTAATCACTGCATTAAAGCATGAACAAGTGCAAGCTTAAGAGCGACTTATCAAGATACCAATCTTTCTCCTGTAAACCAGGGCTTCTGAAATGGCCCTTCTACAGCACTCCTCCCCTCCCCCATTCCCACGCTGCATTTTCTTATGTTGGAGACACAGTTTGCTAAACCCAACCTTGTCTGAATTAATGAGGACACGGAAACAAAGGGTTTGGGGAGCTAAACATGAAACCGATTTGGCCCACGCTCTGTGCCAGGCTTCATATTGGATACCAGCGAAACACAGGAGGCCTCAGAAAATGCCCAGCCCCGCCCCGCAGACAGTGCCATGGGAAAGGCTGCCGCCGGAGGTGTTTAAGCCTGGGAGGAGCAGCGCCAGAAAGGCCCAGACAGCCGGAGCTGGGTCTGAAGGAAGAGCAGGGTGGGTGCTGGGGACAGACACCCACAGATCAGCTCCTCGGACCCCAGGGTGGCAGGAGGCACTTCCGAAGAAGTGGTGGGTGTGGCCATTTTAATCCTCTTTCCTCCTCCCCACCCCCCACCTTTGCCCCACCGTGGTCCACACCTGGGGCTGGAACTTGGGCATAGCGACCATTATCAGGCGCTGGGGGGCACATTTTATACCATCATGAAATTGCTGTGAGCCAGGTCAGCCCCAGCTCACAGGCCCTCCCTGAAGGCCCCGCTCCCCGTGAGACTCTGAGACAGGGCTCTGCCTGGTGTGGACGATGTGCTCAGAAAAGGGTGGGCCCGGGGCTGGGTGACCAAGACGACAGAAGGAGCAAGTTGTTCTAAAGAACAGGCGCCCACCGTACGGGTCACGGACGCCGGGGAGGTGGACGCTCCCTCTCACTGAGGCCAGCCTGTGTGTGGGGTTGAACTCCAGCACCTGCGGGGGCATGTGGGGCGCTCTAGAGACTTCTGAAAGTGAATCCCAGTAATGCCAAACTCCTCTATGAGCACTCTGCTCCCCTGAGGATGAAAACAGTTTGCACCACTCTGCAAGCAAATATAAATCCCTTAGAAACTAATCTGGGTGGGTGGCTGGGGTGGTGGGGGTGACAAGAGGAACAAATGTCTAAAATCTAACATCCTCAAGGGTGGTCCTGACCCCAATTAGAAGGAGAGAGAAGGAGGAAGGTAGGGGGAGCGAGTCCGTGCCTGTCTGCGTTGGGGAGGGAGAGGTGGAGGAGCACAAAGACATGGAGAAGGAAGGGGAGGAAGGGGAGAGAAGTGAGAAGCTCTCGCAGTCTCATTTCTACACTATCATAGTGAAAACACAGTACATTTCATTCTGTTTGCCGATGCCAACGCCTGCTACCGGAAACACTCTCCCTGCACATCATACCCACAAATAAATGCCAGTCCCAGGTCTGTGGGTCTCAGCCTGGTAAACCGGTTATGCCAACCGGACAGCACTTTTAATGGACCACTTACACCCTGACTGGCTCACGACACAAATGCCTGCAAGGAGACCTAGCAGGTTAAACATCTCTACAAGACAGAACTGCCTCCCAATTCAAAGAGGAAAAAAGCCACAGAGGGGACCGGGGCCAGACAGACAAAGTTAACATTTGAGGACGAGGGAGCGCCTCTCCGGAGACTCCACAGCCAAGCCCCGAATGAGGCACGTGGGCTGTGATGGAGTCAGTCCTGTTCCGTCCCCTCCCAATTCTGGCATGAGGGCTTCTCCCACCATATCCCCAGAGCCTCTTGAGACAGAACACCAGCAGGCTTCCCATGGCCCCCACAACCCCCACATCAGCAGTCACTGCTCCCCAACTTTCTCCCCCTCACTCCCTCTCAAAGGACACGAGTACAGCTGGGCTAGTGTCCTTCTGGGAGGCCGCCAGCCCGATGGACCAAGGGGGTCTGAGGACCCCAAGGCATTGCACATACGTGTTTGCATACACACACACACACACACACACACACAGCCTGACTCTCTCTCTCACATATACACAGACACACACACCCCCGGGGCACACACTCAGACACACCCACACACTCACACTTCCATTTATTCCCACAATTATTCTTCCTGGTTTGGATCAACAGACCATCTGTGTGCTTGTGCGACTTAGGAAATCTTCCAAAATGCGGCAAAATGTTTGCAGTCCTTGCCCTTTTTGTGGTGGGGGACGGGCGTCATAAATAGTAATTGTTTTCCAGTTTCTTTGTATTTTCTGTTCTACAGTAAACATGCATGTATCACATTTATATTCAGAAAAAGCTAAAACACAAAATTGTAAAAAGTTTTTCTGGATGTGCACAGTGGCTCATGCCTATAATCCCAGCACTTTGGGAGGCTGAAGTGGGAGGATCGCTTAAGCCCAAGAGGTCGAGACCAGCCCAGGCAGCATAGCAAGACCCTGTCTCTACAAAAAATACAAAAATTAGCTGGGTGTGGTGGCTCGCACCTGTGGTCCCAGCTTCTTGGGAGGCTGAGGTGGGAGGACCGCTTGGGCCTGGGAAGTCAAGGTTGCAGTGGGCCAAGATTGTACCACCACTGCAGCCTGGGTGACAGTGAGACCCTGTCTAAAAAAAAAAAATTTCTAAGACAAATAGTAAACAGTACCATAGTAGGACACATTTATCTCATCTTGGTCCACACAACAGCACTGTGAAGTAGTGCTTCCATTTTACAAATGAAGAAACCCAGGATAAGAGAACTTGAGAGCCGCCCAAGGTCACCCAGCTAGCAAGTGGCAAAAATGCAGAGTACAGTAGCTTCACTCCTGGGAAAAAGTTTCCTCTAGTCTGTCCCAAATACAGAGAGAGCCACATACAGAGAGACAGAGAGAAAGAGACAGAGAGGCAGACACAGAGATAGAGAGATTGAAACGGAGAGCAAGACAGACAGAAACAGAGAGAGACACACACAGAAAGAGAGAGACAGAGACATACATAGAGGCAGAAAGAGACTGAAAGACAGGCACAGAGAGAGACACACACAGAGAGAGACAGAGACAGACACATAGAGAGAAACAGAAAGAGACAGAAAGTCAGGCACAGAGAGAGGCACACACAGAAAGACAGAGACAGAGACAGACACATAGAGGCAGACAAACGGACCGACAGACACAGAGAAAGAGACAGAGACAGAGCGAGTCCTGGGAGGAAGGGAAGGGGGAGCAGAGTACTGTGGAGTGTGGGACGCCCATCTTACTCATTTGATTATAAAATATTTCTGAGCTACCAGATGGTATAATAGTGGCTGCAGATGCCCCGATAGCTTTTCTTCATTTCTTTGCACAGGGCTCCATTTCAGGGCCTGAAGAGTGATATCTAAGAAGCTATCCTGGAGTTCCATAAAGACAATCACTATACAACTAGAGAATCACCGCTCAGTGCATGCGCTTAACAGATGTGCACTGGTTTTGGCTTCCTGGATAAACGGGCCTTATGCTAATCCCAAGGCACCTAGCGGCACTTCGGGGCCCCCCTGGCTGGCACATGGCCTGCTCAGGCAGGGCTGGGATCTGGGCTTGTTACATAATTAATCCTTGGCTCAGGGCCGCTGCACACCCTGCACAGACGCTGGTTGAGGTGATGCCTATGGGGACAGCAAGCATCAAAGACCACGTCCCCAGGGTCCTCTGAGCCAGGAGTGGCGGAGTCTTTGAGATCAAAGCCGCAGGGTTAATGAGTTCACTGCAGTCGTCAACCGTCTGCTTGGCTTGTTCTGGCTTTTTCATGTTTTGTTTAGTTTTTAATAAGGAAGTCTTCATCCCTGCTCCTTCAACAGCTCAATAACCCAGTTAGAAGCAACAGCTCCGTGCAGGATGCACCACACAGCTGCCGGTGCCCCTGCTGGGTCCGAAGCTAATGTTCTCTATACCCCCAGAGGCAGAGCCTCCCAGGAGGCATGGAGGCCCGAGCCTCACTCCAGAACTGCTTGCTTGGGAAGAGCACAGCCATGGGCCATGTGTTCAGCCCTGCGGCCTGCCCCCTCTTCTCTTTCTGCCCTCATCTCTCCTGTCTCCCCTCGGCCCTGAGCCACGCCCAGCACAAGAGAACAGCAGAAAGACTTTCTATGCCATCTGCTACTGATCTAAAAGTCCCTTCGCAAGCATGGGTTTTGTTTCTGGTCTTAAAATTTAGCCTGGTTCCAGCCTTATCTCTTGGACTTGGCATTGGCTACGGTCAGTCCAGTGTCTGCAATCAAAGCAGTGGCAGCTTGCAAACCCATACAGCAGAGGTCCCACCTGAAGCCATGCCCACCCTAAAAATCCTCCAGGCTTCAAGTAACCTCCAAGTTCAGAAGCAAAAGAAAGGAAGACCCAGGGAACAGCAGGAATCACTTGCATGGAAGTCTGTGGGCAAACTAGGCTGGCTCACCTGCCTGCAAACACCCGCCTCCCACCGGGGAGTCCTGGAGGGCGATATCGTGCTATCACTAGTCCATGACATGCTAGTGAGAATTAGTATCATCTTGCTCCTAGAAGAGAGTCACTACTCTGAGGATTGAGATCAGCCTTCTCAGAAGAGTGGCAGGGGAAGAGGAGGTAAGTAATTTGAATGTGGTGTGTTTTACGGGGACAAGGCAGGCCTCCATGGTGTGCTAGAGGTCCAGGGTCCTGGGAGAGGGGGAATGGGGCTGTTCACCAACCACCATGGAAGTTATTTTAATATTGTCACAGCGCACTCCTTGCCAGTGCACACCCACTGCACATCCGAGCTGCAGGCCCACTCGGAAACGCACAGAGCCTCGAGCTGGGGGAGGACCCCGACTCTATACACACATCCTTAGGCACATCGAGTTTAAAACTTGCAACAGTCGGTGGGGCACTGATATCCCACACAGAAGACAGAAGCTTCAAACCCAGGGCTGGCCATCTCCAAAGCCAGGCCCCGGGGAGCATCATCCTGTCCAAAAAGGGGCCGGGGGAATGCAGCGGGGAGAGGTACCAACTGCCACCCACAGGCCATAGCTTTGGTCTCCAGCCCTGAGATGGACAGACGAAGAGAATCCTCAGAGGCCGGCCAGCACATCCTGCATAGCTACTGGAGGGCGGCCGGCCCAGCCGGGAACAGATTGTGCCTCTCTTTGCCCAGAAGTCCGGCTGGGTGACAAAACAAAACTCAACGAGAAAGAATGAGAGTCATGAGAGGGAGCTCAGTGCACAGTGCAAACACACAGGGTTCCTCCAGCCAGCACCTCTGCACATGCTGTTCCCTAGGCCTGGAATGCTTTCACCCCAGTTTCCTCCCCTGCCAAAAGTCTGGTATCCTGCAAAGTCCACCATGAGCCCCCCTTCCCTGGCAGGCCCCTCCCAGCCTCCCCCAGGCTGGGCTGGTCAGTCCTCCTTGGAGCTCCCTTGTTTCTGCGCACCTCCCCCTTCAGGCTGAGTGCCAGAGGCATGGACTGCACATGTGGCTGTATCCCAGGACCCAGACTGGCTGGCCTCACACAGAAGGCAGGGCTGTGGCATTCCAGGGACACTGCGGCAAAGAATACAGTGTGCCCCTGGAGGCGTGCAAGGCAGGGTCCCCACCTCGGCCTGTTGCTCATTCAACAGGTTAATGATAACCACTCGGCAAGGAAAAATCTGTCTCAAATCTCACAAACTCTCCATCTAAATGAAACGGGGAGCAAAGCTTTATTTTTTTTAGTTTTATTTATTTCAGAGACAGGGTCTCACTCTGTCACCGGGCTGGAGTGCAGCGGCACAGTCAGAGCTCACTGCAGCCTCCACCTCCTGGGCTCAAGTGATCCTTCCAACTTAGCCTCCCAAGTAGCTGGGACTACAGGAGCACACCACCACATCTGGCTAATTTTTTTTTTTTAACTTTATCTAGAGACAGAGTCTCACTATGTTGCCCAGGTTGGCCTCAAAGCAATCCTCAAGTGATCCTCCCACTTTAGCCTCCTAAAGTGCTGGGATTACAGGTGTGAGCCAGCACGCCCAGCCCAGAGAAACATTGAAATAAAGAACTTCTTCAACCCCAAACTTGTAGATCTTTTGAAAACATCTGAATTTCTCCCATGGTAATCAGGAAGGTATTGCTTTTAAGACAGTCACATCTCTTGGGAAGCGCTGGACCCAGCCAACGCCCGCTCTCCTGCCCCCTCCCACCCTCTCTCAGGCAGCCTTGCAATGTAACTTAGGCAGGAGGGAATCCCCTCCCCACTTTAGAAAAGCCCACAGCTCGTGTTTAGGTTTCTGAAGTCCTTCAGCAGCTGTCCTGTGTTGAGGGGAGAGTTTCTGCTTAAAGACCCCGGTCTCTTACCCTAAAGACCCCACTCATTGGTCATTGCTGAGCCTAACTACAGAGAAGTCCCTCGGCACCTCCATGCATACATTTGTGCCACAATTTCTTGTTGTTGTTATTGTTGTTGCTTTTGAGATAAGGTCTTGCGGCCGGGCGCGGTGGCTCAAGCCTGTAATCGCAGCACTTTGGGAGGCCGAGACGGGCGGATCACAAGGTCAAGAGATTGAGACCATCCTGGCTCACACGGTGAAACCCTGTCTCTACTAAAAAAATACAAAAAACTAGCCGGGCGAGGTGGCGGGCGCCTGTAGTCCCAGCTACTTGGGAGGCTGAGGCAGGAGAACGGCGTAAACCCGGGAGGCGGAGCTTGCAGTGAGCTGAGATCCGGCCACAGCACTCCAGCCTGGGTGACAGATCGAGGCTCCGTCTCAAAAAAAAAAAAAAAAAAAGATAAGGTCTTGCTCTGTTGCCCAGGCTGTGATGATGACTCACTGCAGCCTCGACCTCCTGGGCTCAGGTGATCCTCCCACTTCAGCCTCCCAAATACAGGCACGCACCACCATGCCTGGCTAATTTTTGTATTTTTTGTAGAGATGGGGTTTCACCCTGTTGCCCAGGCTGGTCTTGTACTCCCGGGCTCAAGTGATCCACCCACCTCAGCCTCCAAAAGTGCTAGGATTACAGGCATGAGCCACTGCACCCCAGTCCACAGTTTCTATTATAAATCTAGACCCTTGAGTAGCCAACCTAGGCTTTAAGAAAAATTGCCCAGGACAGCCAATTTAAAGCATAACTCCACTGAAAACCTGCCTCCAGACACATGAAGGGAGGTTAGTTCAGTGGCCATCACATGTAATTTATTCTGATTTTATTACACATCCAATATAGTATGTAGAACTTCTAACAGGTGTTCTATGAGGAAGGGAAAAAGTGAAATAATTTAACCCAAAGAAGAGGAGTCTGAAAATTAATTTCATGAACTCAGCATGAGGTATGATTATAAGAGCGCTGTCTTACCCGGAGGGCAGTAACAGGACAGGGATTCAGGAACAGGGGAGGACAGGCCCCAGGCGTGGGCTGGCTGGAAGGGCAGGGATATGGGGGAACTGCGGGGCCCTGCAGCCTGGAGACGTTCTTCTCCAACAGTGCTTAGGGATAAGACTCAATCTGAAAGGAAGCCTTGGCATCTGAAGTGAGAGTTTGAAAGCAAAGCTTTGAGAGCAGCAAGCTTGGGGTTGCGTCCCAGCTGTGCCGATTACAGACTGCGTGGCCCTGGAAAGTTCAGTCCCCTCTGAGCCTGCATCCCCATGGTGCCAACAGGTATGACAGCCCCCCACCCCGGGATGTTCCTGTGCCTTCCTACAGAGGACTTCTCAAAGCTGCCTCTTCTACTATCTGAGGGATATTCTCAGTCATCCAACATTAAAGGCACATTAATAACTAGAACATTCCACCACCAGTCCCTGGAAAACATGTTTATCAAGATAGTGGCACAGTTCTTAGCAACAGGCCCTACAATACTGTGGCTACGTCTTACATGGTTAGAGAGCAGCCTAGACCCTACACACCAAGAAGCTCCAGTAATCAATGAAGGAAGCATTAATATCTTTCCTGTTCAAGAAAGGAAACTGGGATCAGAGAGGTTAAGCTGCTTCTCCAAAGCCACACAGCTGATTGAGGGGCTGAAGTGCACGCTTGGGTCTATGTCTTCCTTCCGCTTTGTTGTGGGGAGGAGCCCAGGCAGGGATGCGGGGAAGGCGGTGCAGGCATACCCCACCATTGAGTCCAAGTTTTCAAGGCTCGCACTATGAGAAGCAAGGTGATATCACAGGACCACAGATTGACCAGATCAAGAAAACCAAATGAAAGAATTCCATCCCAATGTCATGAAGCCCAGACTAACCAAGAATCCCCTCCCCCAACCCCTCACATACACACCTGTGATGCCCAGTAGGACCAGAGGGAGAGGGCTGACTCCACTGGGCGCATGCAGGGGCTCAGGCCTCAACACGCAGGAACCCCAGGAGGCCCACGAGCCCAGGGCCTCTGTTTCGCCAGCCCTGTTGCTACATCCTGCTGGGTATAAGCATGGCGAGTTATCTCCGAATCTTGCTGGGTAATCTTGCACGCTCTGTGCCTCAATTTCCCCATCTGTAAAGCACAAATAAGAGGACCTACCTCATAGGATTGTTGGTTTTTAAACTTTTTACTGTAAAAAAGTTCAAATATGGCTGGGCGCAGTGGCTCATGCCTGTAATCCCAGCACTTTGGGAGGCCAAGGCAGGCAGATCACTTGAGGTCAGGAGTCGAAGACCAGCCTGGCCAACATAGTGAAACTCTGTGTCTACTAAAAATACAAAAAAATTAGCCAGGCACGTGAAACCCCGTCTCTACTAAAAATACAAAAATTGGCCGGGCGTGGTGGCGCACACCTGTAATCGCAGCTACTGGGGAGGCTGAGGCACAGAACTGCTTAAACCCAGGAGGCGGAGGTTGCAGTGAGACAAGATCACACCACTGCACTCCAGCCTGGGTGACGAAGCAAGACTCTGTTTCAAAAAAAAAAAATAGGTGGGCATGGTGGCGCCCACCTGTAATCCCAGCTACTCCAGAGGCTGAGGCAGGAGATTCACTTGAACCCGGGAGGTGGAGGTTGCAGTGAGCCGAGATCGTACCACTGTCCTCCAATCTGGGTGACACAGCAAGACCCTATCACAAAAAAGATTTTTTTTCAAATATATATAAAACAGAGAGATGAGTATAATGAATAACGGGCACCCGTTCCTCAGCTTTGTGCACCCAAGTCCTGGCATGTGTGTCTGTCTGTGCCCTCACTCCCATCCCGCTGCTTCCTGGCAAACACATGGCAGCCACACATCCCTCCACCTCCAGCCACCTCAGTGCCACAGAGCTGCTTTGAGAATTAAATGAGATAACAGGAGTAAGCACTTAGTGACAGGAGTGGGCATGCAGTAAGTACTCAATAAACATTAGCTTGCATTCCATGCGATTATCAAATTAATGACCAAACTCCACCACTGCACCATGCTTCTGGCTGCCTCCATCTCTGCTTTCTCCTCTATCAAGTGGAGACGACACCACCTTTCCTGGACACTTTGTGGATACGCCTCAAAGCTCTACGGAATCCGTGGGGGTGAGCTCTCCGACCCGCACCCTCCACGCACGTGGTGTCGAGGGGTCCTGAGAAGCTGACTCCAGGTGTACGTGGGGTCTGCCCTGTAACTCAGGACTGTGGCTTACTGACTTCATACATACCTGGTCACCAACACAGTACTGGGCACAGAGTAGGTGGCTGAACAATCACAGCTCCTGCTCCGTGACACCTGCCCCAGCCAAGTGACCCACAAACTTCATCTCACTGAGTCTCATGCCAACCCTACGAAGTAGCAACGATCCCTACTCTACAGATGGGAAGACTGAGACTCAAAGAGGTTATGCAATCTATTTGAACACCACACAGCTGATATCCAGGCCTCCCTGATCCAAAGTTCACACCCCATTCTCTTGTGTTGCCTCCCAATAATTTGTCAGTTTGCTTGGGGTGTTTTTAAGGGGTACGATTCAGTGGTTTTCGGTTTACTCACCAGGTCCTACAACCTCACCACTATCTAATTCCAGAACACTTTCATTACGCCCAGAAGAAACCCTGAGCCCCTTAGGAGTCGCTCCCCATCCCTCCTCCCCACTCCCTGCAATCACGAAGCTATTTTCTGTCTCTTTAGAACTGCCTATTCTCCACAGCTCATGTACACAGAATGATACAATATGTGGTCTTCTAAATGCACCACTTCTAAAAAAGTCACCCTCCTTCATAAACAGCCACCTCTCTGCAGTTCTGTTGACTAACAGGATTTATGGAGCTCCCCGACTTGCTCTAAAAATAGTAAATCCCCTCCCCAAGTCCAATGATAGTCAGTGATACCTAAATACAGACTAAGCCGGCACAGCCATGGCCGACCCATCCTCAGAGGGCAGGCTCGGAGGTGCTGCCGGGAACACGGACAGAGACCCTTCTTCAGGACCAGCCTGTACCTCCTTGGGGACTGAGAAGTCAGCCACCGAGCACAGTGAAAAACGGGGCACAAGAGCAGGGAGGGAAGAGTGGGAAGGAAGGGGCTGGGGGAAGATCTTAGCCACAGCCTCCAAAGGCCAGAGTGGAGGAGAAAGAGCCCAGAACAGAGCAGGGCCAAGGTCTCGCCTCATCCCCAGCTGTGCAGCCCGGAGCACATTTCTCAGCTCTCTGAGCCTCAGGCACCTTGTCAGTGGAGGAGTGGAGAAGCACCTGCAACCCCACAGGGAGGCTGTGAGGAGCAAAGAAAACATGGAAGGAATCTGAAAACCACCAAGCTAGATACGCTGTTATGGTCAGGGTGGGCAACCAGGGGGCCGGGGGTATTTCTACCGAATAACATTGTTCTTCCTTTTAAAATGGTCATCAGGATAAATAATTTCCTATAATTCACAGCAAATGCAGTGACAGTTAAAACCTAGCCGACATAATAAATAGTAAATACTTTACAAACATGCATATTCCTAATGCAGCAATTCTACTTGTAAGAATACATGAGGAGGCACAAAGACACGAACGGAGCGGGAGGCAACTGTTCATCGCAGCATGCGGTGAGTGGTCTTGGCTCTAAATCCTCCCTCCCTGGCCTCCCTGTGGGAGGGGTCTACTTCCAACCCCGCTGACATTGGTTGGGTCCCAGGGGTTGCTTCAGCCAATGCAGTATGAGGGAAACTGACACGCAGCACATGCCATTCCCACGTCTGAGCAGAAGCTTTAAGAGGTATATTGTTCCTGCCGGGTCCCGTGGCCCACACCTGTAATCCCAGCACTTTGGGAGGCTGCGGTGGGAAGAACACTTGAGGCCAGGAGTTCAAGACCAGCCTGGGCAACATAACAAGACCCCCATCTCTATGAAAAATATAAGAAGTAAAAATTACCCAGGTGTGGTGGTGCACACCTGTAGTCTCAGCTACTTGGGAAGCTGAGGCAGGAGGATCACTTGTGCCCATGATTCCGGGGCTGCACTGAGCTATGATAGCACCAGAGCACTGCGACCTGGGTGCCACAGCAATATCCTGTCTCTAAAGAAGAAAAGCAGAAGTAGAATTATGTTGTTCCACCATCTTTTTTCCCTCTGCCATGAGACCAGCAATGTCTCAGATGGGACTGCCCTGAAAGCCTGGCTCCCTGAGGGACAATGTCATAGAGCAGAGCCACAATCAACAGGTGATGGTAATGTCACTTGAGGGACAAAGAACTCTTTATTGCTGCAAACCACTAAGATTTGGAGGGTCATTAGTACCAGAGCATAGCCCAGCTGACTGACACACAGTCATGTTCCTACTGATGCAAAAGTGCAAACAACCTACACGTCCACCTAAATAAATAAATGACCCATCTCCACAATGGAATGCCAATAAAATGATGTATACATTGGCATAGAAGAATATTCTCAATACGCCGCTAACTGAAAAAAGCAGAGTATAAAATAGCATGAACTGACAAAGGATTAGTCTCTAGAATGAGAAAATGAAAATCTACAAATCACTGAAAAAAGATAATCCACCCAAAAAGAGACTGGACAAAGGATATGAACATGCAATTAATTTACAGCAGAGGATACAAACATACAATTAATTTACACCAGAGGTACGAACATGCAATTAATTTACAGCAGAGGTACGAACATGCAATTAATTTACAGCAGAGGATACGAACATGCAATTAATTTACAGCAGAGGAAAGCAGAAAGGACAATAATATACTGAAAATATGTCCAACCTCACTAGAACTTAGGGAAGTACAAATGTAAATAATCATGAGATACTATTTTACACCCATCAGAGTGTTCAGATGTTAAAGTCTGACAACACAAGTGCCAGAGAGGTATGAGGAAAAGGAGCTCACTGACCCTTGTAGAGGGGAGTGAAACTGCCACAAACGCCTTGAAGATGAATTTAGTAATAAACAGTACTGTTGAGTGAGAATAACATAGCACCTGGCAATTATACTGCCAAATATTCTACATCTCTAAGGAATTCTCAGGGTGTGCTCGTATTGGTTATCTATTGCCGTGTAACAAATGACCACCCCAAAAGTCAGCAGCCTAAAACAACAAACATTATCTCACAATTTCTCTGGGCTGGGAATCTGGCTCAAGGTCTCTCATGAGGTTCCCCTTGGCTGTTTTCAGGGCAGCAGTCTCATCTGAAGGCTCGGCTGGGAGTGGGGAGCGAGTGGAGACCTGCTTCCAAGCTCACTCACACGGTTGTTGGCAGGCCTTGGTCCCTCATCGTGTAGGCCTGCCTCTCCACAGGACTGCCTTGAGACATGGCATCTGGCTCCCTCCAGGGCTGGCGATCCGAGAAGGCAACAGAGAACACCCAAGCTGGCAGCTGCAGTCTTTTTATAACCTGATGTCAGAAGCGATGTCCCATCCCTCCTGCTGTGTTCTATTTGTTAGAATCAAGTCGGTTAAGTCCAGCCCACACCCGAGGGAAGGGATTACACAAGGGTGTGAAGACCAGGATGTGGGGACCAGTGGCGGCATCTTAGAGGCTTCCTTCCACAGCACTCAAGGAGGATCAGTTTTCATTAAGGCACTCTTTATAACAGTGGAAAAATGGAAGTGACCTAACTGTACATGATTAGAGAAACGATGGCTTATTAAGACAATGGGGGCAGGCACCATGGCTCATGCCTGTAATCCCAGCAATTTGGGAGGCCAAGGCGGGTGGATTACTTGCACTCAGGAGTTCGAGACCAGCCTGGGCAACCTGGCAAAACCCTGACTCTATAAAAAATACAAAAATTAGCCAGGCATGGTGGCATGTACCTGTAGTCCTAGCTACTCGAGAGGCTGAGGTGGGAAGATCGCTTGAGCCTGGGAAGTGGAGGTTGCAGTGAGCGGAGATCATGCCACTGCACTCCAGCCTGGGTAACAGAGCGAGACCCTGCCTCAAAAAAAAAAAAAAATCAATGGGGCCGGGCGCGGTGGCTCAAGCCTGTAATCCCAGCACTTTGGGAGGCCGAGGCGGGCGGATCACAAGGTCAGGAGATCGAGACCATCCTGGCTAACACGGTGAAACCCCATCTCTACTAAAAATACAAAAAACTAGCCGGGCGAGGTGGCGGGCGCCTGTAGTCCCAGCTACTCGAGAGGCTGAGGCAGGAGAATGACGTAAACCCAGGAGGCGGAGCTTGCAGTGAGCAGAGATCGCGCCACTGCACTCCAGCCTGGGCGACAGAGCAAGACTCCGTCTCACAAAAAAAAAAAAAAAAAAAAAATCAATGTAACGCTATACACCAGTTAACAAAAAGGAGGAAAAAGAAGACCATGAACCACATCTATGTATCAATGTGGATATAGCTTAAAAATTGTTGACAAAGTAGTCAAGAACAAATTACAAAGTGATGTATATATACCATTTATGAATATTTCTTTCCGTTTTCTTTTCTTTATTTTTAGAGACAAGGTCTCACTCTGTCATCCAGGCTGGAGTACAGTGGTGTGACCACAGCTCACTATCACCTCAAACTCCTGGGCTCAGGAGAGCCTCCCACCTCAGCCTCCTGAAGAGCTGGGACCACAGGTACATGATGCTGCACCCACCTAATTGTTGTTGGTTCTGTTTTGTTTTGTTTAAAAAAAAAAAAACAAAAAACAGGGTCTTGCTATGTTGCCCAGGCTGGTCTTGAATTCCGGACCTCAAGCGATCCTCCTGCCTCAGCCTCCCAAAGAGCTGGGATTACAGGTATGAGCCACCATGCCTGGGCCACCATTTATGAGTATTTCTAACACATAAAAACTAATGTTTTGTTTAAGGCTACACACATGTGTGACAAGAGCATAAAACGCGCACAAATATGATCCCCACTTCCCCCCACAGAGTGGCTCATTGGTCACTAGGGAAAGAAAAGAGTGGCGAAGAGGAGATGGGCTTGGGCTGGCTCTGTAATGCTCTACTGGCCTTTATAGTACAATCAATCAAAATAAAACAAAAATATGGCCTTATTTTTGCTAAAACATACCCACATTTCTGTTACACATATCTACAAAGCACCCATAAAATCTGGACACAGATGACATTGTTTTATTCCTTTACAGGTTGATGTTTTTGATGGCATTAGGTCTCTTCGCCTGTGTTGCTAGACTTTACGCACACCTCTGGAGAGGCAGAAATGAGTCTGGAGGGGTAGATCTCAGAATGCTAATAGAAGTTATAGGGAGGTGGGGAGGTTAGTTATGGGGGAATTTTTTTTCTCTGTTTTTCTGTGTTTTCCAGTTTTACTGAAGAGACACAGAATCTTTGGGTAAAGAAATAAAAACTTTCTCCAAAAATCAAATCAAACTCAAAGCCAAAATGGCCACAGCTGAACACTAAGACACACCAGCTCTGAGAGCACAAAGGAATTCCAGGAAGGTTTGCATGGGAACGCAGCTGCCCACGTGAGAAGAGAAGGTGCTGGGCAACAGGAGGCTAGCTTAGGCCAGGTGGAGATGCATCTGCCAGCAGGACCCCGGGAGGTGCCAGGAGGCTGCAGCCCGCCCATCCCTGGAGGGCATGGCCTCCTGACTTTGCTGAGAGGAGGAGGATATGAGGCCAAGCTGGCTCCTTGACCTCCAACAGACAGCAGGGGTCAGATGGAGAAACAGTTAGACCAGTTCCCCAAAACAGACACAAACGTCCACAATTCACTGTGACCACCTGATTCACACTCCTTGGTAATTTCCCAAATCTCTCCTGTGAAAATGCATTACTTTTATCATAGGGAAATTAGTAAACTTTAAAAAGAGAAGAATCTTTGTCTAGAATTTACAGTGCCCAAGAGGCTGATTAAAGACCAAGTGCAGAGATCGTCAACAGGACAGGCCCCTGGTGGCAGCGTCCAGGCATCATGGGGCTCCGGCAGGGCCCACCGTGCCCCGCACATCCAGTGAGCCCTGAAATCCCCCACAGAGCCCCAACAAAGACCCACCCCACCCCTCCCCCTGCACCCCCAAACTTCGTTCAGGCTCCTCTGAGCCCTCTTTCTGCCTCCTGTCTTCAGCCTGCCTGGCCCAGTCTCAGCAAGAATCCTGCTTAGTCAGTTTAGTGAGAATCCCCACCCTTCACATCTGACTACCCTTGAGATCCAATCAGTCCTCATCCCCACCTTTGACATCAAAGTCCCCACTGCCTTTGGCAAGAATCCCTACCTGTGATGTCTTCTCGCAGCCACTTTCCACCCCCAGCCCACTCCACTTGCCAGCTCTGTCCCTTCCTTGCTGTATTAGGAGTTGAGCTGATCTCGCCCCTGCTGAAAAGGTCAACCCCGACTGCATTTGCCTCGAATAAAGTTGTCCTCACAGTTTTAACAAGCGTCTGACTCTTATTTTCCTCCAAGCCTGCAGCCTGGCTAGGGAGTACAGGGGCCCGCTTCACCCCTTCCCTGCATGGCTACCTCCCACCTCCCACCCTGCCTTGCCCACCCTGGGCAGAAGCTATTCTAGATGAGGGGCAGGGGGCACCGAGGGGCTTCCCAAGAACCGCAGAGGGGCGGGCCAGGGACTAGAGAGGAAGGAGGAGAGTTCTAGAGAAAATGGAAACCTGTGGGTAGATGGAACTTTGAAAAAAGGAGAACATCATAATGCAACTCAAATGAAGCTTAAATGGAAGGAAATAGTAAATGCTCAGATCAGACAGAGAAGGAGGGGGAAGAAGCCGACGGGACCATGGGTGGGTGGAGAGAGCAGTTAGGCTCTGGACATGACCTCAGCCAGGTCAAGGTACTTCCCCTCTGAAGCCGCTGTCCTGTCATCATCCCCAAAAGCAGGAAGGGAGAAGTAAAGTGAGTACACATGACAACGGGTGACAAGGAACACTCCCTCTGAAGCAACAAGTGACACAGGGCTCATAAGTGACAATGGGTGACAAGGAGTGCTCCCTGTGAAGCAAAAACAGGTGACACCGGGCTCATAAGTGACAACAAGTGATAAGGAGTCCTCCCTCTGAATCAACAGGTGACACAGGGCTGTCTCGTAAATGACAACGGGTGACAAGAAGGGCACCCTCACCACACACAGGCAGCAAGCCCAGCTGGGGCCACCACAGGATTGACCAATGTCACCAAGCAGTCGATGGCACCTTGTTTATGTCCCCATCCACAAAAGACTAGAAACACCATGCCAGAGAGGGAGAAAGATGCATGGGGGGAAGAGAAAGATGCCCCTGACCGCCGGGCGTGCAGTGGGGGACAGCCAGCCTCACACCCATCCCTAGAGCCCAGGCACAGCGCAGCTGGGCCCGAAGCACACGCTGACTTCAGCACAGCTCCACCGCCAGCCAGCACTTGGCTGTGGAAAAGCTCCTGGGAGGGAGTTCCTGCCCTGGAAAACCTCGCTGCTACATCCGTTCCACCAGCGAGGTTTCCTGAGTGTCTCCCGGGTTCAGAAACAGTGCCCTGTGGGACAAGGGACATGAAGAAAGGAGTCAGCCCTGTGCCTGCAGAACTCCGAGCTCCCCGGGGAGACAGGAGGAAATGCAGGAGGAGGGGTGACGACGTGTAGGTGGCGAGGTGAGGAAGGAGAGGGCGCTCGGGTGACAGGAAGGGCGCCTGTGGGCTCAGGAGGCAGGAGTGGCGGACGTGTTGAGTAAAAGGCAGCCAGCACCCTGCAGCTGGGCCGGGGGCACCTGGGGGCAGGCAGGAGAGCCCAGGCTGTCCTAGAGCTTGCCCCGAACTCTGCAGGCCGTTGGCAAGGCCCCCATGCAGTACGAGGGTGCGGTCACTTGCGAGGCTTAGAGAAACCGCTCCTGCAGCTGGGAGAGCAGATGGAAGGCCACGAGACGGAGGGAGAGGCAGGATAAGGAAGAAGTCAAGATGGCAAGACACAGAGAACTGGGGAGAGGCCAGGGCTACAAAGGAGACACAAGCAACAGGCTTCCTGCTAAGGCTCTCTGACTGCAGGGTGGGCTTGCCACACCCCCTGGCCACACACAGAAGCCCTGACTCAAGCCTGGCGTGGGCCTGGGAACCTGCATTCTCATGAAGATGATCGGGGTCCGCACTCGGAGACACACTGACTTAGAGAGCCCCTGCTGTGGGCAGGACGTGAGTTAACGCGGACTGATTGTCCCCCACAAAATCCCTATGTGGAAGCCCCAATCCTTACTACCTCCAGATGTGACTATATTTGGACACAGGGACTTTGAAGAGGTCATGAAGGTAAAATGAGGTCACCAACCCTGCTGCCACTCTGATCTCAGACGTCAGCCTCCAAGACTGTAAAAAAAAAAAAAAAAAAGAATTCCTGTTGTTTAAGGCACCCAGATGCGGCCCCGGGTTCCAGCAGTCAGAGCTTACTGATACACCCAGAAGGTGAGAGGACTCAGGGCTTGGTGGGGAGGGGCAATGTGGTCCTTGCTCTAAAGCCGCTGCCCTTCACCACTCTCCTATGAAGACTCAATAAGAATAAGCATTCTGGGAATTGCAAACATCCACCAAAAAGTCAGGAATTCTCCTTTTCTGTGTCAGAAGCATCTAGACTGGGACCTTCTGAGCACGACTCACCGGTCCCCACTCTCTGTGGCGCCGACAGACAGCCCCAAATTCAGCATAAAGGCCGCTCTGAAAAAGAAAGCATCTCTAGCTTGCCACAAAAATTGTGCAGAGTCTCTAAAAGCAAAAAAAAAAAAAAATCAAAGGACCAAGATTTAAATAACAGGAAGTGTTTTGAGGGTTGCAGACCATTTGTGCAGGTGTCACGAGACCAGGAACTCCTTCCGCGTGGCCCAACTAATCCTAAAGCCAGATTCTTGGAACCTTACCCTGCTTGATATGGCCTCGGCCTACATCCCCAACTAGGTCAGTCAGGCAGGGCCTGGAGCTGTCCCTTCTTGGAGCTGTCCCTTCTTTAGAAAAAAAGCAGCAAATCTGAGGTCGAGCTGATGTATGTAACCAGCATCACCTCAAAGCACTTTGTAGAACCACGAACTTTGCATTCCTGCAGCTGGGAGCCCCAGCCCAGGCCCACCTGGAGCCCGGGATCTGGGCCTGGGCAGGGCTGGGATCCATGGGTCAGAAGCAGGCGAAGGGATCACACTGGAGGAAAAGTGTAAAGCCAAGACAAAGGCTTCTGTCACTGCTACAACAAACCAACCTAGTGGCTTACACACCACAACTGTATTCTCATACAGTTCTGTCTGTGGACACAGGTCCCGCGGGGACTGTGTCAGCAGGGCTGGTTCCTCTGGAGGCCCTAAGGGTGGATCTGTTCCCTTGCCTTTTCCAGCCTCTGCAGGCCACCACACTCTTTGGCTCAAAGTCCTTCCCGTCGGCAGAGCCAGCTGTGTTTCATCTCTGCGTCTTCTTCCAGAGTCACACCTCCCTCGGGCTCACTGCAGCTGGGACAGGCTCCTTACTTTTATGGACTCATGTGAATACAGCGAACATACCCTGGTAATCCAGGATACTGTCCCCACCTCAAGGTCCTCAATCTTCGTCACATAGCAAAGCCCTTTACCACATAAGGCAACATATCCGCAGGTCCCAGGGATTTGGATGTGAACATCTGGTGGGTGGGAGTTATCCCGCCTATCACAAGACTCTTCAGGAAAGATTCAATGAAGCTTGGAGCAATGAGTCTCAAAATTCTAGGTGCAAAGAACCCTAGAGGCCGAGAGTGGCAGCTCACATCTGTAATTCTACCACTTCGGGAGGCCGAGGCAGGAGGACACTTGAGCCCAGGAGTGACTAGCCTGGGCAATATACGGCAAGATCCCATCTCAAAAAAATAAACTAATTACAATTAAAAATTTAATTTCATTTAGGAAGAACCCCTAGAGCAGCTTACAGGCATTTAAAGGCTCACCACTAGTGACCTTGATGAAGGAAGGGAGTGGGGGTGGGGGGGGGGCAGCAGGAATCTGTATTCTGATTAGCTTCCCCAGCAACCCCCAACATGTTGAACAAAAGGGGCAGAGAATGTTCAGGTGGGGAAATATTAGTCAGGGTTCTTCAGAGAAACAGTCAATAAATATGTAGAAATAAACGGAAAGAAATGTATTATGAGGAATTGGTTCATGTTATTATGGAACCTGAAGAGTCGCATGACCCGCTGTCTGCAAGCTGGAGACTCAGGAAAGCCAGGGGAGTTGATCCAGTCCAAGTCCAGAGGCCTGAGAACCAGGAGCTCCATGTCCAAGAGCAGCAGAAGGTGGGCGTCCCAGCTTAAGCAGAGAGAGCACATTCTTTCTTTCTCTACATTTTTGTTCTAGCTGGGTTCTCGATGATTGGGTAATATCCACCCGCACTGGCGAGGGCAGATCTTTACTCAGTGTGCCAATCTCTTCCAGAAACTCCCTCCCAGACATACCTTGAAATTATGTTTTACCAGCTACCTGGGCATCCCTTAGCTCAGTCAAGCTGACACATAATATTAACCATCGCATAGGTCAGCAAACATAATTGAACACCTGCTCTGTGCTGGCACCATTCCAGGCTAGGGGTTCGACGCATCTGAGTGCCAATGCAAATCCTGTCATCCAAGAGCTGTTAACCCTCGGACAAGCCACTTAACCTCTCTGGGCCTCAGTGTCCTCCTCTGTAAAATGAAATCCTGGCCATCAGCTGCCTATTGCAGAGAGTTCCTGGGGATACAAAGGAGACCACACACAGAACCAAGTGCCACAGGCACATGCCACTGACCCCCTTGGCGGTTCTTCCACGTCACATAGGTTCCCACAGCTGAGCTACATGAACAGCTACACCATGAACAGCTTGTGCACAGAAATGACCTCAACTAAGTCTTTTACACTTACTAAATCTAATGCGCCATTATACATGAAGCTTCTGATATATCAGTCAGGAAATGAAAAGTTATGGATCTGGGGCTAACCATAAATCCCCACTTACGAATGCATATGCAGTAAGTCATCAACGTTACTACTGTCTGCAGAAAGTGCTACCCAGAGAATTCAGTCCCCTACAGTTTGGCTCTAAATAACGCCACTCCCTACTGGTATAAGCCAAGGCTCTTGGCCAAAATTAAGTCCCGGCTGAAGGTAAGAGTACTTATACCCACAGATGACTATGGAAAATTGGTTCCCATCCTAGTCTTAAAATAAAAATAAAAATAAAAATAAATTGATCCCCATGTTAACAAAATAAAGGAACTAACACAAATACAGTTACTTGAATATATACTACGTTCTATAAAGTATGATATAATATACTTTAGTATATAACAGCTCATATAATCCTCACAATAGCCTTACCAGGTCTGTATGATTTACATGTCAGGAAACTGAGGCTCCAAGAAGTTACTGACTTGCCTGGGGCTCACAGGGCCAGGAAGCAAAGAACCAGTCTAATCCCCCACCCCACGCTAGCCACTTGGCAGGGGACTCAAAAGAAGTAACTGACATGACCCTTCCTGCAGGCCATGCATAACAGCTAGAGAGTCACTTTACGCATTCTGGAAGACAGAACTACTACCTACAAAATGCATGTTCTGAAATTCTGTTTAACACGATCTGGAGCAATGCAAACAAGGCAAAGTTCTCCCACTCTTAGCTGTGCCTGCAAATCCCAGGAGCTGGGGGGAAGGTGAAGCTGGATTCCCAGTAGCATCAGAGACCTCCCCACAGGCTCACTTCCTTAGGAGATGCTGCAGTGAAGAGGCGCTTGCACTCCCCTCTAAAATGTAGGCCCCACAGAAGAAAGTCAGGGTCACCTCAACATGCTCTGGCCACCTGGGAGAAGGAGTTCACTCTGGTGGGGTGAAGAAGGGCTCCCCGAGGAGCCGACACCCGGAGCTGAGCCAAAGGGACAGCCAAGACAAAGAGCCAGGGCATGTGGGGCCCAGCAGGGGCCCAGCTCAGCCAAATCTAGGGAGAGTGGAGGACAAGTGGCCGCCATGGCCAGCTGCCAGACGGGAGCCTTGGCATCTGTCAGCGAGCACCAGCCAACTTTCAAATGCACAGGGAGGGAGAAGGGGGCGCTCTCAGATTCTGCCCAAAGGGACCAATCGCACCTGGCCCTGTGCTGATGAACAGTGATGAGGAGGACCCTGAGGACCAGGGGCGCTGGACAGAAATCCCTCCTCATGCAAGGGGCTCAGCAGGTCTCTAGGCAGCTGAACACCTCCTCTCCTTTGATTCCCACCTTAACCCAGTCTGCTGGCGGCTGCAGGGCAGCCTCACCTACCTTTACAGCTGAGGACGAGGGGCTCACGGCACAGAAGCGGAAGGCAGGCAGGCCAGCACGCACCCCAGATGGCCAATTCCCCCAACAAGTTTCCAGCCAACACTGCCTGACCCCACCTCACCTCCAAGGAGCAGCCAGCCAAGGTTCTGAAGCGGGCCCAGCCACAGGGCTCCTGCCATCTGCTTCAGAACCTGCGATACCAGCCTCCTTCAAACACACTGAAGCCACCTCCCGCCTTCTGTCGCCTCGCTGGGGCTGACTGGGTAATATCCGCCTGTAGCCCTTCGGCTAGGGACCCCGAGGCAGGGAGATCTCTTGCCTGCCCTTATTTTGAGAAGAAACCGTAAGAGAACAAGGCTAAGTTAAGGAACGTTTACCACCCACCCCTCTTCCTTCTGGGTTGATTCCGTCTGGGAGGCCTTTGTTCACCCAGCACGTAACAGGCATGAGTACCCTGAGATGGCGTCCAGCCCAGAGAGGATGTCGGACAGGCCTGACAAACACCGTCCTTGAATCTCATGGCCCTCTGCAGCCTCCTGGGCCTCACTTCCAAGCAAACTCCACGACTGTTCAGTGGCTTAAGTGTTAACCCAACAGCCTATTTCCCGCATAGAGTTTTTCCTGCATGGAGTTTTAAATCCCCAACTGCTTCCTCATTTCCCAACAACTTTCCCCCACAGAGTGGAAAAAGGCCAGCGGCTCCCACGCAGCAAGGAAATGGCCATGGGGCCCAACAGAGGTGCTAATTGGCCACAGCTGGGCCTGGGACCAGCAGGACCGAGATGCAAGGACACCTGCAGCAGGTGCTCCCAGGCCTCTCCCAGCCAGGAAAGCAGATGTTTAAGACGATGCACCTGCAGCTGTGACTTGTGCTGTCTTAAAGCCATGACTGCATTAGCAGTCCCCTCTGCAGGGATGCCCTGAAAGAAATATCACGGCAGCTCTGGGCCTGGTGTCGGGAAGTAGGGAAACCGCCCTGCAGGGCCTGCTCCGCAGGATGATGGCGAGGGAGGTCGCTGGAAACCGGCTCTGAGCAGGCCTCTGCAGAAGCAGGCAGCAGGGACAAGCAGGAAGACACGGGAGAACAGTGCCACCCTGGCCTGGCACTGGGGACCCCCACCAATGCTGGCACTGCCGCCTTGGAGCCCTGAGACTAGGGACAAATCACCCTGAGTCCCGGTGTTCTCGTCTGTAAAATAATGATAGCCTCAGAGGCTGGGGCTGGAAAATAAGTAAACTTAAATGGGGATGTGGGAGAGCACGCCTGTGAACTGAAAACCCTGCAAAAATGTAATTACAATGTCAGGAGGATCGCCTGAGCCCAGCGGGCCAAGGCTGCAATGAGCTATGATGGCACCAGTGTACTCCAGCCTGGGCAACAGAGCGAGACCCTCTCTCTAAAATCAAAAAACAACTAAAACAGCAACCCAGCTGCGTGCAGTGGCTCACGCCTATAATCCCAACGCTTTGGGAGGTTGAGGCAGGTGGATCACTTGAGGTCAGGAGTTCAACACCAGCCTGGCCAACATGGTGAAACCCTGTGTTTACTAAAAATAAAAAAAATAAAAAATAAAAAAAATAGCTGGGCATGGTGGCACAGGCCTGTAATCCCAGCTACTCAGGAGGCTGAGGCAAGAGAATCACTTGAACCTGAGAGGTGGAGGTTGCAGTGAGCCGAGATCATGCCACTGCACTCCAGCCTGGGTGACAGAGCGAGACTGTCTCAAAAAAAACCACAAAACCCAGCAACCCCAACATCGCAAACAAAATGTAAAAACCATCAACCCCACCCCCAAAACAAAGCAAAGCAAACACCCCCTCCCCCAGCAGGTATTCACTAGGCACCAGCCAAGATGATCCAAGAACTCCAAAGGTCTGCTAGAACCAACACGGAAGGACCGGGGTGGTTTCCCATCATTTGCATTTCCCCAAAACATAGGCTGAAAACCAGCTGGCAAATCAGGAATCCCCAAAATTAATGCAGCAACTTTTGAGAAGTGCTGAATGGCCACAATATACTCACAGCTGTGCCACGGCTATCCCCAAAGTGAGGAAATTGAGGCAAAAGGGGAAGGGACTGTCTCCCAAGGTCACAAAACTGGTAGTTCTGGCTGAACCCCAGTTTTTGCTCACCAGGTCTCCTGGCCCGAGACCTGACTCCAGAGAGCTCCGCCCCCTTCCTTGAGAAATGAAATCACTGTTAGCCTGACCTAAGGAAGAATTCCCAAATAACAGACCACTTACACAATAGAGCTGTTGTCATGGTAACCACAGCCTTAACAACTTTGGCATTTCCACAACCTCTGATTGATCCGGTTCTCAAAACTGACATGACAATGAAACAGTATTTGCATTTAATTTATTTTAATTGGCTTTTACATAAGGAAATGTCTGGGTTTTACCCTTAATAACAACAGGATGAGTGAGTTCTTGATAGTGGTACCCTGGAAAACGCAAGATGAAAGCCAATCATTTTAAATTCTCATTAACTGGACAAATTCTTAACTGACTTTCTTGAAGTACATTGTACTTAATTCTCCTTTTTCTGAAATGACAAGAGCTTTTGCATGAAGTACATCCTTTAGACTATGTTCTTGTGCCACATTTAAAAATAAAGGCTAGAAAAATGAGATGTTCCAGATGTTTCCATGAAGTAGCCAGTGGAAGTGTATATGGAAGTTCCGACAGGATGCGGATTTTTGTTGTTGTTGTTGTTGTTGTTGTTGTTGTTGTTGAGATGTCTCCCCAGGGCCTGGAAGAATCCCTGGCATACAGTAGGCACTCCATAAATATTTGTGGAATGAATGGATGTGGGCTAATTCTCATTACCTGAGGTCATGCCTATAAAGCAGTAGGACAGTGCTGGTCATTTGAGCTTTTATTATTTTCATTAGAGTGAGGCGTGGTTGGTGCTCAACTAAGGTAGTACACCACTGGGCTGTGAGAGATGGGGCTGGCTGCAGGGTAAGGGGTACAGGTTGGGGAGCCTCATCTGGGGCTGACACCTGTAACTGCCTCAGCCGCCCACCGCCTTCAGCAATCCCACCTAACGTGCTCCCACTGCCAGGGCCTGGGGTGCAGGCCTGGGGCCAGACCCGGCGTGAAACCAAGCTGAATGGGAACGTGTTTGGTCCCTGCTGGCCAGGGCACTCTGTCTACTGGAAAGAAAGGCTTTTTTACGCCATTCCCTCTGAAAGGTGCTCTAACACTGAAGTTAGGGTACAAGGTGCACAGGGGACAACAAAGAAAGGGGAGCAGCTGGCTTGAGAGGCTGGACGGGAACCTGAAAGCAAGGGTTGAGAGCATGGAGCACCACGACCCCATGCATACACGCTGGGACTCCACGGGGAACGCATCTGGGGAGCAGGAGGAGCCAGGTCAGGGAGTTGTGCTGGAAACATGCCATGAGGCGGCCAGTGGTGGAGGCTGCAGCACAGTCATGGTGGACCTCAGGGTCAGCCTGGGATATCTGAATCCTGATGCCCAACTGAGAGACCAGCTTAACACGACGGAGGCACAGGGAAGCAGAAGAGGCCAGTGTGTCTGCCAGGCTTGCCTGCTGTCTGAGCAGCCAGGACTCTATCTGGGGGACTTGGGGACAATGTTGGACATTCCATCAATGAGGAATGCATTTGGCTGCAAACAACATAAAACCTGACAAGCAGTGGCTTAGGTAAGAGTGGCTTAGATAAGAAAGGGTCTTTTTTGTGTCGCAGAACAAAGTTCCAGGTGCAGGAGATCCAAGGTTCAGGTGGTAGCTCAAGAATGCCATCAAGGTCCCAGTCTTTTTCTGCTCCACTGTCTTTAGCACATGGATTTCAACCTCATGGCCACAGAACAGCTGCCCCATCCCCAGGAATCACATCTGCTTTCCAGGCAGGAAGAAGATGCATGGGCCAAAAATCTTCTGTCTTGGGACTTTGACTCTATTCAGAAAGGGAAGCCCCTCCCAGTAGGCCACCCCCCAGCCAGAAAGGGCCAGTGAGGCCTAAACTCACTGGGCCCCCCGATTGGGGCAGCAGCTGGTGAATCAAGCCTTTCATTTTCCAGCCTCTTGGTGGAGGCAACCTTGCACTCGCTGTTCCCTTGCACCCACTGTCCTCCTGGGGTTTTCATGTGACTTCTGCCCTTATTTTCTTCAAGTCTTTGCTCAGATGTCACCTTCTCATGAGGCCTTCTCTGACCATCCTATTTAAAACTGTGACTGGGCACAGTGGTTCATGCCTCTAATCCCAGCACTTTATAAGGCTAAGGTGGGAGGATCACTTGAGCCCAGGAGTTCAAGACCAATTTGGGCAATCCAGTGAGAACCCATCTCTACTAAACATTTAAAAATTATCCAGGAATGATGGGGTATGCCTGTAGTCCCAGCAACTCGAGAGGCTGAGGCAGGAGGAACATGTAATCCCTAGAGTTGCAGGATACAGTGAGCTATGATGGCACCACTGCACTTCAGCCTGGGCAACAGAGCAAGACCTTGTCTCTAAAAAAAACAAAAAATAAAATTCCGTCTCTCTGTTTGCCTAAGAGAAATGAAACATATGTCCACAAAAAGACTTGTACACTTGTGCAAAAAAACTTGTTCCTCACAGAATTGTTCAGAACAGCCAAAAGTGAAAACAGTCCAAATGTGAATGGGTAAACCAAATGTGGTCTATCCATACACTGGAATATTATTCGGCCATCTAAAGGCATGCAGCACGGATACACATGCAGCATCAGCAGTGCATGAAAACACTGTGCTTGGTAAAGGAAGCCAGATGCAAAAGGCCTCATATTGCATGATTTCCTTGATATAAAATGTCCAGAAGTGGCAAATCCAGAGACACCAAAAGTAAATTATTGGTTTCCAGGACCTAGGGCACGAGGAGATTGAGGAGTGACTGCTAATGGCTATGAGATTTTTTTCTGGGGTGATGAAAATGTTCTGAAATTAGAAGCTACTGGTGCTCAACTTTGCCAGTATACTAAAAGCAACTGAATTGTACATTTTTAAATGGTGACTTTCATGGTATATGGTACCTAAATTATATTTTATTAAAACAACAACAACAACACTTTCCCCTGAAAAAAAGAAAACATTGCATCTCTCACTGATATAGCTTGGATGTCTCACCCACATCTCATGTTGAATTGTAATCCCCAGTGTTGGGGGTGAGGCCTGGTGGGAGACAATTGGATCACATAGGTGGATTTCTCATGAATGGTTTCACACCATCCCCTTGGTTCTGTCCTCGAGAAAGTGAGTTCTCACAAGATCTGATTGTTTAAAAGTGTGTGACACCTCGCATTTTTCTCTCTCTTGCTTCTGCTTTCTCCATGTGACGTGCCTTCTCCCCCATCACCTTCTGCCACTATTGTAGCTTCTCAAGGCCGCCTAGAAGCTGAGCAGATGCCAGCATCATGCTTCCTGTACAGCCTGAAGAACCGTGAGACAATTAAACCTCTTTTCTTTATAAATCACCCCATCTCAGGTATTTCTTTATAACAATGCGAGAATGGCCTAATACACTCACCCTCCTTCCATACAATACCCTCTCCCTCTTCACTAATTTATTGTTTTCCACAGTCTCATCACCTTCTAAGTATTACTATATTATACAACATAATCTACTTATTTAGTTTACTGTTGTTGCTCCCAGCTAGAAACAGAAGCCCTGAGAGGGTAGGTCTTTGGCCTAGATCATTCTCTTAGCACAGAGACTGCTACATACAGTAGGTACTATGTGAATGAATGAGTGAGTGAATGAATGAATGAATGAATGAATGAATGGGAGCTCCACCAAGGGGCCAGGTGGAGCCCACTGATGTGAGAGCACCTTTCCCTCCCCAGGGATTCTCTATCCAGGCCCACTCTCTGCTTAAATAGAGGCTCCCAAACCCAGGGTCCCTGTCCGTTCTTACACTGTTATAAAGAACTACCTGAGACTGGATAATTTATAAGGAAAAGAGGTTTAATTGGCTTATGGTTCCACAGGCTGCACAGGAAGCATGGCTAGGGAGAGCTTGGGAAACTTACAATCACAGCAGAAGGGACAGCAGGCACGTCCTACCTGGCTGGAGCAGAAGGGAGAGCAGGGGGAGGTGCTTCACACTTTCAAACAACCAGATCTCGTGAGAACTCACTCACTATCACGAGAACAGCAAAGGGGAACTCTGTCCCCCATGATCCACTCACCGCCCACCAGGCTCCTCCTCCAACACTAGAGATTACAATTCGACATGAGATTTGGGTGGGGACGCAAATCCAAACCATATCAGTCCATGTCCGTGGGGAGGCCCCAACCAAGTGGGGAGATAAGACTCATGTCTGGGAAGTGAAAGGCCAGGACTGATGCCCTGCAGACAGCCAGGCCACAGGAGCCCAGGCATCAGTGACCCAGCAGTGCCTCCGCAGGCTGCCTGAGCTAGCCCAGGAGGCTTCTTGGAGGACGCAGCCCCAAGCAAGACTGGGAGCTGCAAGGGGGACTCAGGGGGCTGCAGGAGCAAGAGGGCCTCCCAGGCAGGCGGGTTGGCAGAAAGCAAATACTCCTCTCCTTAAATGATGGCACCAAGAAGAAGATGAGCATTGTCTTTCTCCCTTAATTCAAGACCCAAACCTGCGGCAGGGAGTCAGTCCCCTGCAGCCCAGGACCTGCTCCATTTAGCAAGGCATACGTCGGGTGGGAAACGAATCCCTGAGGATTTCAGACCTTCTTGGATCATTCTCTTAGCACAGAGACTGGCACATAGTCGACACTATGTGAATTAATGAGTGAGTGAATGAATGAATGGGAGCTCCACCAAGGGGCCAGGTGAAACCCACTGATGTGAGAGCATCTTTCCCTATCCAGGGATTCTCTCTGCAGGCCTGGTCTCCGCTTAAACAGAGGCTCCCAAACACAGGGTCCCTGTATTAGTCTGCCCACCCCACCCCACCTGCCCTTCAGCCCATCATCCCCTGAAAAGGTGATCACACAACTGGCTGCTTGAGCAGAGCTGCTTGCTAAATCGATGCTCTGATTTGAAC
The DNA here is from genome assembly GCF_003255815.1 of Theropithecus gelada. Taxonomy (NCBI): domain Eukaryota; kingdom Metazoa; phylum Chordata; class Mammalia; order Primates; family Cercopithecidae; genus Theropithecus; species Theropithecus gelada. The sequence goes on along the minus strand of NC_037681.1, from coordinate 30,780,724 downwards.
CACGCCTGGCTGCCTGTGCTTGAACAAGCATTTTTCATCTGAGAGTCCAGCTCCCAGGCTGCCCGGTACATAACAGCAAATTACTCCCCTGCCTGGCAGACAAAAAGACGGAGGAGGCTGCATGCTCCCACAGGCACGGGGGCTTGCTGCAAACATGGTCCCAGTTCCCCTGCAAGGCTCCAGGCCTCTCCTGTAGGCTGACATCTTGCAGAGGGAAAATGAAAAATACAGGTTGACTCCAGACTGGGGGATGGAAAAGTGCAGAAGGCTCAGAACTCAAATTTCCACAAGGAAAGCCCCAGGAACCCATCAAGGAAACCTGCAGTTTCAGACCCTCCCATGCCGGGGCAGCAGGAGGTGAATATGGAAAGACTGATGATGAGGACGACAACGATGTTGATGATGGTCCTTACACTGATACAGCACTTTAGAGCTTAGAAGAGGATTAATGGCAACTATTACAAGCAGCCTGCGAAACGCAGGCTGTGGGATTCCCATTTCACAGATGAGGATATAGACGCTACAAGGCCGTGTCCACAAAAGCATGGTAGTGGTCCCAGCCGACTCAAGGGCTGGCATGGAGAAGGCACGGGTGGGTGCTGTTCAAGCTTCAGGGAGGGTAGCAGGATAGGAACAGACTCCATAAAGAGGCATTTATTTTCCTTTAAAAAGGATGGTTTATTCACTACCCATTACACTGTAAGGGAGTGGGTCAGTCTCAAGACAGCAGGTCTTGGCTGCCCTTACCCTCCCAAATGGAGTTGCAAGCGCCTCCTCTCAAGTCTCTAAGCCCACGGCACTTGGGGCCTGAGGTTTGTTTTCTTATTCAGATCACAGCATCCTTTGCCACTAGAAAACCAAGACCACCCGGCCAATCACCGACTGCACATGGAGGCTGGGGTCTGTCACTTTCTCCACATCACCAATGTCCAGCGCTATCACCAACTCTACCCACACCCGTGCGCAGCCTTATCAGGCCTGTCACAAGGCCACTTGAGGACCCCATCAGTTAACAAGCATGGGCAAAACAGGCTGTCCAGCACCGGGACTGCAGTAGACCCTTGCTGACCACAAACCCACAGAAGGGAGAAAAAGAGTGGCCGCCTTTTGCTCCTGAAATAACTGCAAAGACATAACTTCTGCAGGTGTGAGCTAGGGTTGGGGAGTCTGGGGCGGGGGTGGGGGAGTAGAACCCACCTGGGGCCTACAATGGCTGCCATTGTGGGACACTCTATTTCAGTGAGTTCGAGGATGCGGGTGCTGAACTAGATGGAAGGAGAAAGATTTGTCAATATTTGACAAGTCCTAGGAAGTGCAAAGAGCTTTTTACAGCCAACCACCAAGTGACTGCCTTTAGAAATGGGGAGAGACCCAAGAATACGCATAAATAGGATTTTTTTCGTGTATGAAATTATCAGAAGCAGACTGATAAAGCAGTGCTCTCCATTCTGAAAAATGCCACTGAATAATAACGCATCAAACAAAACAGACGATGTTATCGTCTATCCAACGAGGCATATGCCCACTCGTCCCATGGGGACAACAAGAGAGGTTCCAGGCCCCGAGGTTTAGCTGTGGCTGACGGTGAATGCGAGCCAGGAACGGGTCAGCCCAGGGCCCCCTCGTGGGCTTCACGTGGTCTAGGATCACGACCCTAACACAAGCTCCGCCAGGGCAGGGCCTCCAATGGTCTTGCTCTATATTGCATCCCCAGTGCCCAGGCCAGGATTTGGCAAACCATATATAATAATTGTTGAGGCCGAGCACGGTGGTTCACACCTGTAATCCCAGCACTTTGGGAAGCCAAGGCGGGCAGATCACCTGAGGTCAGGAGTTCGAGACCAGCCTGGCCAACCTGGTGAAACCCCGTCTCTACTAAAAATACAACAATGAGCCGGGCGTGGTGGTGCGTCCCTGTACTCCCAGCTACTCAGGAGGTTGAGGCAGGAGAATTGCTCGAACTCGGGAGGTGGAGGATGCAGTGAGCTGAGATCACATCACTGTACTCTAGCCTGGGAGGCAGACTGAGACCCTGTCTTAAAAAAAAAAAAAAAAAAAAAAAAAAAGGTTGAATTATTTTAAGGGCTAATCATCATCCACCCCAAAGCAGGCATCTCTAGCTTTAAGAGATTTTGTTGGGGAAGTTGTTGTTGCTGTTTTGGACAGGGGGTCTTGATGCATGGAAGTGTTTCTGATAGGAAAAGGTAGGGTTATGTAGGATTCATAATTAAGCAAAACAAAACCAAAGACAAAATTATGTCAGAAATCGCACTGTAAATCAAGAAAAACATCTGATCTGTGTTTAGAAAAACTTAATTCACACACACTATTGCAGAAATATCACATAAAGTGAGCTGATTTCTTTTCCAGGACAACTGGGATAGATACCCAGGAAACCGCAGGGACACACCTGGTCTCCATAGCAACCTACCTGTCTCCAGTGATAGGCGAGCAGGCTTCCTGCCTCTGTGTTAAATCTTGTAATAACCCGAGGGCCCAGAGTTTGAAAAGAGCAATTTCTGAACACTGAAGCCATACTAATTTTTTTTAATGTGGTATCATAGGTAAAGATCCTGAAATTATTTACGAGACATGATAGAATTTTGCTGAAAATTACATTTTCTTCTCCAGATCATAAATATGAACAGTAGACTATAAAGATGGGATTCTTTCAATATCTAATCCAAGAAACAGCAAGCAGCTACTGAGTGAGTAGCAAAGGCAACCTCTGGTTTCTCGGATTTTACAGTGATGTGATTTGCCTGGGGAGGCAGCCCGGCCCCAGCATCCCTCTCCTTTGTTCACCCTGAAATTAATCTTTCATATTAGCCAATTTTTCTGATGGCTGGCCTCATCTTCATAACTTTCCACTACTGACTCAATATCCGGGACTCAGACAGATTAAACCTCTGAAAAGCAATGGGGAGTAACAGCCTAAGAAGCCTTTGGAGGGAAGCCATTGAAAGTCAGGAATGGCCCTCACGAGGGCTGAGGTGGCCCTGCTTACCCGCCAGCAAAGAAATATGGTCAACCCAGCGTCAACAGTCTGAGTCACAGAGAGAGAAAGAAGGATCACCGCCAGGAGTCTTCCAATTCACAGGGGCTGGAGACCAGCAGGCCCATTCTCTGGGGGTCATGAAGAACGGGCAGGGAAGGGGAGCAGAAAAAGTTATTTTCAAAAAGGGAGCTGAAACATATTAGAATGACAGAAATAGTAAGGAGAGATTATTCCTGGAAAAGCAAGGGCCGCGAAAAGCGACATCAGGGTCTGGTGGTACCAGGACATCAAACCACTTCATTAAAATACCCAAGGTTCAAACAGCAAGTGCCGAGATGGCTCCTTCCAGGTCAACAAACAAAGTGAATGCCCAAGTGTCAACAAACAAAGTGAATGCCCAAGTTCAAGAACACAAAAAAGAAAAACCATATTCTAGATAATAAACAAACTCTACACTATGCCACACTGAAATGGTGAATTTCCTGGAAGACTCTGGATGTTTTGGGTTTTTTTTTTTTGTTTTTTTGAGAGCAAGTCTCACTCTGTTGCCCAGGCTGGAGTGCAGTGGCCTGATCTCAGGTCACTGCAACCTCCACCACCTGGGTTCAAGCAATTCTCGTGTGTCAGCCTCCCGAATAGCTGGGATTATAGGCGTGAGCCACCATGCCCAGCTAATATTTGTATTTTTAGTAGAGATGGGGTTTCACCATGTTGGCCAGGCTGGTCTCGACCTCCTGACCTCAGGTGATCCGCCTGCCTCAGTCTCCCAAAGTGCTGGGATTACAGGCGTGAGCCACCTCACGTGGACTGCATGTTTTTCTTTATGTCCTAGGTAACAGATTTGCTCAGTGTTGAATTTCAACACAGCGAACACATTTTAATAAGGGATTACGCTACATTTCCATTAATTTAAATAATCACAAGTATGGAAATTATGGATTCCAGCCAGTCTGACCATAACAAGAAAGTTTGCTATGCAAATTAAGAGGGTAAACAAAGGCTGGGTATTTGGAGTTCCTCCTGGAGCCTTTTTTCTGTCTAATTGCAAAAATAATAAATGCCCACTGGTGAAAATTTAGAATGTGGCAAAACATGAAGAAGCAAGAAAGACCATGATCCCATGGACTACAACCACTGTTAACATTTGGATATATTTCCTTCCCATCTATTTTCTCTGACTTTCTTCCCCCTCCAAACATAAATGAAATGAAACTGTGTGCATAATTCTTCATCTTGCTTCCCAGCCCCACATTTGGGAGAAATGTTTAAACAGCTGATTTTCAGTCTCTTTATACCTACTATCTACCACCTACTATCCTAGTCTAATCTATCTAATATCTACTATTCTCCTACCGCCAATGTGCTAATTTCAAATAATTCTTAGCAATTCATTAAAAAAAACCAATTTGAAGCAAAATCTGGTCAGTAGTTTACATTACTATATATACTTTTGTCTGAAAATAATACAATTACTTGTGTCTATAATACTCCCTACTTCTGACTACTCTCTAATTCACAATTAGTTAAGAAGTTTGGCTGACCAGTTTCTTACGTAATCAGTACTATCACCTCCTGAGAAGAACATAAAGACATCATTATAATGAGGAAAGCAACAACTCTGGCAGTGGGTTTTCTTGCTAGAGCATCCTCTTAAGGGAACAGTAAACAGCTTCTAAATAAGGCACCCGATCTACAGCCTAAGAACCTAGCTGACTGCCAACCTTCTTCAATGTTCCCACAGTGAATATCCCACTGCGGTCACTCACCTCTGTGTCTGTCTCCCACTTACGCCATGAGTCCCTGTCTTCTTAATCTCAGCCTCCTTAATATAGGAAGTTAACAGGAAAGGTTGAATGGTGAGCTGGGTGCATGAAACCAACCCACAGAGCTCACCTCCCTAACTTCCAACCTTAATATCTTCCTGCCACCCCTGCAGCCCCACACCAATCTCTCCTAATCTATGCTCCACAAATGCGTTCCTCAATGTTATCAGTTTCTTCGGAATCATAACGCTGCCTCTTAAGATGGCAGTTGCTAAGATGCCTGCATATTATAAAAGGTTTCTTTTTTTTTCTTTTTTTTTTCTTTTTTTTTTTCCCTGAGACAGAGTCTTGCTCTGTCACCCAGGCTGGAGTGCAGTGGCGCAGATCTCTCAGCTCACTGCAACCTCTGCCTCCCGGGTTGAAGCAATTCTCCCGCCTCAGCTTCCCGAGTAGCTGGGATTACAGGCGCCTGCCACAACGCCCAGCTAATTTTTATACTTTTAGTAGAGCTGGGGTTTCACCATGTTGGCCAGGCTGGTGTTGAACTCCTGACCTCATAATTTGCCCGCCTCAGCATCCCTAAGTGCTGGAATTACAGGCGTAAGCCACCGAGCCCAGCCCAAGAGGTTTCATTTTTTTGCTGTCAATTTAGCTAGGAAAATTCTCTCTTTGCTCTATGTTGGATGTACCTATAATGCAAGTATGCATTTTTTTTTTTTTTAGATGGAGTCTCGCTCTGTCCCCCGGGCTGGAGTGCAGTGGTAGAATCTCTGCTCACTGCAAGCTCCACCTCCCGGGTTCACGCCATTCTCCTGCCTCAGCTTCCCGAGTAGCTGGGACTACAGATGCCTGCCACCATGCCCGGCTAAATTTTTTTTGTATTTTTAGTAGAGATGGGGTTTCACCGTGTTAACCAGGATGGTCTCGATCTCCTGACCTCGTGATCCACCCACCTCGGCCTCCCAAAGTGCTGGGATTACAGGCGTGAGCCACCGCGCCCGGCCTGCAAGTATGCATTTTTAAACATCTTTCCTGAATTGCAGAGCTGACAGAGGATTTAGAGGCTGTTCAACCCTAAGCCCCATTTGTCAAACAAGGGAACTGAGATCTGGAGAGGCAATGTCCCCCATGCCAAGTCAAAGCCAGACATCAGTGACGGGACGGGAGTCATTCTGCCAACCCTCAAGCCTTGTTGGCTTCCAGACCACTGTCCCACAGTTTTAACAAATGCATAAAACAAACTCTCACCAATTGACGACAAACATAGGAAACACTAGCAGTGCCCTGACCTCGCTACTCAGACCTGCAAAGCCAGCCCTCAGGCAAGGTGTTAAGATTTTAATGAAGGCAGCCGCCATCCTACAGTTAAGGAATTGCGGAGTGGTTCAGTCGCAAATCTGGGTAGACATTGTGTTCTGTTCCAGGCTCTGTGCCAGGAATGTGGAGGTCACCAAGGAGAAATCCACAGGGTCCTACCTAAAGTGGCCTACCACCCTGGGAGAGGTGGACAAGCAGTAAAGTCAGGCTCCAGTTAGAATAATTTGTCCTCCCTGGAGGGACAAAGGAGAGCTCCACAGAGCAGGTAACACTGGCTTACTCCTGGGCCTGAAGGAATATATGAGATTCTCCCAGAATCTTCTAGATCAGTGATTCTCATGGAGATCCTTTCAGAAGAATCACACTCCACCATCATCCACGTGGGTTCTCTATGCCTATACTCATCCTGTCCTGACTACCCTAATTACCAGACCAACAGTAGAAAACCCCCAAAGAACAGCTAACTCACCAGGAATGCACCATGTGAAGCATGGTCCAAAGCAGCCCAAAGGTTGAGAAGCACCATGATGTTGGTGACAGTGATGGCAATGGTGGTGATGGTGATGATCATGGGGATAGAGATGACACTAATGATGATGATGGTGGTGGTGGTGGTGATGACGATGGTGATAATGACAGCAATGATAGTGATGGTGAATAGTGATGGTGACAGTGATGATGATGGTGATGGCAATGGTGGTGATGGTGATGACAGTGATAGTGATGGGGATCGTGATGAGGATGGGAATGACAATGATGATGGTGGTGGTGGTGATGATGACGATAGTGATAATGACAGTGATGATAGTGATGGTGAATGGTGATGATGACCGTGGTGATGATGGTGATGGTGATGATGGTGGTGGTGATGGTGACGACAATGATAGTGATGATGATGGTGATGACAGTGATGACAGTGATGGTGATGGTGATGATGATGGGGATGGGGATGACAGTGATGATGATGATGATGGGGATGGAGAGTGGTGATGATGACAGTGATAATGATGGTGATGGTGATGGATATGATAGTGATGATGATGGTGATGATGAATGGTGATAACAGTGATGATGGCGATGGTGATGGTGATGGTGATGGTGGTGGTGATGGAGAAAGGTGATGATGACAGTGATAATAGATATGATAGTGATAATGATAATGGTGATAATGGTTTTGGGGAGCCAGCAACTGGCCCAGCACAAACCACAGGGGGAAGGAGCTATGGGCAACAGTGAGCCCATTACACTGCTTGGGGATCCCTGGCCCCAAAACGTGGAATTCCTTACCTGTGCTCTACATCTTCTCCCCCAACTCCCACCCCACACTGTGAAAATAATTCTCAAATGCATAACCTTTCACCTTACAATGAGTTCTGAGAATAATCGGCCAGGCCATATTGTTTTAAGATAAGGTGACAGCATATCACCAAGAACATACGCTCATAAAAGCAGCAATTCTTTATCCCTGGATGTCTTCAGAAAGAAGAGGGAAAACCAACCCCTAAGAAATAAGAATGAATTGTACCTGCCAACATTACAGCATGAAGGCAAGCAGGGCCTTAGCACCTGCCAGAAGCCTGTGTCTACCTTTACTGGCTGGGAAGAAGAAACCCAGAGAAGCCACGGCAGCCACATCTCATGTCCCACCCCTGGAGGCTAAGCCCCTGCCAGGCATCTAAGCTGTGTCACCAGCATGGGCTCCACACTGCATGACTGAAGAGTTTCTAATAAAGCACACCCCAACCACTGCCAAAAAATTGGGGGGTGGGGGGACAACCAGTTCTGCCACCCATGGCTCTGTCTCAGCCCCTGAAGCTGGGGGCTTTTCTGGACCTCCCACATCCCACACTCATTCTGCCAGGACTGTCTCTAGCCACACGCAGTAAATACGGAAAACTGCATGATGTTGAAAATGATTTTTTTCAACATAGGTGATCGATTCTGAGAGGTTCTCACTTCTCCCCAAAAATTGATTACAGGGCAGCAAATAGAAAAATGGGAATGAAAGGGAGGAGTGGGGGCTGTCATCAATTCTGCTTTCTGGAAACGTCTGCTAAATGCACAGAAAGAAGGCAGAGAGCTAAGCATTTTGCTGCCAGAGAAAAAGAGCACTGCAGTAGATACACACCACTGTACGGAACCGCGGCTCTGCGAGTATGCCCAGCAGTCCTCCTCAGGCCTGCCAGCACGAACGCTCCCAGACCCGATCCGTGCTCTGCACATACTCACAGAGGGAGGGGACCACCAGCTCTGGGCCTCGCTAAGCCTGAGGAACAACCTACAGCTCTCTCTATGCAGCCCCCACCACCAAGTTCAGGGTCTCTATAGGTGCATCAGGGACCCTGAGATGCTTCTCAGAAGGCATGAGGCTGGGACAATCCAAAATGGCAGCTCCCCAAACTCCAGGCAGTAACCAGCACTGGCTGCCTTCTGGAAGCCTCCACACACACAGCAATCACAGACTCCAGCATCAAACCCCTTGCTATGACAGCCTGGATCAAAACATGCCTCATAAGCCTGAATTTGAAAAGGAATTCTGTACTCAGTGGCAGAGGAGGCACTAGATCCAAGAATGTTTAAAGAGTTAACGGCAACCACCACCACTTATTCCACACGTGACCAGCCAGACTCACCTGGCTACTCACATCTGCGTTCCCGTCTATGTCTGAGCTGCGCCTAGAACCTCTTTCTGCACATAAGCAAACAGACTCAGAGAACATCACCAGCCAATAAACAACAGAGCAAAGACTACAATTCAAACCTCAGTGTCCCCGATCTTTCCCCCAAGGTATTTTGCAAATGAGGGTCTAATACCTTGATCCAAGAATGTCTTGGTTCTTTCCACCACAATTTCTTTCACGGTTTCTGTCCACCATGAGAGTTCTCTACAACCACGGGAGAGAATGGTCATTTGTGATCTACCTGGCGTACAATGGGTATACAATTTCTGCGTCTTGGTTTGCGCATCTGTCAAATGGCATCTCATCCTCTGCTCTCTTCCTTAAAGAATGAAAATGATCCAAGGAGAGAAATGCATCAGAAATGCATTCAAAAAACTGAAATGCACCAAGCCACCCAAGTCCGCAGTACCACTGCATTCAACACCCTCCCCCAGCCCCTTCTATTTGCCAGGAGACCTCTCCACACACACATATTGCTTGAACCATCTCTCCCTGTTCGATTGTGGACTAGGCAGGTACTGGGGCAACACTGTGTGAGCACGTGTCACACAGCACTCATGCCCTAGAAGGGGCTTCCATGGCTTCAGAAGGGATGACAAGACTCATACAGGAAAATCTGAACACCAGCTCAGGCAAGGCCATAAAAGGGCATATCATTACTACCAAAACAAGGGTGACCTCGTTTAATTCTTGATGCTTCCACTTTCTTTTTTTTTTTTTTTTTGAGACGGAGTCTTGCTCTGTCGCCCAGGCTGGAGTGCAGTGGCCGGATCTCAGCTCACTGCAAGCTCCACCTCCCGGGTTTACGCCATTCTCCTGCCTCAGCCTCCCGAGTAGCTGGGACTACAGGCGCCCGCCACGTCGCCCGGCTAGTTTTTTGTATTTTTTAGTAGAGACGGGGTTTCACCATGTTAGCCAGGATGGTCTCGATCTCCCGACCTCGTGATCCGCCCATCTCGGCCTCCCAAAGTGCTGGGATTACAGGCTTGAGCCACCGCGCCCGGCCGATGCTTCCACTTTCTGCTGATGCCCTTGGGCTACTTATTTGCTCTGGGCCTCCTCAGTTTTTTCATTTAGAAAAATGGCTTGGACTGGGCACAGTGGTTCACACCTATAATTCCAGCACTTTGAGAGACCAAGGCTGGAGGATCATTTGAGCCCAGGAGCTCAAGACCAGTGTAGGCAACATAGCAAGACCTCATCTCCACAAAATATTAAAAAATCAGCCAGGCCTGGTGGTGTGTACTTGTAGTCCTAGCTACTCAGGAGACTGTGGCAGGGGGATTGCTTGGGCCCAGGAGTTCAAGGCTGCAGTGAGCTGGGATCACACTGCTGTACTCCAGTCTGGGCAACAGAGCAAGACTCTATCTCAAAAAAAAAAAATTGTTAAGAAGCAGGGTCTCACAATATTGCCCAGGCTCAAATCCCTGGTTTCAAGCAATCCTCCCACCTCAGCACCCCCAAGTAGCTGGAACTACAGACAAGAGTCACCGTGCCTGGCTTAGAAAATAGGGTTTTGTTTTTTTGTTTTCTTTGTTTTTGTTTTGCCATTTGCCTCAAAAGTTCTTGATGAAACAAGTTAATGTATGTATGTAGCAGGGCTCACATCACCTGACACATCAATACATGCCCTGTATTTTTAATCCCAACACTCTGCTAGATACTCAGGAGTTATACAAAAGAAATGTGAGGAACACAACTTCAGCTGGTCCAGCCAACACACCTTGGGTATTCTTTAGGTGCCAGTGCTATGCCAGGTGCAAGCATGAGAGGCCAGTAAGAGAGCTCGCCATCTCGCAGGTGGATGGTCAAGCACCCAGCTCACTCCACTGATGCTGGGGGAAAGATCGATTCTAACTGGAAGACTCCAGGAAGGCCTGAATGAAACGGCCCTTGGCCCGAACTGGTAAAAACACAGGTGGAAAGAAAAGGCAAATCTAGAGACAGAGAGAAAATTTGTGGGGACTGAGGGCTTGAGGATGGGGACAGGGAATTTCCACAAAAGAGGGATCTTTCTGGGGTGATGGATATGTTCCAGAACTGGATTGTGGTGATGGCTGTGAACTCTGTAAATTTACTGAAAATCATTTAAAGTGTACACTTAGAATGGGCACACTTTATGAGAGATGAATTCTATCCTGGTAAAGCTATTAATTAAAACAAAAATGAGTAGGAGTTTAGCAGATAAGGAAGTCCGGGTGGGAGAGAAGAAAGGCATCAAACAATCCAGCCCCAACTCCAACCCCTCCGCTGTCCTCCCAACTCTCCCAGGTGTCAGCTTACAGGGTGCTTCTCCAGGGTGTCCCCTATACCAGGGTAGGAGCTCCCCTCCGTAGCACTTCAAGCCCCTTGGTGTTATGTGATAGGTCCCCCACACACAACCCCCAGCCCAAGACCTTAAACTCTGCACAGATAGGGAGGATGCCTGGGCCCAACCTTCTCAGACCCCAGCTTGGCACAAGGCACACAGTAGGTATCAGAAGCACTTACCGTGTAAGAGAATAAACCTTGGCGAGGTTGGGGAGGCAGAAGAGAGTGGGATGATGAAATCTGTGTTTTAAACCGTGAAGTGCTACCTGCATGGCTGGAGTGAAGGAACTGGAAGCATGCTCTGGGCCAAGGGTAGATAAGGCTCTGCTGTACAGGAAGAGTGGGTATGAGCCCTCAAAGAGGGCTGACCCGATTAGACGGCAAAGTGAAGATGGGGAAAGAGCTCCAAAACTCTCCAGAGATTTCTAGCTGTAACAAATGAGTAGATGAGACGTGTTGACCATAATAGGTAGGAGACACAGCTTCAGCAAGGGAGATGTGTCCTCGGCTCTGCTTTGATGTGGAATAGCTCAGAGCCCACACCCAGAGTTGGGTCTGCAGCTCAGGGGGACAGCTCAGGTGTATATCTGTATCGCCTGCAAATGCACAGATGTGGGCACAGGTGAGTTCAGCCAGTGCACCTGGGCAGGTGGAAGGAACTATCCTCTAGAGATGCACTTAATATCATGCCTGCCTAAGGGGAGACGTCACTTGCCTAAGGGGACACAGAGCAAGGAAAGATTTAAGCTAGGACAAGAGAGTACTGAGGCGAAACCTGGGAAGACTTCCAAGAGGAGAACCACGCAACACTCAAAAGCCTTCCTCTTTTTTTCAGGGTCACAGCAAACTTATCCATGCAGTACATATTTAATAATCCTGAGTTTTATTAGCCAAGGGTCAGAGACCCATCCCTTGCTGAAGAAGACTTCTTGTCTCATGCCACAGGTGGGCTAAGGCACCTCCACCCCCAGGCTCCTGGCTTCCTGCCAACTTGGGTAGTACCTCAAGTACCAAAAAGGTCCAAAGACCCAGAAAACCCAGCTGCGGGATTAGCAAGTATTCAGGGTGCACTTGCTTATTAAGGTAAAGGCACACAGTCCCAAGAAGTCATCTTTCCTGCCCTGCTGCTGGCAGAGGAGGGTAGCAACAGGAAGAGAGTAGAGGTCTCTGGGAAGGACTTCTCTAGTTCGTCATGCCTCCAATGTGAAGCTTTGCCTCTGAAATTCAGTTTTACTTGAAACGACATGGCCAAGGTAGGGCTCTTTAAAGGATTTACTGTGCTTTTTCAGATGATTAAAAAAAAAATCTTGAGACTTGCACCCCGTTCATCAGCACCTAAGAAATGTTCCACCTGTCAAACTGTATTGATTACCTGAAGTCATATTACAGTCTGCACCACTGGATTCCAACCATTTTTTATTCTTTGTAGAAAGTGATTTGAAGAAACCTTTTTTCCACAGGGTAACGGGCACCAAAAGAGCCCCTAAGCGCATGCTGCTGTCTCCATAAACAGCCACCCTCTGTCATTCCCAGATTAGAAACTCAATCTAACGGGAAAAGAACAAGAGCTCCATGACATTCACAGATGTGCAGCTTTACCTGAGGACATAAGAACGACACAGAAACCCACTGCTACTATAGGAGAGCAGGGAGCCCCAACGTAGAGCATGATGAAAATCTACACGTGTCTGCTCATCCTAACTCCAAACATGCCTCCCCCAACCCCCAGCACAATGACATCAGGTGCTGACAAATTAACAGAATACACATAATCCTCCATCAATCCTGGGCTGGCAACTCATCAGTTGAGTGCATTATCCCACAATGAACAAGCATGGTTTAGGGCTTGCTGGAATGCAAAATTTTAGTACAAACCTAACCCCAATCTACATAAAAATTCAGCTGCCAAGTAGCTTAATCTTCAGTGCCAAATAAACTCTGGGGCCCCCTGTTAGTACCCTGGATTATCACTGGTTCATGAGTGAGCGTGGTACTCTACCACCTAAGAGTAGCAAAAAGGATCTCAGAACAAGTGTCGCCGGGAGACAACTGCTCTGACGCACACTCAGCAGGGCACGCACTGTATCCGCGCTGCAGTCCTTGGAACTGTGCTTGCAGAGCCCTGAAGGTAGGGGGTGTGAGCACCAGCTCTTCAACAGGAGAAACAGCTCCAGGGTGAAATGGTGCTAGGTGAGTATGCGGCTCATGGCTGGGGTGCATGCACCAAGGGAAGTCCCGTCCTTGTCCTTCCATAGACGGCACTTCTAATTCTGCACAGTACTGTGGCCAGAAAGGGGATGGAGTGTGTCCACATTCTTGTATTTCACTTAGAATCTATCTCTAGGAGGGCTTGCTGGAAAAAAATGGGTCATTGGCTGGAGTTTGGGCAAATCTCTGTTCTTCTGGGGTTTTGACTTGTTCTGGTTTCTCCACAGGTCAAAAGTCCTTCCATTTATTGGATTCCAAAGACAAAGTCTCCCAAATTGTTATCACACATTGACATTTATGTTCCACCTTAAAAACAGCATAAAAGTGGAACGCAGAGGGAGCAGGCAAGGCTAGAACGTGGCACCGTGGCACCACATCCCACCACAAGGGAGAGGCAGGGCCCCAGGGCCTTCCCTTTGCCACATTATCCAATAAAACCTCAAGAGCTCAGTAATTACAGGCGCTTTCAAAAGTGAAACAGAAATAGATCTAAGGCCAAAACACTGGCTTGCTTGAGACAAAGGGCTGGCTTTAACTAGAAAAAAACGAAAACAAAACAAAACAAAAACCTGGGTTTTGGTCTGTCTTCTGAGCTGAGAAAGCCAGACTGATTTTTTTTTTAATATTAGTATGGAATCTGATTACGAGGAAAGACTAGGATTCACACCAAAAGCCCTTTTCTCCTGTAGGATATAAAATCAATTCATGAAACAGAAAACAGGGTGCATTCTAAGTGTGCTCCTGTCACCAAGTCAGGATGAAAAATGAGAAAATGAGCTAATCGCAACCCCCTGGCCTGCCATGGCTAGGATTGCAGGGCTTCAGTCCCGGCCGAGGGAAACCAAAGGAACCGGACCAGGTTTCTGTTCCTGGCTCCTAAGAGCCCGCAAAGCAGTCCGCCTCTCTGGGAACACCACCACGTAGCACCTGACACTTGGGAAGCGCATCCATACCAAAGGCCGCCCATGCCGCCCCCTCCTCAGCCCAGTCTCATGCTGGCGCTCCATTTTGATTGCCTCCTGCACTGGCGAGATCTGTGGCTCCCTTGGTTAAAGGCGATTTTTTTTTTTTTTCCAGAGAGAAAGACACTAGGGCGATGAAGGGAAAGAATATCGCTCGCTCTGGCCGAGGGCACCCGGCCCCGAGAGCTGGCCTTGCTGCGTCCAGCCAGCGCCGAGCCGCCAGGACTCTCCAGAGAGTGACTCGTGGTATGAGCTGGGTGCTCGTTCACTGCGGTTCAATTTTACGAATAGCAGGTTTCAAAAGTAAACGTTTAAATTAAGGTGTGGGACTAGAAGGAGGGTTCCCACGTGGGCCCCGGGCATGAGGCTGGCTGCAAGGGAGCAGGGATGGCAGGGGCTGGGGCTGGGGGTTGTCTAATGCCAAGGCCCGCAGCTGGACTTGGCGTCCTGGCAAACATCCTCCTCTGGTGGAATTGGGGTCAGCCGGGAGGAAAGGGGTGGCCTTTGGCGGCCAGGATACCCCGGGAGCCCGAGAACTGCGTGTGCAGGAAGCGCCAATTTCACGCCGTGGCTCTCGGACTCCACGGGCTGAGCTGCATCCTCCCGGACTAGGCACTTGTTGAACCAAAGGTCTCTCAACTCCGCAATCGCTGTCTCCCGGCCAGGAGAGGGACCCCCACACTCCCGCGGGAGCCTGGGGGCTGGGGCAGGGTCGGCGCCCGCGGCGCTCTCGGGCATTCGCGGAGCCGGCGCCGCCCAGGAGGTGCGGCAAGAGGCAGCGCAGCTGGCAGCTAAACTTTCTCGAATGTCGGTGCTTCGCGGTTAAGTTAGGGCCAGGGAGACGCACAAACACGCCCGGGGGAAATGCAAGGCCCCACCCACGATAAAGGAAAAAAAAAAGGTTTTAAACAGGAGACACTAATCCAATGAACACAGCACCTACTGTGTGCCGGGCATTGGGCCAAGAGCTGTCTTCAGTGCGTTCTCATTTCACCTGTCACCACAGCCCCCGAGGGAGGAGCTGTCCTCATTTGAAAGAGAAGCAAACCGCGACCAGGGAAGGTGGCGCGTCTGGCCCAGGTCGCAGTGCGGGTCACGGGGAGGCCAAAGCTCTCCTCGTCGCCCCATGGCCCTGGGAGGAACGAGCGGATCGCCTCGGCGTGGGCCCCCACCCTTGGCAGAAGCTCACAGGCGACCCACGTGGGCCGCACGGACCTGTCCCCCTGAGAGGCTGGCCCAGCTTGCCTGCAAGGCCCGCGCTTGCCCCGTCGGATCCCAGCTGTCCTCGAGGCTCCTAAGCTAAGCATTGCGCCGACCAGCAGGGACAGGGGGCTCTGCACATGGGGCTGCACCGCCCACGCCCACCCGGCCACCCCGCTCTGCGCACAGCTGCTCACACACTACACCCGCCAGGCACCGCTCCCCACCAGCAACTGCCCCAACACACAATTCCACAAACGCAGTCCAAAATGTGCACACCTAAGGCACACACGGATGCCCACGAGTACACGCTATTCGAAAGACACACAACGGTCCGCCGTCACCCACGACTCCACCGCGCAGAGAAACGCTGGCACCCCCGGACACACACGCGCGCGCACAAACATACACGCAAAGAGCCGGATCGCAGCGCTCGCCGGTGCACACGCCGGGCGCACACGCCCGGTGCACACGCCAGCAGCCCGCAGCCCGCCCCTTCCCTACCTGCTCCGGCTCAGGACGCGGTCTGCCGGCTTCCCGAGTCCAAGTTCGGCGCCGGCGGCGGCCGCAGCCGGCCCGGGCCGCTGCCCGGAACGAGCGCGCCGAGGCGGGGAGGAGTGACTAGGAGCGCGGGCCTCTGTGCGCCCGCAGCTGCTGCGCCGGCCCTGCGCTCATCGCCGCCCAGAAAGACAAAAGGAAGCCGGCAGCCAGGGAGGGAGCAAGGTGGAGGCGCCCGCCAGTGCGCCCGTCCGCTGCCCGCCGCCGCAGCTGCCCGCCTGCCAGCTCCGGGAAGGAAGGGACGCGAAGGCGGGACCCGGAGGCGGGGGCCGGGGCGGGGCGCGCGGCCGGAGGCGGGCGCTCAAGTTTCCTGCGGCCCCGCCCCCTCCGGGCCCCGCCCCCTCCACGCCCCCTGCCGGACCTTCTGCGTCCGGCTCGGCCCTCGCAGCCGCTGCCCCTCGCTGCTCCTCGGCCCTCGTGGCCCAACCCAGGCCCTGCCGGGTCCCAGCCCCCAGTGGCTTTCGGGACAGGGGCGGAGCTGGGCACCGGTTCTGTTCCCCTAACCCTTGGCCTCTGGCCTGCGGGTATAGGAGAGGCCGAGAGGCGGCGCCCGGGAGGGGCCAGTCCTGCGCCCGCGCCCCCCGCCCCCACCCCGCAGGAAGTGGCCCGGGCGGCCTAGGAAGAAGAAGAGCAGAGTCGCCTCGGCCCCGCACCCCCAGCCCCAGCCCCAGCCCCAGCCCCAGCCCCGCGTGCAGCTCGCACCCCTTCCCATGCCTGTACGGGGGAGAGCCCCGAGCCTGGAGTGGGAAACCTGGCTCCGGCTCTGGTTACCTCCAGTGACTCCCCAGGCCGTTTAGGCAACTCCATTGGGCTGCCTCAGCCTCGGTTTCCCCGCCTAACCACGGAAGGGAGCAGAGGCGGGCTTCCTGAGTTCCTCCCTTCCAGACATCTGTGGTCTTCGGGCTCCACGCAGGAGAGGCGCCGGACTGGCATCTCCTGCCCAGGGTCGGCGCCTCCTGGCTCTCGGGGAGGGGGGCATCCTCCATCCCCTGCACCGGCCTCAGAGGAACCAGGGACAGAGCACCCCCATCCCCACCAGGAGCTCCGGAAAAACGGCTTCAGAAGAGCAAATATACACACACACCCACCTCCCGCCCCAAACATCCCCGAAGAAAGGTAACCACAGAAACAGCCAGAAATCTGGAGCTGGGCGATCGTATGAGCCTGAGACAAAACTGTCTTTCCGGCGTCTCTAGGGGAGAGCTCGAATCCCTCCTTCCACTCCTCCTCCACGGAAAACAGAGTGAACTTCTGCTACAGAGGCCGCCAGAGCAACGTGCAAGAGCAGCTTTGAGGGGGGCGGGCGCAGGGCCTTGCAGGGAAGGGGGACTGAGCCTAGACCCCTCCTTCTTCCTTGGTTCTGAAGGCAGAAAGACAAAGCTAGACCTGGAGGAAGTTCCCCACCCCGTGGGCCCTGCAGTGAGGATTACATGAAGGCATGTGGGCGGTGGGACCCAATGCACCGACTGATGCAGGCGGCCTGGTACCTGCAGATGCCATGCCTCCTTCTTAACCAAGGCCACTCTATCTCCCCGTGAAGTATCCAGGCAGAAGGCCGGTGGGGTTACAGGTGAGAAGTCGTCGGTGGGGTCCAGGAGCCAGGCCTGGGGCCGCACACATCACTTCCACCCACATCCATGGGCCAGGTAGTCACACAGCCCCACCAGGATGCAAGGGGCTCTGGGAGCTCTGGTCTTCCTGAGTGTTTCAGAAGTAAACAAAGCCAGTTTGATGAACACGTAGCAACATCCTTGCCACAGAAACTGAGCACATTTCTCCCAAGCACAGACACAGGGCAAAGGGGCACAGGACGGGAGGTGCATGGCAGACACAGGCAGGAGGTGGGGTTGAGGTGGAAAAGTTCAGGGAGGGCTCAAAAACTGACAAAGGCCGGTTTCTGAAACCCCACCCACTCATTGGTTCCTCCACACTTGGCCCATGCTGTTCCTCTCCCCTGTGACTTTCCCGTCTTCCCCCTCCAACCTGTCACCCATCCATCCTTCAAAACTTAGGTCAGTCAGCTCTCACCTAGCCCTCAGCGGCTTAGCCCGCAGGTGCTTCCTCTGTTTCTGAACGTCTAGAGAAACACATTAACCGCAGACCTCTTACTCCAGGAGTGTCTCTCTCAGATGAGACACAAGATGGTCCCTTCCCTTGCGTCCCTCCTGTTCCTTCAAGAGGAGGACTGTCTACCCACCCTGAAGCTTCATGGAGAGAGAGCACACCGTTGTTATTCAATATGTAGTTTTGAATTTAATTAACTAGAGCGAAGAAGAAAGCAAATTGAGGTAAGATGTTGTATAATTTCCTGGGGCTAATGTAACAAGCACCTCCAACTGGGCAGCTTAAACAACAGAAATGTGTTGTTTCACAGCTCTGGAGGCTGGAAGTCCAAGATCAAAGTGTTGGAAAGGCTGGCCCCTTCAGAGAGATGTGGGGGGCAGTCTGTTTCATGTCTGTCTCTTAGCTTCTGGTAACCTCATGCATTCCTTGGCTTATGGACGGCCATGTGCGCTCCCTGTGAATTCACATCTTCTCTGTATACCTGTCTCTTTTCCCTTTTCATAAGGACACAGTCATTATTGGATTAGGGCACACCCTAATGACCTCATCTTAACTTGAGCATCTGCACAGACCCAATTTCCAAATAAGGTCACATTCACAGGTACCAAGGGTTAGAAGTTCAGCATCAGTTCAACCCGTAACAGGTGTCATGCTAGGTAAACAATTTGTTTTTCATATGATGTCTGTAAACAAGACAGAAGTAATTCTGATTGTTCTTAATATCTGACTTAGTTTTATGACAATTTTTTCTAACTTTTATTACGATAATATGCACATAACATAACATTTATCATCTTAATCCTTCTAAAACGAACAGCTCAGTGGTATTAAATACATGATGTGCAACCAGCACTACCATCCATCTCCAGAACTCTTCATCTTGTAAAACTAAAACTCTATACCCATTAAATAACGACTACCTCTCTAATACTTCATATAAGTGGAATCATGCAGTATTTTCTTTTCGCAACAGGATTATTTCACTTAGCATAATGTCCTCAAGGTTCATCTATGATGTAGTATATGTCCAAATTTCCTTCCTTTTTAAGGCTGAGTAATATTCCCTTGTGTGTGTATACCACATTTTGTTTATCTACCCGTTTGTCAAGAAATCACTGGGTTGTGTCCACATTTTAGCAATTATGAATAATGCTGTGATGAACATGGGTACGCAAATATCGTTTCAAGATCCTACTTTCAGTTCTTTTGGGTATATACCCAGAAGTGGAATTGCTGGATTATGTGGTAATTCTATTTTTAACTTTTTGAAAAAGCATCATAATATTTTCCACAGTGTCTGTACCATTTTACATTCCGCCAAACAGTGCACAGGGTTCCAGTTTCTTCACATCCTCACCGCCAGTGGTTGTTGTTTTTGATAGTAGCCATCCTTATGAGTGTGAGCTGGTGTCTCATTGTGGTTTTAATTGACATTTCCCAAATGATTAGTGATATAAACATCTTTTCATGTGTTTTTGGAGAAATGTCTTGTCAAGTCCTTTGTCCATTTTTTAATTTTTTTTTCGTGTTTTTGTTGTTGAGCGTTAGAGAGTTCTCTCTATATTCTGTATATTAATCTCTTATCAAATATATGATTTTCAAACATTTTCTTCCATTGTATGGGTTGAGTTTTTACTGTGTTGATTTTGCCTTTTTTTTTTTTTTTTTAAACAGAGTCTTGCTCTGTCGCCTAGGCTGAAGTACAGTTGCACGATCTTGGCTCACTGCAACCTCCGGCCTCCCAGGTTCAAGCGATTCTCCTACCTCAGCCCCCCAAGAAGCTGGAACCACAGGCGTGTGCCACCAGGTCTGGCTAATTTTTGTATTTTTGGTAGAGACAGAGTTTCACCATGTTGGCCAGGCTGACCTCGAACTCCAGACCTCAAATGATCTGCCCACCGCAGCCTCCCAAAGTGCTAGGATTACAAGCGTGAGACACTGCACCAGCCTGATTTTGCCTTTTGATACACAAAATTTTTATGAAATCCAATTTGTCTATTTTTCTTTGTTGTCTGTATCTTTAATGTCATATCCAAGAAATCACTGCCAAATCCAACATTGTGGAGATTTTGCTCCAAGTTTTCTTCTAAAAATTGTATAGTTTTAGGTTACTTTTAGGTCTTTGATCTATTTTGAGTTAATTTTTGTATATGGTGTTAGGTAAGGGTCCAGCTTCATTCTTTTGCATGTAGATATCCAGTTTTCCCAGCACCCTTTGTTGAAAAAGCTGTCCTTTTGCCATTAAGTGGTCATGGCACCCTTGCCAAAAATCATTTGGCCATATATTCAAGGATTTACTTCTGGGTTCTCTATTCTATTCCATTGATCTGTATGTCCAGCTTTATTCCAGTGCCACACTGTTTTGATTACTGTAGCTTTACAGTAAGTTTTGAAATCAGAAAGTGTGAGTCCTCCAGCTTTGTTCTTTTTCAAGATTGTTTTGGCTATTCAGGGCCCCTTGAGATTCCATATGAATTTTAGGATGGGTTTTTCTATTTCTGCAAAAAATGTCATTGGGATTTGGACTTTATTGTTTCTGAAGTACCTTTACTTATACTGGCTCCAACATTCTAAAGATTATTTCCATATTTTACAGATGAGGAGAGCTATACTTGGAAAAATGAAATGTCCAAGGCCACATATTAGAATCAGTAACAGCCAGGTTTAACAGCCAGATTCAGTGTCATTGTGCTGGGCCCACACAGGCTCTGAAAGAAATACTATTTTTTTTTTGAAATATATACTCAAGTAGCACTTTAATACTTGAGTATATATCCACCAGGGATAATCTTGCAAATAACATTGTTCCAGCTCACAAACTCCTGCCCCAGAATGTTTGAGGAAGTGGAGGCTAGCTTGTTTCTAGGTCCTCTTTTGATTCTGTTCCCCAGTTTCATTTGTAATTACAGAGTGGAGAAATGTAGCTACTGGGAATAGCATGGGTGACGCTAACTTAGGGTAGAGGCAGCATCTCTGGCCACCCACCCTTCCCCTGACCCCAGAAGCTCACAGGCAGAGGAAATGCCCGGATAACTCCCCAGCAGCAGCTGCAGCAGGAAACCAAAGCCGTGCCTGGAAAGGGGAGAGTTGGAAATTTACTGTGACCTGTCAGCCAGCAGAATCACTGGATCCTGCCTCAAATCTGTAGATGGACCAGAGCTGGGAAAATTGGATCATTAGGTCATCTTGTTTATCCCTGAGGCATGCTGTTTTGTAACCACTCCTGATACAGATACTGTGGCCCATGGCTCATCCAGGAAGTGTGACTCAGAGGCAGGTTCCAATGCCCCCCAACCCCCGCCCTTTCCCCTTCTTCCTTGCAAGCTCAAGATAAACTAAAATATCCCCTCCCCTGCTGTGGACCACCACCACCCCAATTGCTTTGTTGTAGCCCTAACCTCTAATGTAACTGTATTTGGAGATAGGGCTTTTAGGAGGTATTTAAGGTTAAAGGAGTTGTAAGTCATAGGATTGGTGGTCTTAGAAAGGAAGAGGGAGAGATCTTTCTTTCTCTCCATGCATCAAGGAAAGGCCATGCAAGAACACAGCACAAAGGTGACTGTCTACAAGCCAGAAAGCGGGCCCTTACCAGAAAAGGAATCAGCCAGCAGCGCCTTGACCTTGAACTTCCAGCCTCTGAAACTCTGAGAAATAACTCTGTTGTTGAAGCCACCCAGTCTGTGGTATTTCATCATGGCAGTCTAAGCATAAGACAGGAAACGTGCCCTGGTACTTTTTCTTCTGTTTCCCCTTCCGTCTGCCCTCTGCACCTCTCTAATCTCAAGGCTGGGGTCCTGGGACACTGCCCGGCAGGACAAAGGGCATTAAGGACCTGGTTTTGTTTCTTGAGCAGTGCCTTACCCTCTTGCCCTGCTTCCCTGACCCCTCTGCCTGACCGTGGCTGCTGGGGAACAGGGCGGGGTATGGGCCAGAGCAGGACTTGCCAGGGGAGGGCTCCGGAACTGCACTGTCCACTCACCAACCAGCCTTTGGAGGTACCCAGGAAAATGAACAGGACTCCAAGTCAGATAACCCTGGACTCCCAGGCTCTTCTGTAAAGTAGACAGCTTGACCTACGACCTACCTCTTGGGGTGGTTGAGAGCCTTAAATGAGCTAACATTGGATGCTCTCAAAAAAAAAAAAAAAAAAACTCAACGCCTGTAACCCCACCACTTTGGGAGGCCGAGGCAGGTGGATCGCTTGAGCCCAGGAGTTCGAGACAAGCCTGGGCAACATAGTGAAGCCCCATCTCTACTAAAATTACAGAAATTAGCCAAGCCTGGTGGTGGATGCCTGTAGTCCCAGCCACTTGGGAGGCTGGGGTGGGAGAATGGCTTGAGCCCAGGAGATGGAGGTTGCTGTGAGTCCAGATCATGCCACTGCACTCCAGCCTGTGTGACAGAGCCAGACCTTGTCTCAAAAAAACCAAAAAAACAGGTGCTTTCCTCCTCCCCCACTCGCTCTTCCCTCCTCCTCATTAGCAAACTTAAAGCATTCCCTTTAGCAACCCTGATCGGGCCTCAATCCAGGGTCCCAATTTTCTAATCTGTAAAATGTGCATATGAATCATGTCTCGCTTGGATTAAAAAAGGCAATATGTGCAAAGGGCCTCTGGCGAGGTAGCTCCTCAAGAAGTGATGGGCATGTTACTTCATTGTCATGTCCTCACCCTCATCATCATCCTCCTGCTGACTGACCGCTCTGCCCACACACATAAAGAAAGCCATCGCAGCCATCAGTCAGAGCCCACTGGTGCTGGCCCAGCCCAACGTACGCTATCGGCATCACCTGAGAAAACACCCAACATCTCTGAGTTCCTTTTCCTCCTGAGGGCTGTCTCTCAGATGACCCAAGGGAGGGAGGCCAAGGCACCAAGGAATGGGAAATGGCTTTGTAAAATGTGAAATGTGCTCCCGAACTACACTACACATCTTCAAGTAGTGTCAGAGGCATTTGAACCAGAGCGACTCCATCTTGAGTAGGGGCTGGATAAAATACGGCTGAGACCTGCTGAACTGCATTCCCCAGCGGTTAGGCATTCACCGGATGAGATAGGAGGTTGGCACATGGTACAGTTCACAAAGACCTTGCTGATAAAACGGGTTGCAGTAGGCCTCTTGGTACTTACCCACAGGCTGTATTCTTACAGTGGCTATAGAGAAAGAGGAGGTAGAGTAAACCTACCCCATATACACCTCAGCCCAGGCCCTGCACCTGGTCTGTATTGTGAATGAGGGGACATATAAAAGAAAAAAATAAATAAATAATAAAACAAGTTGCAGTAAAGAAGCTGGCCAAAACCCACCAAAACCAAGATGGCAACAAGAGTGACCTCTGGTCATCCTCACTGCTCATTGTATGCTAATTATAATGTGTTAGCCTGGTAAAAGACACTCGCACTAGTGCTATGACAGTTTACAAATGCCATGGCAACATCAGGAAGTTACCCTATATGGTCTATAAGGGAGAAGAGCTCTGAGTTCTGGGAGTTGCCCTTGCCTTTCCTGAGAAGCTCATGAATAATCCACCCCTTGTTTAGCATATAATCAAGAAATAACTATAAGTATAATCCGTTGAGCAACCCATGCCCCTGCTCTGCCTATGGAGTAGCCATTCTTTATTCCTTTCCTTTCCTAATAAACTTGCTTTCACTTTACTCTGTGGGCTCACCCTCAATTCCTTCTCGTGCGAGGTCCAAGAACCAGCTCTTAGGGTCTGAATTGGGACCCCTTTCTGGTGACAGTAGTGGCTCCACAGAGTTGGGTTGGACTTCTGTGCCCTTGCTGGTTTACACAGTGGGGTGGAGGCAAGCCTGAGGCCATGACACATGGTTGTCCAGTACAGGTTGGGACGCCACATCAGCAGCAACTCAGGCCCCAACATGGAAGGCAGAAGCCCCAGCCTGGGGCTCTGCACAATACCCAGACATCTTTTCCATGTCAGTGGAGAGAGGGGAGCAGCCCAGAGTCTGGCTGGCTGCAGAATGCTCATGCTAAAACACAAAACCCAAAGCCAAATGCAAGCAGCGGCTTTGACCTCTGCTTCAAACCAGTTTGAACTGGAAAAGGCTGCCTGCCTTTCCAGCTCTGCTCCTGGTGATGGTTCCTGTTCTGGGAACTAGAGCTCCTGGTGCATGTGTCGAGGACATGCCCTGCAAGGAACAGTAGGTGAATTCCTCCCTGAAACATATAGCTCCATGACTAACGGGGAGTGGACATAATGTTAATCATGTATGTATGTATAAATATTATTACTTCAACATGTAATCAATCTAAAAATTATGAATGAGATATTTTGTATTTTTTTATACTACTAAGTCTTTAAAATTCAGTGTGTGTTCTACACTTACAACATTTCTTAATTTGGACTAGCTGCAATTCAAGTGCTTGATACTCATGTGTGGCTGGTGGCTATCACATTGGACAGCACACAGAGAGACCTGTGAATGCAAAACTTTAGTGTACATCAGAATGCCCTGAGGGACTTGTTAAAATACTGATTGCTAGGCCCCACCCCCAGAGTTTCAGATTCATCAAGTCTGGAGTGTTGCCTGGGAATTTGCATTTCTGACGAGTTTCTAGGTAATGCTACTGGTCCAGGGACCACATTTTGAGAACTGCTAGCCTAGATAGTCCTCTGAGGCAAGCAAGAAACATGCTTTCTAGTTTACCTCTGGGGAAACTATATCATTATTACAAAGCTACAGTAATCAAGACAGTGTTAGGTACTGGCATAAGGACAGAGATATAGATGAATGGAATAAAATTGAAAATGTAGCGATAAACTCTCTCAATTATTGTCAGTCGATTTTTGGCAAAGATGCCAAGACAATTCAATGGGAAAAAGAATAGTCTTTCCAGCAAATGGTGCTGGGACAACAGAATGGCCAAATTCATTTTTTTTTAATTTTATTTTATTTTATTTTATTTTTGAAACAGAGTTTCACTCTTTTTGCCTAGGCTGGAGTGCAATAGTGCAACCTCAGCTCACTGCAGCTTCCGCCTCCCGGGTTCAAGCAATTCTCCAAGGGATGGCCAGATTCAAAAAATTAAAGTTGGATCCCTACCTCACACCATATACAAAAATTAACTCAAAATGGATCAGACCTAAACGTAAGAGCTAAAAGTATAAAACTCTTAGAAGAAAACATAAGCATAAATCCTCATGACCTTGTATTGGGCAGTAGTTTATTAGATATGACACTAAAAAGCACAGGCAACCAGAGAAAATGTTGATAAGTTGGACTTTATCAAAATGAAAAACTTTTTTGCTTCAAAGGACACCATTGGGAAAGTGAAAAGAAAGCCCACAGAATGGGAGAAAATATTTACAAGTTATATATCTGACAAGGGAATATATACATCTAGAATATATACAGAACTCTTACAAGTCAACAATAAAATAATAAATAAAATTAGGTCAAATGACCCAATTTTAAAAATAAGAAAGAATATAAGTAGACCTTTCTCCAAGGAAGATATACATTGGCCAATAAGCACATGAAAATAAGTTCTGCATCATTAGTCACCAAGGAAATGCAAATCAGAACCTCAGTGAGATACCACCTCACACTGCTAGGGTGGCTGGAATTCAAAAGGTGAACAGGTGAGGTGAGGATGTGGGGGGACTGGAACCCACACACATTGGTTGTGGGAATACAAAATGGTGTATTGGCTGTAAAAAACAGTGTGACAGTTCTCTAAAAAGTTAAACATAGAGGCTACCATATGACCCTGCAATTCTGTGCCTGGGCATGTACCCAAGAAAACTGAAAAGCTATGTCCGCACAAAAACTTGTATGTGCATCCTGATAGCAAGACTACTCATAATACCAACAAAGTGGAAACAACCCCAAGACCCATCATTGAAGAATGGATAAACAAAATGTGTATCTGTATAATGGAATGTTATTCAGCCATAAAAAGAAATGAAACATAGTTATATACTGCAACATGTTGAACCCCAAAAACATTATGCGATCTGAAAGAAGCCAGACACAAAAGGCCACATACTGTATGATCTTATCTATACGAAATGCCCAGAATAGCAAGTCCATACAGACCAACAATTAATGTGTGGCTGCCAGAAGCTGGTGGTAGAAGAGAGTGACCACTAATAGGGACAGGGTTTTTTTCTGGAATTAGAGTGGTGATGGTTGCACAGCTTTGTGAATATACTGAAAACCTGAGTTGCATACTTTAAAAATAAATAAGCTTTTTTAAAAAGCAGAGAGGAGGACATTTACCTCAAATCATATAGATAATATATGTCCGGTGGGAGCCACACCCTGGACTACAGATGCCTAAGGAAGGCTTTTTCCTCCATACCTTACCTGGCCTGTGGGTTGCCACTTTTTTTTTTTTTTTTTTTTTTTTTGGGAGACAGAGTCTGGTTCTGTTGCCCAAGCTGGAATGCAGCAGCTCTATGATAGCTCACTGCAACTTTAAACTCTCAGGATCAAGCAATCCTCCCACCTCAGCTTCTGAGTAGCTGGGACTACATGGGCATGCCACCACAACTGGCTAACTTTTAAATTTTTATTAGAGATGGGGTCTCACTATGTTGCCCAGGGAGCTCTCAAACTTCTGGCCTCAAGTAATATTCCCTCCTCAGCCTCCTAAAGCCCCTCGCCAGGGACCACACTTTCTTAAGTACTGCTAGAACATGACATTAGAGGAAGCCTAAAGGGCAAAACCCTTTTATGTAGTGAAAGAGAAATTTCACAGAAGAAAAAAATCCAATGGCCAATAAATGTAAGAAAGATGCTCAGCTTTATCCAGGACCAGGAAAGGCAAAATAGTCACAGTGAGATGGCATTTCCCACCCAGCCATGCCAGGGATGGAGGAGGAGGTGGGGAGCGAGGGGGTTCCACACACACTGGAGAGGAGTATAAATTGGGACAAGCACTTTGGAGAGCAATTTGGCAAAATCTAGGAAAGTTGAAGAGGTGCGTACTCTTCAGCCCAGCAACTGCTCCCTCTAGTTACCTACCCTCAGGGAACTTCCCTGCAGAATGCAAGGACGCCATTGCAACATTGTACGACAGAACTGAAAGCAGCCCCAATGTCCAGCAACAGAGGGAGGAGTAAATACAGCATGTGATATTCTTACTACAGACTACTGAAACGCGGTTAAAACCAACTAGCTAGACATGAATCAATATGGATTGATCTCTAAAATGATGTTGCATTTTAAAAAGCAAGGAATAGAACCCATATAGTAAGGTACTGTTTATGTGCATTCAAAATATGCAACATAATATAATGTATGTTTAGGCCAGGCGCGGTGGCTCACATCTGTCGTCCCAGCACTTTGGGAGGCCGAGGCAAGCGGATCACCTGAGGTCGGGAGTTTGAGACCAGCCTGGCCAATGTGGTGAAACCCTGTCTCTACTAAAAATACAAAAATTAGCCAGGTGTGGTGGACGCCTGTAGTCTCAGCTTTTTGGGAGGCTGAGGCACAAGAATCGCTTGAACCTGAAGGCGGAGGTTGTGGTGAGGTGAGATTGCATCACTGCTTTTTTTATTTCTTGTTTCCAAAAAACACTGTTTTGGGAAACAATAATAATAAATTCTAATAATAAAACAGTGTTTTTGGAAACAATAATGTATATGTGTCTGATATATTATTCTCTGTACTCTTCTGTATTTAAAAATATTTTTCATTTAAAAAGTAACATTTAAAAAGCATCCCTTATCCCTTATTTCATCTCTTGTTAACTCTGGATTCTGCTCTGTGGTAATGTTCAGCCTGTCTAACAGTCAAGGTTCCAGGAACATTTGCTTTTGGGAAGACGGTCCTGGAACCAAGTAGAGGGGAAGTTGTAGGTGTGGACGGAGGGGATGGTTGATAGACAGCTGGTGGGCTGAGGTCCGGAGAAGCGTCAGGCGGCATGCGGAAATGAAGGCAGGAATGGGAGGCAGTGGGGTGTTCCTGGGGCAGAAGAATGCCCGTGGCTCAGAAGGATGTGACATGTCAGGTCTTTCGAGTGGGGTCAGAGAAGTCACTGTGAAGCTTAGAATGAAGAAGGACCAGGCCAGGAGGACGCATCACCAAA
This sequence comes from Theropithecus gelada, assembly GCF_003255815.1. Classification (NCBI taxonomy): domain Eukaryota; kingdom Metazoa; phylum Chordata; class Mammalia; order Primates; family Cercopithecidae; genus Theropithecus; species Theropithecus gelada. The sequence goes on along the minus strand of NC_037681.1, from coordinate 30,752,604 downwards.
GTCACATATGTAGAAAGATGTCAGAAACGGCCATCAGAGACACTCATCCCCAACAAGGGACGGCTCAGGAGACAGAAGAGAGAAGGGATCTGAAACCCCCGCCTCCCAGGCATGGCAGTGATATCAGGAGGGGATCCAGGAAGAGCACACAGAGAACTTGGAGGAAGCTGAGCAGGGCCTTGGGAGGCGCAGAGCTCTCCTGACACTCCTGGCCCTGACCCCAAGACCAGGCCTCTGCTGCCCTCACAGCTTCAGGGCCCACTGAGCGCCAGGCATGTGCCCATCAGACAATTCATGCAGAGAGCAGGGGCTATGGACAGACAGAGCCCTGGAGGCCTGTGGTATATTCATGGGTGCCAGGGCCTGGGATGCAGGAGATTGGGGAATGGCTGCTGAGGGGTGCAGGGCAGATGTGAGAAGCACCCACATATCTAAGTAGTCCCCGGGGAAACCAGCAGCACACATGGTATCCTGGTCATAGTGATGTACCTCCCAACTCCCTTCAGAGCCAAGACATCCACTTCCTCAGCGGTTGGGGGTGTTGGCTGCTGATGGCTCATGGCTGAGTCACTCCCTGGGTACTGCCGTAGGCTAAGGTTCACCTGTCTCCAGGGATAGCCCACTTCTGATGACTGGTCATTGTGGGCACACCAAGGCTCAGGCCCCTGCCCAGGTCATCTCTGAGGCTGCAGAGCCCCCTCTGTGGGGGCTGCCCCATCCTGTGGCCCCGCGCTTAATACACAGGTGTGTCCTTGAAGGCCCTCTCTATTACACTTCCTGCTGGCAAATCTCATCTCCAAATCTGTTTCCCAGGAAACCGATCTAAAGCACAGGGTGTCTAACGATGGTCTGCAGTTATCAAGAAAATATTACACTGTGTTTAGGGGCCTCTATTTGAAGCTGTAATACATCTATATTCAGTTTTGCATTAGAATCAGCTGCAAATAATAGAGGCCTGGAAAGTATTGGCTTCAGCAAGATGAACGTTTAGTTCTTCCTCTTGGAAAAGTAGCCCAGGGCAAAATGAATCTATAGGACAGAAAGCAGATAGGTGGTTACCTGTGGCAGGTGTGGTGGGGGAGGAGCACTCAAGATGGACTGCCAGGGGTACAAGGAAACTTCTGTGATTCGTGGGAGTGTTCTGTATCTTAACTGAGATGGCATTTGCGTGGGTGTCAACATTTGTCAAAACTTGTTGAATCAAACTGTTAAAATGGGTGCATTTTATTTTCTCTGAACTGTAACTCAGTAAAGTTGATTAATTTTCTTTTTTTAAGTAGCTGAGAGGCAGACAGTCTGGGAATAAAATGGCAGTTCCAGGTGACGGGGACCCAGTCTTCTTATCTCGTTTCTCTGCCATGCATGGTCTTTATTCCCGAAGTCACATGATGACCCAGAATGGCTGCAAAACCTCTAGCATTTACCTCCTTATTCCAGGTGGAAGGAAGAAGAAAAGGGAAAAGGGCTGTCCCCATCCTTCCAAGGAGGTGGTAAGCGCAACACAACACTTCTGCTCACAACTCATCAGCCAGAACTTCATCATACAGCCTATTAAGAAGGCCAGGCCGGGCGCGGTGGCTCACACCTGTAATCCCAGCACTTTGGGAGGCCGAGACGGGTGGATCACGAGGTCAGGAGATCGAGACCACCCTGGCTAACATGGTGAAACCCCGTCTCTACTAAAAAATACAAAAAACTAGCCGGGTGTGGTGGCGGGCGTCTGTAGTCCCAGCTACTCGGGAGGCTGAGGCAGGAGAACGGCGTGAACCCAGGAGGCAGAGCTTGCAGTGAGCCAAGATAGCGCCATTGCACTCCAGCCTGGGCCACAGAGCCAGACTCTGTCTCAAAAAAAAAAAAAAAAAAAGAAGGCCAGAAAATGTGTAATCCTTTAACTGGGATCTTTGCAGTTCCAAAAACTTGGGGATCGTATTATTAAGGAATAGGAGGAAAATGACTGTTGGAGCCATTCTCACCGTATCTTAGAACATTTCCATGAAAAAGTAGTTGAAATAAAATAGAGCATGTGCAAGGAGAAGCACCAAGAACTGACCGTGTGGGTGTGTTAAGACTTTCCCAGTGAGGTGCAGGACCATAGTGTTGGCACACACCTGTGTCAACGCTGCCAAGACAGATCTAGGATCTACAAAGATCCAACTTCCAATGCAAAAGTTATTTTATTTTCCTAGTAGATTTGTGATTCCTAGGGCTGGAGGAGGAAGGGCAGGTGGGGTTTAGAGAGAAATGGAAAGTAACTCTAAATGTATGTGGCTCCTTTTGGGGGGTGATGAAAATATCCTAAACTTTTTTGTGGCAATGAGTGCACAACCCTGTGAATCTACGGAAGACCATTGAAATGTGTATCTTAAATGGGTAAATTGTATAGTATGTAAATAGTATCTCAATAAAACTGTTAAAAAGATTTTTCTGGCCAGGTGCAGTGGCTCACCTTTGGGAGGCCAAGGCAGGCAGATCACTTGAGCTCAGGAGTTTGAGACCAGCCTGGGTAACATAGTGAAACTCCATCTCTACAAAAATACAAAAAATTAGCCAGACGTGGTGGCACACACCTGTGGTCCCAGCTACTCAGGAGGCTGAGGCAGAAGGATGCCTTGAGCCAAAGAGGCAGAGATTGCAGTGAGCCAAGGTCATGCTACTGCACTCCAGCCTAGGCAACAGAGCGAGACCCTGTCTCAAAAAAAAAAAATTATCATTTTTCTCTGTCCACTTGGCGGGTCAACTGAATGGTATTCCTACATCTTCCACTTTCCTCCCACTTGGAAACCTCCTGAGATGCTCTTCCAAAGGCCAGTGCATGCTGGGCCACATGAGACAGAGCTCAGGCTGGAGGAGGCTCATACCCACCCCTCTAGACACTTACCAAATACCTCCCACATTTGAATCAAGTGGAAAAAGAGGCTCTCCAGTCAAAAACCGCAACTGTATAGAAAGCCCTGAGTTTCCCAATCTGTTCACATGGCATCACCAACCTCTGTGACATCATCAAGCTGTCCAGGGGACTCAACAGCCACCTGGCCAGGAAACATGGGCTGATTGGAAGCTGTTGTTCCCATTGTATAATCACACACAGTCATAAAACAATCAGTCTTGTCTCTGTTTACAGTTTTGAGGTTTTGTTCATCACAAGTTTTTATATTAATTTTTAGTTTAAAAAACATTGCACTAAAATAATGTTTCTCTTGATGACCGAGTTTGGGTGCCCTTTCTATTCTGTGTAAGAGATGAGAGCCTCACTGGCCTCCCCGGATCCTGGCACTGCTGGAGGCTTTCCTGCACCCTCTGTGTACTTGTAAGTGCTTATGGAATAGTCCAGTGCCACCTTTTTGTTACAAGCTGAATATCTGCCTGTCTTCAAAAGTGTGAGTTCATCAAAATGTTGGCTCCTGCAGGCAGGGGCTTGTGTCCTTTATTCATCTCTGTGTGCAAAGCCCGGACAGGCTGCAACAGAAAGCATGCTCAAGAAATACTGGCTGAACTAATGAATTGTCCCCACCCCCAAATTTATCAGCTTTTTCTCCCTTCTACATTAAAAGAACAGAGCCCCAGGATCTAGGGTCCCTGCCTGCCCTCCTCCCCTTCTAGAGGGTAAAACAGAGGAGTAACCTAAGTTACGTTTTCTTTCCAAGGCAAAGCTTTTTGGGGCCTGGGTGTATCATCGAGGCTGAGCTGGGTCATCTGGGCAGCACGGTGTCCTCACACGGGGAGAAAATGGTTCCGTCTGTGCCCACTTTTGTGGAGCTCGGACAAGGTGCCAGTAACGTCCCCAGCTTGGACTGTTACTCTCAACCTCTTGGATGCCACGGCCTAGAGGGTCACAGGAGGCTCCAGGGGACTGGGGACTGAAATTCCCATCCATGTCAGCTACCTGTGGAGGGAGGCAAGATGGATCCCGGGCCAGGCTGTGAGCCAGGGGCAGCTCCAGATGAGAACTCAGGAATCCACCTCCTGACTCCGCCCAGCCCACTGCTGGTGCCACCCACACTGCAGTGCCCCCTCCACTTCCCAGTGCCCTGAAGCCATCCTGGGCAGAAGCTGTCCCCATCACTGCCTTCAGAAGGGGTGGACAGGGTACCAGCAAGCAAACGAAGCTGAGAGTGCTTTGTAGGCAGTTGGGCATCTGACCGGCTCTGGCTCCGAACGGCTGCAGGCTGCAGGGCTCCCATGGGGGGCGGGGGGCTGCTTGCTGGTTGGGGTTCCAGGGCTGCTGCCACTTCTATCACCTTCCCAGGAGGCCCTGGTTACCCTCTATGAGGTCCCAGAGGAGACATCGGCTCAGAGGGGCCAGGGCTGTGTGCCCAGGAGTTAGAAGTAATTGGTTTAGAACCATGGCTTCCCCACAATGCTTTGGTGGAGTCCCCACCCATGAAAGCCGGTGCTTTCCCTACCCTGCCATCTCAGCACAGTCTAACAGAGGCTGGGCTGCCCGAAAGCGGCCCTGGGCTTGACTGCCCCACTAAGGACAGACGCCAGTGAGACCCTAACAGTGGCCGGCCCCACTCATGGAGCCCGGTACTGCCCAACCCTTCCTGCCCAGGCCAGGGTCCTGCCTCTCTGCCCTCTATTCAGCTCCCAGGCTCTCCTCTGCCTAACAAGGCCACTCTCTGGAAGGGAGGCCCTCTCAGAGCCTTGTAGCTGGGGAAGAATGCAGGAGGTGGGACCCCTCCACAGGGTTTGCCTCCGGGATCTCCGCCTCCTGATCTCATGGGAGTGGAAAAAGCCTCGGGCCTCCCCTTCCGCTGCTGCCCCTGGGCTGCCCTCCTCAGCTTCCCTCTGCTGCCCACAGACTGGGCCGCCTGCCCTAGCCCAAGCGCTCCCTTCTGCTGGAAGGCCCCTCCTGCCTGTTTCCTCTTCTCAAACACCTTTCTTCCTTCAAAATGCAAATGTGCCCCTCCCAGGACCCCTCTTCAGCCTGCACCAGCTCCCTGCGCACAGCCTGAAGCCCTGCACTTCCGGTTCGGTTCGGACACTCCTGGCTCACAGCCCTCGAGGGGGTTGGCCACCAGCCTGCACATGCAATGTGAGAGGCAGGGAGGGTTGAGGGCTGGTGGCCTCCCAACACCCCACGCCCTGCGGAGGGTAGTGCGCTGGCTTGCGTGCAGCTGGGCGGACCCAGGGAGGCTGGAGGGCCCGGGGAGCAGAGGTCCTAGCAGTCACCACAGCCAGGCCGCCACCTTCCTCCTGCCCCGTGCCACTGGCCAGAGCCCGCGTGACTCAGCACTGGAGACGGGCTTCCTGCTGAGAGGGGCTGCCACTTCTGCCAGCCAGATCATGTGACTTCTCGGGGCCTGGGGTTGTGCTTCTGAGAGGCCATCCCTGGGCCGTGGTCAGGACCTGCAGGCTTGGGTTCCCAGTGTGCCAGCTGCGGAGCCTTCACCAGGCTGCAGAACTCTCTGAAGCTGGGTTTCCTCATCTCTGAGAAGAAGGGCTTTGGACTTAGCATTCCTCCTGAAGCTGATTCCAGGATTCAAGGAAGCTGACTCCTCCCCTGCGTGCCTGGTTCCTTGTCTGCAGGCACCACTGCCTCATGCCTCTGCAGAGCTGCACCTGCCATCACCCCGCTAGGCAGCCCTTCCTGTTCTAGCCCTGGAGAGTGCCTCTTCCCCCGGTCAAACCTCCCACAGGAAGCCCTTTTCTATGTCTGCAGGAGGGGCCTTGCTCTCGGAGCACTTTGCATCCCTCCTCCATTAGAAACTCCTGCTTCTGCAGGGTGATCTCAGGCAAATCACTTACTCATCTGAATGTGTTTCCAGCTTCACAGGATGAGTTTAATGCCATGGGCTTCATTCTCGTGGTGTCCTGGGGAACTCATTCACACCCCTCAACACTGGCATGAATGAAGCAGTTTCAGTGTGGAGGTACTTTGATCAGGAGGATGGACATTTAGGAAGGTTTGTGCAGTTGGGTCGGGACAGTGATGAAGGTGACAGGCAACCTGTTCCTTGCAGATGTCTTGAGGCACATGCTGGCATGTGTTCAGTAGCTTTATTTTCCAAACCCCAAATCAGGACATCTGGTCTGAGTCTGACCATGGAAGGGGTCTTTATACTTGGAGTCGTCCTGGAGAATCCAGGTCCCAGGCTGCTGGAGTAGGGGGTGTCTACCAGGTATGTAGGCAGCAGGTGGGCAGGGAGCTCTGACCTCAGGCCCTGCGGAGGCGTCCACCGGTGCAGAGCCCCTGAGAGCCGAGATGGGGCTCAGCTGGCTATGTGGGTCCCTTAGTGCCTGCCAGGGAACACAATGTGGCTTTGTGCTCACCCTGGCATCTGCCCCAGGCTCCGACAAAGCAAACCCATGCACAGGCCTCAGCTCCCCGCACCAGGATGGCAGAGGGGCTGGAGCACCAGGAAAGGGAGGGTCTGGATTAAGGGCCCTTCCTCAGGTCTCAGCTCCAGAGGGGTGGGAGCCCAGGGTCTTTCCGAACGGAGGCTCAGGTTGTGTCTCATAGCTCCAAGCGCCTCCCACCCACAGTGTTGAAGCAGCCCCGCTGTTTGCCTTAAAGCCTAGGTCATGGGGCTGGGCCTGAGAAGCACACTGCCACCCTGAGCCAACACACCGAGGCCACCGGGAGTCACCAGGGACCCCAAGCAGCCTGCGGCCAGCACGTCCCTCTGCTGCATGACCCCTGTCTTCACTCAGATGCCACCAAGCAGAGCTGAGAGCAGGCACGTGGCCCTGTTCACCTCTGGATCCCGGCCTGTTGTTAGAGCCCAGACAACAAACCTCTCAGTGATGTGAGGTGGGAAAGTAATGCGCAACCTGATTTCATAAGGAAACTACGATTTTTTTCTCTTCATTTTCTTTTTCTTTTCTTTTTCAAGTTTGTTTTTTTTTTTTTTTTTTTTTTTGAGACAGGATCTCACTTAGTAGCCCAGGCTGGAGTGCGGTGGCATGATCATAGCTCACTGCAGCCTCAACTTCCTGGGCTCAGGGGATCCTCCCACCTCAGCCTCCTGAATAACTGGGCCTATAGGTGCGTGCCACCACACCCAGCTGATTTTTTTATTTTTTGTTGAGACAGAAACTCACTATGTTGGCCAGGCTGGTCTCAAACTCCTGGACTCAAGCGATTCTCCTGCCTTGGCCTCCCAAAGGACTGGGATTCCAGTCATGAACCACTGAGCCTGGCCACTCTCTTTATTTTTTTGCTGCATAAGAAGGATCCAACCCGCTCCAGGGTTGAGCACACCTCCCGGGAAAGAATGCAACTATCTCCCCTTACACCTAGAAAGTTCTAGAAATCAAGCTATCCTGGCCTTTGCAGAAAGGAAACTGACCCTCAGGGTCTAATGTGAAAGAAAAAGAAAGCAAAGTGAAGAGGGCCTGGGTGGAAGGATGCAGAAGGTGAGTGGTGGTCTGAGGCAGGGGAAAGGAGAGAGAAGGTGGACACCCCCCCACACACACAATGCCCAAGACACCAGCAGGCCAAAGAAGGGCTGCTGGGCCAGCAGTGTCGGCCCCACTGGAAGTTAGTCAGGGTCTGAGTGGGGCGGGGTTCGGGGGAAGAGACTATGTGGTGGCCCTCGGGGCAGCCTGTGGCTCTATTTGCTGCAAAGCGGTGACTGTGAAACTGTCTTTCCTTGTGTCTTTGGTGCTGGCTCCTCCTCCAGAGCCATTCCCAGGCCTCTAAGAAGCTCCATAGCCAGGCGTGCTCGTTGAGAGCCCGAGGAGAGAAAGGAGGCCATGGCCAGGCCTTTCTACACGGATTCCTCACTGTCACAGAGGGCCGGCCCATGCCTGTGGCTGCTTTGTCTTGTGGAAGGCAGCTGAGCCCAGTGTTCATCCATCCCCATGCTGGGAACTCTTACGCTGTGAACACAAACCCGGGCACCTCTCAGGTCCCCGGCTGCCTGCTGTTTCTCTCATGCAGGTTGACTCTCACCTTGGGGCTTGGCTGAAATGTCACCTTCCAGGACATGCCACCTAGCTTCCCTGTGGGGTGAAATGGACCACTGGGACCGGGAAACACTGGGTTTGCAGCACACAGCACCCTCCTTTCTCTCTGAGGTGGGGCCACGGCATCTCCTTTGGGAGTGGTGGTCAGGGTGGCTGTGCACAGCATTGCTGGCCTCTTTCCCAGCCTCACCCTCACAGCCCCGGGCTTTCACTTCCCAAATCAAGAGTCAGCCTTTCATCTTTGCCCCAGTTTCTCCAGGGCTGCAGCTAAGATGCACACTGGCACTGTTCTTACAGCCTGGTGAAGGAAGGGTGTCGGCAGGTACTGATGGCCCTGTGCTGAGCTGCGTGGGTGAGACGTCAGCTCAAGGCTCTAGGGGCCTTGCCCAACAGGGGCAGAGATGCACAGGGCAGCGCGGGTGGGTGGGAGTTACCGTGGAAGAGACTGGACAGGCTGGAGGTACCTGGAGGCCTGTAGTGGGGTCAGACCTTCCCAGGGGTCTGCAGGACAAAGCAGGACCATGCTGGTTTGTTCTTTTGGAGGAACTTGGGGAAATGAACAAAGATGTATGGAAGGGTGCTGTAGGACGGCATTTGAGAGTGTGGCCCAGCTAGAATGTCCATTGAAGGCACTGGACAGTCATGAAGAGTATTGGACAGTTATGGAGGATATGGGATAGTTATGAAGAGTATTGGACCATTATGGAGGGTATGGGATAGTCAGGAAGAGTATTGGACAGTTATGGAGGGTATGGGATAGTCATGGAGAGTATTGGACAGTTATGGAGGGTATTGGACAGTCCTGAAGAGTATTGGACAGTTATGGAAGGTATTGGATAGTCATGGAGATTATTGGACAGTTATGGAGGGTATGGACAGTATTGGACAGTTATGGATGATAGTAATGAAGAGTATTGGACAGTTATGGAGGGTGTGGGATAGTCATGGAGAGTATTGGACAGTTATGGAGGGTATTGGATAGTTATGAAGAGTACTGCACAGTCATGAAGAGTATTGGACATTTATGGAGGGTATTGGACAGTCATGAAGAGTACTGGACAGTCATGAAGAGTATTGGACAGTTATGGAGGGTATTGGTCAGTCATTGAGAGTACTGGACACTCATCAAGGTTATTGAACAGTCATGGAGGGTATTGGACACTCATGGAGGTAGTGGATGCTCATGGAGGATACTGGACACTCATCGAGGGTATTGGACAGTCACAGAGGGTACTGGATGCTCATCGAGGGCATTGTACCATCATTGAGAGTACTAAACATGCATTGAGGGTATTGGACAGTCATGGAGGGTATTGGATGCTCATCGAGGATACTGGACAGTCATTGAAGGTATTGAATAGTCATCAAGGGTACACCAGGACCCCACAGTGAACAAGGCAGGCTACTACCTGCTGGAAAATCAGTCCAGGGAGTGGGAAAAGTCTCAGGCCTCACCTCCTGCTACTGGCCACTGTGCCTGCCCTCCCCAACTGCCAGCACCTGCCAGTGCCCAAGTGCTCCTTCTTTCCGGGAAGGCCCCTCCTACCTTTCTCCATTTTTCAAACACATTTCTTCCTTCCAAACGTTCAGTCAGCACCAGCTCTCCCCATAAACGATGCTCATTGAGGGTATTGGACAGTCAATGAGGGTATTAGACACTCACTGAGGGTGTTAGACAGTCCTGGAGGGTACTGGGCAATTGTATAATGTATTAGATGGTCATGGAGGGTTTTGGACTATCATGGAGAGTATTAGAAAGTCATAAAATGTACTGGACAATCATCGAGAGTACCGGACAGTCATGAAGAGTACCGGACAGTCATGAAGAGTACTGGACAGTCATGGAGGGTGTGGAAAGTTATGGAAAGTACTGAACAATCATCGAGAGTGTTGGACAGTCATGGTGCATCTTGGACAGCCATTGAGGGTATTGGACTGTCATCAGGGGTGTTAGAGTGTCATCAAGAAATAGACATGGCTGGCCAGGCATGGTGGCTCATGCCTGTAATCCCAGCACTTTGGGAGGCCAAGGTGGGTGGATCACATGAGGTCAGGTTCAAGATCAGCCTGGCCAACATGGCGAAACCCTGTCTCTACTAAAAATACAAAAAATTAGCCAGGCGTGGTGGTGTGTGCCTATAATCCCAACTACTTGGGAGGCTGAGGCAGGAGAATCACATGAACCTGGGAGGTTACAATGAGCTGAGATCATACCACTGCACTCCAGTCTGGATGACAGACTGTCTCAAAACAAAACAAAACAACACTCTGGGCTAGCTGTAATGGCTCACACCTGTAATCCTGGCATTTTGGGAGACCAACAGAGGAGGATCGCTTGAACCCAGGAGTATTTGCCCAGCCTGGGCAATATAGCAAGATCCTGTCTCTACAAAAATATTTTTTAAAAAATTAGCCAGGTGAGTGGTGTGCATCTATAGTCCCAGCTCTTTCTAGAAGGAAAGAAGGAAGGGAGGGAGGGAGGGAGGGAGGGAGGGAGGAAGGAAGGAAGGAAGGAAGGAAGGAAGGAAGGAAGGAAGGAAGGGAGGGAGGGAGGGAGGGAGGGAAGAGACCCGAAATCATGCTACTACAGTCCAGCTTGGGCAACAGAGTGAGATTTCATCTCAAATTTTTTTTTCTTTTTTTTCTTTTTGAGATGAAATATTGCTCTGTCATCCAGACTGGAGTGCAATGGTGTGATCTCAGCTCACTGCAACCTCCGCCTCCTGGGTTCAAGTGATTCTCCTGCCTCAGCCTCCCAAGTAGCTGGGATTACAGGCGCATGCCACTGCACCTGGCTAATTTTTGTATTTTTAGTAGAGACGGGGTTTCACCATGTTGGCTAGGCTGGTCTTGAACTCCTGACCTCAGGTGATCTACCCGCCTCGGCCTTCCAGAGTGCTGGGATTACAGGCATGAGCCACTGCACCCGGCCAATCTCAAAATTTTAAAAAGAAAAGAAATAGACACACTTTTCTGAATGAGGTGGGGAACCCCTGGTGGGCTAGAGGCCACCACTGTTATTTAGGGGGCATGAGCTGAATCAAAACAAGTGTGGGAGGGCATGGATGAGCGAGGCAGTCTTGTGTGAGTTCAGGTAGGAGGCAAGGCTGTCCTGAATTAGGGCCCAGCTGTGGGAGTGGGAAGGGCAGGCCATTCATCACTGGGCTTGCATAGCAGAGCTTACTGAGGCGTGGTGCTCCGTATTGAGGAAGTGAGGAGAGGAAGGTGTGCAGAGCTGTCCGAGGCAGGATTCGGAAAAGGTGAGGCTTCTGAGTGGTCCAAGGCTTCTGAGTGGTCCAAGAAGTCAGTAGCCTGCCCAGTATGCGAAGAGGACAGAAGGAGTTAAAATAGCAGCTAACACCGGTAAGTACTTTATGTAGGCTACCTCAGTTAATCCCTAGAGAGACATCCTTTACTATCACCATCTTATAGAGGGAAACTGAGGCACAAAGAGGTTTGTTAACTTGGCCAAGGCCCCACATATATTAAGTGGCAGGCACAGGAATAGAACCCAGGGAGTCTGAATCAGGGGTCTTTGCTCTGAGCCGCGGCACTCTGCAGGTAAAGGCGTCCTCAAATGCCAGGCTAGGGTTTGGGAGCTACTCTTACAAAGGGTGGAGCCAGAGGTTCTGAGCTGGGGGAAGCAGATGCCCATGGAAGTCCTGGGTAGGTTGGGCCAGTGAGGGGAGGGATGGGCCCAGGAGACCACCTGGTCCCACACAGGGCTTGGGAGTCACACACCCAACTCATGACTGCTTTCCCATGGCAGCCTCCTCACAGCCCTGAGCCGGGCAGAGCTGCCAGGACGTCGTTTTATGTCTTGCTCATGCCCAAGTCCTGCCCCCATCCTGAACAACTCAGGTGCCATGTAGATGACCCACTCGGTGCCCTGGCTTCTTGGGTCTTCCACCTCCTCCTCTCCATCATATCATCTCCCTCCATCTCAGCCATCAGCTCCGCTCACAGTCAGGGACAGCCTGGACATTACCTTGGAATGCACCACCTCCCAATTCTCAATTCTAGTCACCCGCCTCCTGAGCTGCCCTCCTCTTTCAAGCTGCCTGCCCAGTGGCTCCCACGAGGCTGTTAGTTGGCCTTACTGGGACCCTACTCCCCAACTTCCCAGCCTGCTTGAAGCCCACATCTACATGGCCAACCACGCTCTTGGGTTCTATCTTGAACTAACCTGCAACCCCCACATCCTCCTTCTCCATTTGATGCCCCATTGTGTTTAACGAGGGCTTTATATCTTCTCCACTCTATGAAAATTCTCTGACCTGTTCTGTACACTTCACACTCTCGGTAGAGCTCCCGATTGTCTTCATGATGTAGAAGCCATCAGAGAGAAAGCCTTTGACTTCCTGTGGCCACATCTACAGACTCAAACCCCTCCTCCCTCATCCCTCCTGCAGGAGAGGAGCCGTGGAAGCCATTTCTGTCCTCCCAAAGCCTGGTCCCCTCGCCTGGGCTTTGGACAGCTGCCTCTCCCCCTACCCCTGCCTTCTCAGGAACCTGAAACCAAAAACCATCTTCCTTTCTCTGTGACTCTGGCATTTCTCATTAATATTTAAGCAGAACGTGGCAGAGGCTGCCAGTCGCCCACCAATTCCCTTCTCCTCTTCCTCCTTGGCCACAGAAGCCCAGGCAGCAGGGTGGGGCCATGTGCCTGGGATCTGGCCAGTGAGACACAGGCGGAAGTGGCCAGGACAGTCAGCAGGAAGGAAGAGGCAGCGTGGGTGTCTGATGACAGAGGCGCTGCCATTCCCACCGCAAACTGCTGGCCTCTAAACTTCTCTCCTAACCGAACAGTGTCACAGCCAACCCCAATCATAACCGACCACATGCTCCACCACCCGCATCTGAAAACACAGAACAGTCAGCTCTTCCCAGGATTCCACGCTCCTTTTCATCGATGGGCCTGTCCATTCCTGTTTTGGACAGTTTGTCATGGGAAAAGCCTCGGGGTTTGTTTGTTCCTGGTGCACTCTGGCGTGGCCTCCATCATATGATCAGAGCTGCTTCCCCCAAAGCCCCCAGCGGCCTCGTGTCCCTGAGTCCAGTGGGCACTCCTCCGCCCTCCTCTGACCTGAGTCCAGTGGGCACTCCTCCGCCCTCCTCTGACCTGAGTCCAGTGGGCGCTCCTCCGCCCTCCTCTGACCCAAGTCCAGAGGGCACTCCTCCGCCCTCCTCCAACCCCAGTCCAGTGGGCACTCCTCCACCCTCCTCTGACTTGAGTCCAGTGGGCACTCCTCCGCCCTCCTCTGACGACCGCTTGCCCTGGCCTGAAGCTCTCCCCATGCGGCTTCTGCGGTACTGGACAGAGCCTTGTCCTCCCCACGTCTCAGGGTTTCTTGCTCAGCTCCCTTTGCTGGCTTCCCCTCCACCCATTCCTCAGATGCAGAATTCCTCAGGGCTGAGCCCAGAGTCCACTCTTCCCACCTCATACCCTCACCCTATGCTGCCGCTGCCCAGAATGCAGTGACACTGCCGGGCAGGCCTGCCACAGGACAAAGTTCCTCCCTCACTCCAGAGATTAGAGTTCAGCAGGGGAGCATTCCTTCCCACGCAGGTCTGTCAGGTGCCATCCACTGGCCATGGCTCACTTCAGTGACCTCCAGCAGGTGAGCCACCTCCTCCCTCTGCCTCTGCCTGGACCCCACTTCTGCCTCCCAGCGCAGCATCTCCACCTACTTGTCCTCAGGTGTCCCACGCTGAACGTGTCCCAAACTCATCAATTCTCTTCCTTCCCAGGCCCATCGCTCCCGGCATTCCCCATCTTGGGAACTGGCATCACTGGTCCCCTGAGGCCTCGAGCCTGCAGCCGAGAGTCACCTGTGGCCCGCTTCTCCCCGCTCCTCCATCTGGTCCACCACCAAGTCGCCACGGCCCAGTCTCCTAAACATCCATCCTCTCCTCATCTGCGCCTCCACAGGCACTGCGGAGGCCCTCCCTCGGCCTGCGTGAGAGCTTCTCTCTGGGTCCCCTGTGTGTCAAAATCAGCCCTTAGATCAAGAGTGGATCCCAGCACTTCCCTGCTCCAAGCTTCCAAAGCCCCCCAGAGCTCCCAGGAACAGAACGCTCTGCCTCTTCCCCGCTCCCTGCCTCTTCCCCGCTCCCTGCCTCATCCCCACTCCCTGCCTCTTCCCCGCGCCCTACCTCATCCCCGCTCCCTGCCTCTTCCCCGCGCCCTACCTCATCCCCGCTCCCTGCCTCTTCCCCACTCCCTGCCTCATCCCCGCTCCCTGCCTCATCCCCGCTCCCTGCCTCATCCCCTCCCACTGCTCTCTGAGAAAGCAGGGCCCACGTCGCCCTCCAGTCCGGCAGGGCTCCCACTCAGGTTCATGTTTCCACACACACCACCTGCTCTGCCCGAAATGCTCTGGCCCCTCTCAGGACCCAACCTGAATGACCCTCCATCAGGCAGGTGGCCCGAGACTCACTCCTAGGCACCAACAGCATCCCTGGGATTGTGGTCAACTGACCAGGCGTGAGCTGATCTGACCACCCGCTGCCTCCTCGGCTGGTGTGAACTTCCTGAGTGGGGACAGTGCCCTGCACACAGCAGGTGTTAAGTGCTTGCTGAATGCCTGAAAGCCCCTCTGTCCTGACAGGAGGGCCTGGGACCAGGCATGAAAGCACAAGCAGAGGCATAGGGTGGCGGGGGTCTGAGCGACTCTGTCCCTGTTTGGAAGGGAAGAAAGCGGGGGCGGGCAGAGGGAGGGCGAACTCGGTCCTGGCCCAGGGTGGGTGGAGGGTGGCACCAGTCTTGGCAGAGGGCACTGGAGCGGCGAGGGTCAGGGACATAAGAAGAGTTTATCCCACAGGCGACAGGATGCAAGAAAGAGGTCTGGGCAAGGGGTGAAGGGGTGGCAGCCACGGGGAGGTGAGGGAGTTGTGGGAGAAGAGCCACTGGGGCGGACAGGAGGGAGGAAGAAAAGCAGAGACAGAACCTGGGGCTATGATGCTAACACTGTCACCTGCCTGCCAGGCTGGGGCTGCGGAGCTGCCGGGTCAGCCGTCTTCAGTTCATGAAAACGGAAAGGAAAAAGCATGCGGTTCTTTTCAAACAGACACTGAGCCAAAGGGTGGTGGGGGCAGCAGCAGGGCACCTCTTGGCAGGGAGCACTTGCTTCTGTCCAGGCTACCAAGGGTATAGGTTTGCCCTGTTAAGCCACTTTGGGACCTGAAGCTAGAAAAGGTCAAAGTGTCCGAGGCATTCAAACCAGAGTGACTCCATCTTGAATAGGAGCTGGGTAAAATAAGACTGAGACCTACTGCCAGTGGGCTGCATTCCAAGGAGGTCAGGAGGTCAGGCATTCTTTTTTTTTTTTTTTTTTTTTTTTTTTTTTTGAGACAGAGATTTTTTTCTATTACCAGGCTGAAGTGCAGTGGCGTGATCTCAGCTCACTGCAACCTTCACCTCCCAGTTAAAGTGTTCTCCTGCCTCAGGCTCCCAAGTAGCTGGGATTACAGGCAAGCGCCACCATGCCCGCCCAGCTAATTTTGTGTTTTTAGTGAAACAGGGTTTCACCATGTTGCCCAGGATGGTCTCGATCTCTTGACCTCATGATCCGCCTGCCTCAGCCTCCCAAAGTGCTGGGATTACAGGCACCATGCCTGGTGAAGGTGAGGCATTCTTAGTCACAGGATGAGATAGGAAGTCAGCACAAGATACAGTTCATAAAGACCTTGCTGATAAAATAGCACGTGGTAAAGAAGCCAGCCAAAACCCACCAAAACCAAGATGGCGATGAAAGTGACCTCTGGTCGTCCTCACTGCTCATTACACGATAATGATAATGCATTAGCATGCTAAGAGACACTCCCATCAGCACCATGACAGTTTACAAATGCCATGGCAACATCAGGAAGTTACCCTATCTGGTCTAAAGGGGGGAGGAACCCTCAGTTCCGGGAATTGCCTACCCCTTTCTTGGAACACTCATGAATAATCCAGCCCTTGGTTAGCATATAATCAGGAAATGACCATAAGAGTGGACCTCTCGGGGCGCTCTGCCCATGGAGTAGCCATTCTGATATTCCTTTGGTCTCATAATAAACTTGCTTTCACTTAATGCTTTCTTTTGAGAGATCCAAGAACCCTCTGTTGGGGTCTGGATCTGGACCCCTTTCCGGTAACAAAAGGGTTCATCACGGGTCCCTTCTGTGCGAAGCTGCCTAATTAATTGGTCATTTAAAGTGTCATTCGAATGTCTGAATCTTTGATTGACACACAACCTTCAGGTCACTGCATGAAGAGACGTCCACAGGTATTCAGAGAATCCCATAGAAATGTTCTTCCCAAACTTTTAGAACTGGCATTGGTTTTGTTTAGCAAAAATTCGGTTACAATGAGAAAATTTTTTTAAATATTCACATACATCTTTTTTATTTTTTTGAGACGGAGTCTCGCTCTGTCACCCAGGCTGGAGTGCAGTGGTGCGATCTCGGCTCACTGCAGGCTCCGCCTCCCAGGTACACGCCATTCTCCTGCCTCAGCCTCCCAAGTAACTGGGACTACAGGCGCCCGCCGCCACGCCTGGCCCCTGACTCGGAGCCTGTGCTTCTTAACGAATGAGAGGCCAGCATAGTTGCTCACATCTGTCATCCCAGTACTGTGGGAGGCCAAGACGGGTGGATCACTTGAACACAGGAGTTCAAGACCAGCCTGGGCAATATGGCAAAACCCTGTCTCTGCTAACAATACAGAAAAATTAGCCAGGTGCGGTGGCATGCACCTGTAGTCCCAGCTACTCGGGAGGCTGAGGTGGGAGGATGGCTTGAGCCCAGGTGGCAGAGGTTGCAGTGAGCCAAGATCACGCCACTCACTCCAGTCTGTGTGACAGTGAAACCCTGTCTCAAAAAAAAAATGTAAGGAGAGTTTTAAAACATTTGTAAACAACGGGGTGCAGACTCCACTTAGGCCCCTGTTTCCTGTGATGTGCTGGTTGGCTATTGCTGCCCAGCTAACAACTCCTCCCCAGCACTTGCAGCACCGACCCTCATTCATGCTCTCTCACGTTGTCTGTGGGCAGGGATGTGGGAGCAACTGGACTGTAAGGTTCCCCTGAGGTTGCAGCCAGTGTCAGCAGGAGCCGCCCTCAGGAGCACTGCCTGGTGCTGAAGGTGCTGCTTCCAAACCGCCTCACTCCCGAGGCTGGTGCTAGCTGCGGGTGGGAGGCTTCAGGTCCTCTCCATGTGGCTCCTCCAAAGAGCCATCTTCATGGTGCGACAGCTTCCTCCAGAGCCAGAGACCCCAGAGAACCAAGCGAAGGCTGCAACGCCTTCTGTGACCCAGCCTTGGAGCACACAGATTGTCAGTCCCTTGGTATTCTATGTCTCCCAGTTGGTCTTAATTCAGCATGGGAGGGAGCCACACACGGTGTGAACTCCAAGAGATTAGAAGCATGGGGCCACCTTGGAGACTGGCTGCCACACCAAGCTTAATCAACAGCAATTTTGTAAAGCCATTCACCTTTAATGAGTCTTTTCAAGACATTTAATGAGTGTTCATAGAAATCACTTTTGTATTCATATTTTATCGTTTTGTGTATACTCAATTACACAATGCCATTATGATAAGCATAACTAATATAAACAGATTGGGGAAACTTCACTGAGTGACAAGCGAACAGATCCAGGCAGCCGTAGCAGCCCAAGTACGTGCGCACACGGGGAGAAGGCTGCGGCCCCGACCCGAAGCTCGAGAGGGCTTGTCGGGGACTGCGGGTCACTGGTTAGATCCCATGGAGCCTGATGTACCCTTAGGTGGCCCCAGAGTCACTGCACCCACGCCAACTGTGTTATTTCTTCTGTGAGCCTCAGAGCTGTATAAAGTACGTGTGTTTAGGCCAAGAAGAGTTTAATTCACTTCAGCAAGCGTTTCCTGAACACCTGCAGAGCCAGGCCCCAAAGGTGTCCAGACAAATTCTTCTCCAGGCCAGTGCCTGTGCAGGGAGGGAGAAGAGGGAAAGAACCTTTCAGCCTGGCGCTCGCTGGGCTGGAGGAGGCCTGGAGGCACAGGAGCGCAGGGGAGAGTCTCAGTCCGCTTGCGTGCATAACAAAGTCCCACAGACTGCACACTGAAACCACAGACGTTTACCTTCTCATAGTCGTGGAGGCTGAAAGTCCAGGACCGAGGTGTCGGCAGGGCTGGTGTATTCTGAGGCCGCTCTTTGGCTAGGAGGTGGCTGTGTTGTGGCTGTGTCCTCACGTGGCCTTCCTGCTGTGTGTGTCTCTGCCCTAATCTCTTCTTAAAGGACACGAGTCCTGTTGGACTGGGGCCCATCCAAATTACCTCATTTTACTTCCATGACCTTTTAAAATGTTCCATCTCCAAGTATAGTCACATTTTGAGGTACTGGGGCTTCAAAACGGGGGCACAATTCCACTCGTAACAGGGAGGGACAGGCATCCATTCCCCAGGAGATCCTAGTGGGCATCCAGGAGCAACCACGCAGAACCCTGGAGGATGAATGGAGTTTTTCTGACCAGGGGTAGGGTGGGGAGATGAGCTCTGTGGGAGCTGCAGCAGGGGCAGAAGGGACCACCACCGTTCAGCATGGGGAGGGCGGGGCAGGCAGGGGGGCCCTCCTTGTTCCAGAAGCAGACCCTGGGTCCCCTCCACCCAGCCCATCTTCTCCCTCCCAGAGCCTCCCTCAGGTCCCACCTCCGCAAAGAGAGCCAACGCCATGCACCAAGCCACGGGACACTTGTCACTGGTGACTCAAAAGGGAGGGCTTGTGTGTCATTTGGCCTTGAGCATGGAAAGTTAAATCAGCTGGAAAGAGTAAAAGGAAGTTGGGGATTTTTTTTAAACCAACTACAAGCGCAGGAGTGATAAAAGAGATGGGGAGGCCACCAGGCCTTTTGGAAAATACGAATCGCCCAGACACTGAAGGAAAAGAGAAAAGAAGGGCCCGACGAGCCCCTCCCATGCCTGAGTGCACAGCAGCGGGGAGTGGTGTGTGTGTGTGTTGTGTGTGTACATGTGTGCATGTGTCTGTGTGTGCATGTGTGTATGTGCACATATGTACGTGTGTGTGTCTGTGTGTGCACGTGTGTGTTTGTGTGTACATGTGTATGTGTGTCTATGTGTGCATGTGGATGTGTGTGCACATGTGTACATGTGTGCTCATGTGTGTGTCAGTGTGTGCATGCACACATGTGCGCACATGTATACATGTTTGTGCTCGTGTGTGTGCATGTGTGTGTGTGTGTGTGCATGTGGACGTGTATGTGCACATGTATACATGTGTGCTCACACGTGTGTGCATGTGTGTGTGTGTCTGGGTGTGTTGTGGGGGCTGCCTTCCTGGCCCCCATCAACCCAGCACAGCTCTGGCCCCGTTTGACAATGTCCCCTGAACCATTGAAAAGGATCTTTTTTTTTTTTTTTTTGAGATAGGGTCTCACTGTCATCCAGGCTGTAGTACAGTGGTGTGATCTCGACTCACTGCAACCTCCACCTCCTGGGCCTAAGCGATCCTCCCACCTCAGCCTCCCTAGTATCTGGAACCACAGGTCTGCACCACCATGCCCGGCTAGTTTTTATATTTTTGGTGGAGACAGGGTTTCACCATGCTGCCCAGGCTGGTCTCGAACTCCCGAGCTCAAGCAATCCTCCTACTTTGACCTCCCAAAGTGCTGAGATTACAGGTGTGAGCCTCTGCACCTGGCCTGAAAAGGACCTTTGACATCAGACCTTTGACATCAGGATCATCACAGCCTTATGCCAGCTTTGCTGCAAGTGCTGGACTCTGATTTGTGGGAAGACGAAGGCGGGTTACCCTGGAACTCTCTCCCACCTCACCTGGACTTCCAGACGCACAGGGAGTGTGCGCCTTCGCAGCCTGGAGTAGTGAACCTGTGAACAGCCAGCCCCTGAGAACAATGACCTCATCTTTATGAAATTTCAGTTGTGGAATGTTTCGTAATTTGCACAACACTTGTGTGTGATCTGTAAATGAACTCTGTGTACCTATTGGGGTGAAGAAACCTCCTTCCTGGCAGGGAGCCTGATCAGATTGCTTGCGGCCCACTGGCTGCAGGACATGGTCCTCCACAGCGCAGGGCTGGCACTGAGGGCTCTGCGGGAACTTCCCAGCCTCTAAGCCCAAGAAGCACCTCCCTTCTGCCCTCTGCCACGGGGTCTCTGGGACAAGCCTGCGCCCTGGGGCACGAGCTGAGAAACTGGCTGCAGGCCTTTCGCTCTGCCCCTTTCCTGAGGTCAGCGAGGAGTCCTTCCAGTGTAAATGGAGGCAGGGCCCATGCACGCACGTGTGCACACACGCAGACACCCACCCAGCCTGAGATGTTGGGTTTGCAAGATCCAGATTGGGGTGTCTTGGGCAGGACAGGCCATATAAGGCTCCTGTGCTGGTCTGAGGAAGGGGGTTGGCACACACAGGGCCCCTGAAGCCCTGGCTGATAACCTCCGCCTGTCTGCCGGGTGAAACCAGGCCACTCTCATGGGCTTAGTCCCTGGGCACCTTCCTGATGGAGAAGCCCTTAGTAGCCTGGGTGAGGCCCCTGGGGAAAGGCTTCAGATCCTGGATCAGAGTCTAACCCCTCATGTCACAGCTTAGCACACTGAGGCCTGGGAAGAAAGGACATGCCCAGAGTCACCTGGTTGGTCAGCTGCAGAGCCAGGCATCAGGCGGCAAGCCCAGCACTCCTTCCAGCGAGTCTCCAGGCTTGCCCCAATGCCCCTGTGCCTGCGTTTCCAGACCTGGGCACTCAGGACACTGTGAGTCCAGAGGGGTGGCCTGGTAAGGGTGAACCCAGCCAAAGCCAGAGCCTCGCAAGGGAAAGCCCTTCTCCCAACCAGGACTCACAGCCCTGGCCTGGCTCTGCCTGGCTGGAAACAGTGGCAAGGCTGGGACCAGCCAAGAACACCCCCGGCCTCCTCTGTGTCCTCACTGCCTCCCACCTTTCAAAGTCAGAAAGGCTCTCCCACTTGGCTTATGCCAGGTTTGGGGTAAGGGCACAGCTGGCGAGCAGCCTGGAGGGGAGGATGAAACAGAGGAGGTGGGGAGGGAGGGGAGGAGGGGAGAGCACTCCCTGCCTGCTGCTGACGCAGAGCGTCCGTCATCATTGGGCTTCTTTTGGTGACACACTCCTGATACCCAGGAACTCAGAAGACCCCACGGAGGGGATAAAGAGTTATTATTTGCACAGATCATGCAGCTCAGAAGCGTAGCTCCCCTCTCTCCCGACACTCTGCCTCATCTTTGATCCTCCTGATGGGTCTGAAATGGGTCCTGTTATCATTCCCCCTGGACAGAGAAGATGGAGGTTCAGAGAGACTCAGTGATTTACCCACAGCCACTGGGCCCTGGTGGGGCAGAGGCTGCCTCCAGCCCTCAAACCCGATCTGAGTTCAGAGTCAGCGAGGGCATCCTCGTGTGGCTTCACAGCTCTCAGGCCGTGGTGGGGCTGGCTCGGAGAGGAAGCACTACACTGCATTCCCAAACGTTTTGGCCTCAGGACCCCTTTCAGTCTTCAAAAGTATTGAGGACTTCAAATATGGTTTGCACATAAGGGCTGTATCGACTGATTTACTGTGTTTAAAACTAAAACTGCTAGGTGCAGTGGCTCACACCTGTAATCCCAGCACTTTGGGAGGCTGAGGAGGGTGGATCACCTGAGGTCAGTGGTTCGAGACCAGCCTGACCAACGTGGTAAAACCCCGTCTCTACTAATAATACAAAAATTACCTGGGCATGGTGGTGGGCACCTGTAATCCCAGCTACCTGGGAGGCTGAGGCAGGAGAATCACTTGAATCCAGGAGGCAGAGGCTGCAGTAAGCTGAGATTGAGCCACTGCACTCCAGCCTGGGTGACAAGAGTGAAACTGCCTCCAAAAAAACAAAAAAAACCAAAACTGAAAAATTCTAGAAATATTTTAACTCAATAATAATAATATCTGTTACACATTAACATAATAATTTTTTATTTAAAAAACTAACATTTTGCAAAACAGAAAAGATGTTTAGAGAGAGGCACGGCATGATTTTATATTTTTGCAAGTATTTTGAATGTCTGGCTTCATAGAGGATTTATACACCTGCTTCTGCATTTTATCTATTACAATAGTGCACACATCTGGAAAACTCCATTGTACATGTGTGAGACAATG
Source organism: Theropithecus gelada (assembly GCF_003255815.1). Taxonomy (NCBI): domain Eukaryota; kingdom Metazoa; phylum Chordata; class Mammalia; order Primates; family Cercopithecidae; genus Theropithecus; species Theropithecus gelada. Next base: position 30,730,553 of record NC_037681.1, on the reverse strand, counting down.
AGAATAAAAAAGCAAGTAACATTTTAGTATTGTTATGGGAATAGTTTTGACCTACAGACTTCCTGAAAGGGTTTCAGGGGCTCCCAGGGGGGCCCCTGAGCCACACTTTGAGAATCACCGCACTGCAGTCTCTGAGGTGTGGTCTGTGTCATTCACAAAGCAAATTCCGACATCTCCTGACTCTAAAATGCGTCCCCCTCCCCGCTGACACATTACAGGATTTGTGAAATCCAAGTGTTTCTCCCAACTGCACTTGGTTTGCGCCTGTCTCTGCGTGCTTGGTTCTGTGGAGGATCTTTTAGTTCACGGAATCTTAGAGCCAGGGGCGTCACCTTATAATCCTTGCAGTGGCAAACCTCTGGATGCCACCTTCCCTCCAGAGGGAGACTCTGGAACCGCTTCTCCACACAGCTTCCAAGGGCCTGAGCGGCAGGTAGCTGGAACCTAATGGAACCCCGGCTGGGGTGCGGGCACTGGGTTGGGGAGAACCCTGACCGGGCCAGCGTGCCACCGGGCAGGAGGAGCGAGTCCACACATCTCCTCTGTGCAGCCCGGCCTGCCCCGCCCCTCACCCCTCCTGTGGGCCCCCATGCACCCTCCTGGTACATGTGAGCTCTCAGGGACAAGCTGTTGCACTGTTTGTCATGGGTTTACCTCCCCACCTGGCTGCGGGCCTCTGAGGGAAAGAGAACGTCCCGTCTGTCTATACAGCCCAGGACTGGCCCTGAGCCAACCTTTAGATGCCGGGTAAAGGAGGCCGGCAGTCCCTTCCCTGTGAACGAAGAAAGAAGTTTCCAGAGGCCCGTCCCCTCAGGAGCAGGTGGAGGGCAGGGCTGGGGAGGGGCACTTCACGGAGGACAGCTGTTGCTCGGCAAAGCCAAGGGCATAACTCGACTCAGAGGAGGCCGTGTTCGGGCAGCGCCCGGTGCCCAGACGAGCTGTGCAGGCCACTGGGCTGGAGCCTTGCCCACATGACAGGTGTCACTCGGAGGTCCCTGTGAGAGGAGGGAACTTGGGAACATTGTGGCTCCAGGGAAGTGCACGGATGTCCTGGGCCCCCCAGCTCCCAGAGAACCAGCCCCTCCCTCACCTGGACATGGCGCCCTGCCTTGTCGTGGCTGTCGGGAATTTTTCCCTTGTCCTGTGGTCTCTGGGAACCCCAGCCCTGCACCCAGCACGTGGCACCTGACAAGGGTTTACAGAACTGAATGTTTTAAATGCATCAAGAAATGCCTATTGAGAGGAGCTGCACAGGGGTTTGTCAGCAGAGTCTCAGGATGGACTGAGGATAGTAGCACCGTCACACACATGGGCTTCTCTAAATTAGATTTCCTAAAAATGGAACGCATCGGACACTCATAGCTAAGGCAGCCAGAATGTCCAGAAATTCTCAGCAAATCTGAGCAGGATCTCTCCAGAGGAGGTGAGGAACCCACCCTCGGAACAGAGCAGGGTTCCGAGGCCAATGTTTCCAGCACACGGGAGGCTCGGGCTCACCTGTCTGCTCTCAGAGCCTGCATGCAGCCCCTGGGGCTTTCCTCGTAGAGTTGCCAGCCATGAGGTGGAAAATTCTAGAAATCTCATAGGCCTTTAAGAAAGACAAAAGGAGAACAAGGCCAGACACTAGGGCAGCCTCCTGGTAATTCTAAGGTGCTCAGCACCTCTGTGGAGAAAGGGGCCTGCCTGTGTGTCTGGGTCTTCATCCTCCTCCCAGGCAGGGCTTGAGATGTGGCAGGTGGAGGCAGGTGGTGATGTGGGGGGCCTAGGAAAGACCCTCCACCCACAACCACATATACACATGTTTTTCTCTTTCTCTTTCTTTTTCTTTTCTTTTGAGGCAGGGTCTCACTCTGTGGCCTGGGCTGGAGTGCAATGGTGCCATCACAGCTCACTGCAGCATTGACGTCCCCCGGCCCAGGTGATCCTCCCATCTCAGCCTCTCGAGTAGCTGGGATACAGGTGCACACCATCATGCCCAGCTAATTTTTGTATTTTTTGTAGAGATGGGATTTCACCTTATTGGCAGGCTGGTCTCGAACTCCTGGGTTCAATCCCCCAAAGTGCTGGGATTACAGGCATCCCACTCTACCTGGGCTTATTTTTCTCTTTTCCTTTTCTAAAATTCAGTTATGGTCTCACTGTGTTGCTCAGCTTGGTCTTGAACTCCTAGCCTCAAATGATCCTCCACCTTGGCCTCTGATGTGCTAGGATTGTAGGCCCGAGCCACCATCTCTGGCTATACACATGTTTTTCTACTGTCATCCTGGAATCGTTTCTAAAACCTTATATTAATGACTCACTTTTTGGGGTTATGAAGATCTTTTTTACAAAAACACTGTATCTGAGAAAGTCGGCTTTTCAAATAGGGGTATGAGTGCCTTTGGGTGGCTGTAGGATGCAAGCAAACAAAGCCACACGTGGACACGGCCCCTTCCCGGGCCATCCTTTGCTGCAGACTTGAAGAGAAGCATGATTTTTATGTTAAAGCAAACATGAATAGCTTATTGAAGTGATGGCCGAAAGTGTGCCTGCCCATGTATCCAATAAAAAGCAGGAATCTTCAAGGACACTTCTAGCCCCTGGGCTACACTAAGATGCTTCCTCCCCCAGGAGTGCTCAAATGCTTGACGCAGTTGGGAACTGGCTGGTCGCAGGGTGTGGGGCTGGCGTGGCAGGAATGCAGAGTCTGCCCTCGTGTTGTGCGTGAGAACACGGAGCCCAGTGATGTGGCCACTGGTCCAAGGAAACACAGCTGACCTTAAGTATGTCAATGCCACTCTGGACTCTTTCCTCACACTGTTGACAAAGACAGAAGGCTCCCCAGAACCTGGCCACCAGGACAGACGTCAGCTGGTGCTAAGAACTGGGCCCCGAGCATGGGAGGCTTCAAAACACCAGGGCAGCCCACCTCCTCCAGAAGCCTGCAGCGGCCCCAGGGGGAGTGGGAGCAGAGCAGGTGTTGGAGCCTCTCTAGGGGAAGCCCTGCGTCAGGACTTGAAGTCGCAGGGGGTGATAGTGTGGAGAGCCAAGCCTCAGACTAAAAACATGGGTCCCGGGTTCAAGGTCTGACCTGTCACCAAGGGGCTGAAGCTTTGGGCATACCCTGCCCCCACTCCCACCATGAGCCTCACAGTGTCCTCAGTGAGAAGGGCCATCCTCTTGAAGGCCCCTCCAGCCTCAGATCTGCAAGGACTGGGAGGAACAGAGCGGGGTCCCTGAGGCGACTGGCCTCAAGCTGACCCTGCAGAGTAAGCACAGAGGGGAAGCGGGCCGGGAGGGGTGTTCTTGTCACAGGGAGGGACTTTGGACTTCCCGGACTGTTGGGCCTTTGTGCAGCCCAGGACTCCCGTCTACCTGTGGTTGGCTGAATAACGGTCCCCAAAGATGTCTGCGTCCTAATCCCTGGAACCTGGGAGTGTTCCCTGGTGTAAGGAAAGGGCTTTGTAGGTGGGAGTACATTCAGGATCTTGAGACGGGGAGATCATCCTGGATCATCAGGATGGGCCCAATGCACAGCTGCAAGTCTCCTCCAAGACGGGGGCAGAGGGAGGCAAGGAGGGGAGAGGGTGCTGTGAAGACGCGAGATTGGAAGCTGCTCTGCCGCTGGCCTTGGAGCCAGGCAGAGGGAGGAACCGTGAGCCACGGTACGAGACGCCCGGAATGCAGCCCGGAAACTGGGCAAGGCAAGGAAGCTGTTCTTTCCCAGAGTCCGTGACACCACAGTTTGAGCTGCATGAAATGGATTTCAGACTCTGACCCCCACAACTGAAGGAGAACATACGTGTGCTGTTTGAAGCCATCAGACGTATGGCATTTTGTCACAGCAGCCACAGGAAACAGATACATCATCCACTGGAGAAATGACCCTTAGGTCTGAGAAGCCACGATTTACCACACCGCACGCGGCCCCACGCGGGACACTTTGACAAGCTCAGGAATGTGCAGGTGGAAGGCGGGGGCCGGCAAGGGCAATGCCATGGGCTCCCCAACCAAGGTGGGTGCATCATGTGCCTGTGGAACTGGTGGTGTTGGGGGGCCTGGGAAGGTCAAGGCCCCATTCATTCAAGGGTGTGACCCTCCCCCACCCCCGACCCTGGCAAGCATCTGACAACTGGCAGTCTTCAGAATCTGGTTGTAGTGAAGAGTGAAGACCTCCAACCCAACAGACCTCCAGACAGGGTGAGACCTCCAGACAGGGTGAGACCTCCAGACAGGGTGGATCCTGAGCCTACAGTTCCCCCCAGCTGATTGTAGAAATCCCATTACTGTTGGGAGCTCAAGTCTTTTTTCTCCCAAATCCTCCAAAACTTAGGGTCAGCACAGCCTTCATCCCCTGTGGGTCCCGGCATCTCACCAGCCCTTCCAGCTATACCTGCAGGCTGCAGGCTTGCCTCTGACTATTGGCTGGCTTTGAGTCAGACTTTCTCAAAGCTAACCTTTCCCCAAGTCTAGCAGAGCCTTTTGGTGGCCTTGGAGAGGCCCAAACAAGGCCACATAAGAGAGAATATGAAGTCCAAATTTAGGAAGGGGGAACATGGCTTTTCAAAGAGTTTGTAAACAGAATTCAAGAATGGAATAAAGGAGGTATATGATAAATGAGGGAATGAAAAAAAACAGGTTAGGCATCAATTAGACAGAAAGAAGATTAATTTCCTGACTTTTAAAAATCCTTTTTTCTCTGCTATCACAGAGGGTTTCACTATCAGCAGTCACATATTTTATGGAACAGTAAAGATGTGTAGAAGAGAAAAGCTTGACTAACTGGAGTCTAGACCAACACTGCCCTCCCCCAGTTCTCATGTCTGAAGCTTTCACTTAGCAAGAATCCTTTCAGTGGATTTGGCTTTAATCAAGAAGCAAAAATAGCTTCAAGACAAGGAAAAAGCTTCCGCACAAGATTTAAAAAGCCAAGACCCAGCATCCTGTGTCGTGGGCTCAGAGAACATTGATTTCACCTGGCCCCAGGCCTCCGCCCCTCAGCGTCTCACTCCCACGGCGACTCCAGAGGGGAGTATGCCTTTAAGAGGGTTCTGCTTAGGTCACTCCTCTGCTCAAAAATCTTCAGGGCTCCCCACATTGTCTTCAGAATCAAGTTCACATTTCCTGGCCTTACATTCTCAGGCTCCCTTGTAAGCTGCCTTGCCCCTATTCAGGGCCTTGATAGGGGCCTCCCTGCAGGTTTTTGACCTCTGCTCTTTGCACCTCCATGGCCTCAACTGTCTCCCAATGCCTTCACTTAGACGTCCCTCAGGTCGCTCATGATGAGACTCTGGGAACTCATCACCTCCACAAACTTCGTTCTTCTTCAACCTTTCCTGCTTTGGTTCCTCCAAGCCAAAGCCTGGTGTGGCACAGGCTGCTAGCTGACCACTAAAGCCATCTCCTCTCCTTGGACATACAGTAGGACTGGCAATGAGACCAAGATGGAACCTGAGAAATTTAGGCAGAAGCGATTTATCACCCTTCTAAGCCAGCCCCATAAAAACCTTCTCCTCCTATTCCTCCACACCCCTTTTTCCTTTTAGTGACTGCATGGGAGACAACCTCCAGGGTGGCCTGGGGAGCCATGTGTTGAAATAGAGCTCCAACAGGTGGAAAGAGCCTGGGTCCCTGAGTCATCACTTGGAAAACAGCTGCCCAGGAGAGCTGCCCCACCAGAGACACCCAACTTGAACAACTGCATGAGCAAGAAACAGGCTTTTATTGTGTAGAGCTATTGAGATATGTTGAATTCATCTGTTATAGCAGCTAACACTACCTGTTCTAGTATACCTGGGCATCACTCTGGACTCTTCCCCTCTCCCTCATCATCCCTACCCAGAAACCAAGCCTTGTCCATTGTATTGCCAGATGGCTCTTGATTCACTCCCTCTCTGTACCCCCACTTTACTAGTTCTGGCCTCAACATCTCTAGTCTCCTAACTGGTTTCCATGCTTCTCCAGGTAGCCACTTTCTCTCAGTCTGAGTCCCAAAGTCCACACATAGGGATCAGGCCTAAATCTCAGAGGGGAGAAAAGTCCAGCTAAATACAGAGACTGAAGAGACAGACCAGCTGAGCCCAGGCTGGATCAGCTGATCCTCAGACAACCTTTAAGACAGTGAGGCCGGACACAGTGGCTCACGCCTGTAATCCTAACACTTTGGGAGGCCAAGGCAGGTGGATCACGAGGTCAGGAGATCGAGACCATCCTGGCTAACACGGTGAAACCCCGTCTCTGCTAAAAATACAAAAAATTAGCCGGGTATGGTGGCGGGCGCCTGTAGTCCCGGCTACTCGGGGAGGCTGAGGCAAGAGAATGGCGTGAACCCAGGAGGCAGAGCTTGCAGTGAGCCGAGATCTTGCCACTGCACTCCAGCCTGGGCAACAGAGCGAGGCTCTGTCTCAAAAAAAAAAGACATTGAATTGGCTGGGTGTGGTGCCTCATGGCTACAATCCCAGCGTTTTGGGAGGCTAAGGCAGGCAGATCACCTGAGGTTGGGAGTTCAAGACCAGTCTGGCCAACATAGTGAAACCCCATCTCTACTAAAAATACAAAAATTAGCCAGGCGTGGTGGTGCGTGCCTGGAATCCCAGCTGCTTGGGAAGCTGAGGCAGGAGAATTGCTTGAACCTGGGAAGTAGAGGTTGCAGTGAGCCAAGATGGCGTCATTGCACTCCAGCCTGAGTGACAGAGTGAAACTTCGTCTCAAGGGGAAAAAAAAAAAAAGATGCTGAATTGTAGAGGTTTGCTTGGGAGCAAAAGCTAACAGGCATGATCATTCTGTCATGAGATTTCACATATGTCTGCTGAAAGGGAGTGCTATGGTTTGAATGTTTGTGCCTCCTAGAACTCACACTGAAACTTAATCCCCAATGTGGGAATATTGAGAGGTGAGGCTTTTTAGAAGCGATTGGGTCATGAGGACTCTGTCCTCATGAATGGATTAATCCATTCATGGATTAATGGATTAGTGGGCTATCATGGAATGGGAACTGGTGGCTTTATAAGAAGAGGAAGAGAGACCTGAGCTGGGACACTCAGCCCCTTCACCATGTGATGCCCTGCACCGTCTCAGGACTGCAGAGTCCCCACCAGCAAGAAGGCCCTCACCAGATGCAGCCCCTCGACCTTGGACGTCTCAGCCTCCAGAACTGTAAAAAATACATTTCTTTTCTTTGGAAATTACTCAGTTTCAGGTATTTTGTTCTAAACAACAGCAGATGAATGAAGACAGACAAGGTTGTTTTTGTCCTTGGTTTGGCTTCATGCTGGAAGGAGCTGTCTTTTCCTCTAAGTCTAGAGCATGTCTGAAGCCAGAGAGAATGAAGCAGACACACAAAGAACAGCAGAGATGAGCAGAATTCAGAAATGGAGGAGCTCGAGACAGCCCAGAAGACATAACTTAAGGCCCCCAGATCCAGCCCCTGGACTCCCAATCATGCAAACCAAGACTGTAATTCCTTTTTTATGTTGATTTCTTCCACAGGCAACTGAAAGGCTCCTGGCTCTTAAGACATTCTTTCTTTCTTTTTTCTTTCCTTTTTTTTTTTTTTAGACAGAGTCTTTCTCTGTTGCCTAGGCTGGAGTGCAGTGGTGTGATCTTGGTTCACTGCAACCTCCCTGTCCCGGGTTCAAGCGATTCTTATGCCTCAGCTTCCCCAGTAGTTGGAGTTACAGGCGTGCGCCACCACGCCTAGCTAATTTTTGTATTTTTAGTAGGGACAGATCAGGCTCAGGTCTCCTTTCTAGTCCTTCCCATTCTAGTCCAATTTGCTTTCTGTGATGCTAGAGGTCTTGATCCATAAACCCAAAGCCTGCATTCTCAGTGCAGCGCAGTTCTTCAAGACTCTACTACAAAATCAACAAAAACGTATAAAAGCAATTGGGGGATGGTGAAAATGACAAAAAGAACCAGAATCACAGGAAGAGAAGGCTAGGAGCCCAGGAACTAGAAGCCGGTGGGTGTGATTTCCCACCTGGGAACACATTACCCAGGGCGTCGCAGAAATAGAGAATTGTTTAAAAGGCAATAATTTGCTCAGCTGTAATTGCAGTTCTCTCTGGCTGAGGGATGCTCTTTGTTCCTAGTGAAATTTAATAGAGCAATAACTGTTTTAATGGCACCCCTCCCAGTACTGTTCACCCCACCCCTGGGTGCCAGACGGTCAAAGTGTGCTCTAAAATATGAGCATTAGTCATCCTCCCAGAGTGGCTGTGCCTTGCAACCCTGAAGGCTCACATTTGTCATCCCCATAAATCTTGACCGCAAGTGTCCCTGGGATCGGTAAACCGAGGCAGGTGGAGGGGGCTGGCTCTGGGAGTTCCTGGCTCCTCCATCACTCTCTAGGGATCTTTCCAGTCAGGGCCAGGCTCCAAGATTTAAGGACAGCCTCAGGTGAGAAGGCCGTTTGGACTCAGAAAGAGCCGGTTCAAATGCTGGCTCCCTCATCGCCCACTCTGTCCTTTTGGGCAAAGGCTTAAGCACACTGAGTCTGTTTCATCTGCAAGATGGCGCTCATAATGCCTCCTTTGTGGGGCGCTGCTGCCAGGGTCTGAGAAGGCGTCTTATAAAGCAGCTGCCCATACACACAGACAGGCCTGGAACACAGGAGCCCCCAGCACTGGTGATGGCTGTTCTGCTTTGCTCTCCAGACAGAAAATAGTGCACAGGCCTTAAGATTCCCCAGACTTCACCACTACATACTTCCATGCACAGGCGCCTGGGCTCTGAGACCTCACTCTGCACAAGGTATGCGCTATTTAGTGTGAGCTCTGATTACACTGGGCAGTTTCTGAAATCATTTTAACTAGGAACACAATGCCCTGTGGGTTTGCTTTGGGTCACAGGTTTATGTGACTTTGGAGAGAGCACATCTGGGCTCAAATGGCAACAGACACAGGTTTGCTTGTTGTGGTTTAAGAAATAGGAATTACGGATCAACCCAAGAGTTGAGTCCTATTTCTTTCTTGTGCTAATATGGTGTGCTGATATTAGGAACACCCACCACCCCTCCCACCCAGGCCACAGGGGTGGTGAAGTCCAAGGAGCTTTTGGGGATAACTTCCTCTCACCACTCATATTTAAAAGGGAGGCTTGGCCAGGTGCAGTGGCTCACGCCTGTAATCCCAGCACTTTGGGAGGCTGAGGCGGGTGGATCACTTGAGGTCAAGAGTTTGACACCAGCCTGGCCAACATGGTGAAACCCCGTCTCTACTAAAAAGACAAAAATTAGCCCGGCGTTGTGGTGCGTGCCTGTAATCTCAGCTGCTTGGGAGGCTGAGGCAGGAGAATCACTTGAACCTGGGAAGCAGAGATTGCAGTGAGCAGAGATTGTACCACTACACTCCAGCCTGGGCAACAGAGTGAGACTCTGTCTCAAAAAAAATAAAAAAAAAAGTAAAAAAAATAAAAGGGAAGCTCTGGGGAAGCGGACAGAGGGGTCTAGTGGCGAATGGCCAAGATTACTTTCTTCCTCTCATATGAACTCTACGAGGATAGAGACCCTGGCCTCACCTAGGGTGTCCAGCCATCCCACTTTGCCTGGGGCTTTAAGATTGAAAGTCTTGCATGTTGAGTCTAGCATCCCAGGGAATTTCTCAGTGCCAGACAAATCAAGATGAACGGTTGCTTTAGTTACTCCCAGCACACATATATAGTAGACACTGAACAAATATTTGCTGCATGAACAAATACATTTAATTTAGTTCCATTTAATACCATCGGATCTCACAGACTCATGTTGGACAGATGACCCATTTCCTGTGTCCTTTGCAGTTTGCAAATCTCTTTTGTGACAACCACCCTGACCAGATCCTCCGAGTACTAGAAGGTGGTCGGAGGGCGGAGAGGTGGGAATCTCTCATAAGGAAGCCTAGGTCATTACTGTCCTCCTCCCAGCTCAGGGCAGCTGCAGGTCAGGGCATCACTCGCGGAGCACAGCCTTGTGGGGACACCGTGGGGCCCTGATGAGGGCAGGACCTTGAGGGGAAGGGGGTCCCCAGTGTTCTGCTACCCCTAGGGTGAAGCTTCTCCTTCCAGAGCCTACGGGGGAGGGAGGGTCTGCATCGGTTTTCAACAAGGCTCCCGTCCTTCAGTTCCCTCCCGACATTCTCAAAGGCATTTTGGTAGAGGGTGAGTTGGGAGAGAGTCTTGGAGAAAATAACAGCTCTGCCTGTAGGAGGGGAGCCCCCAGGAGTTCAAAGGTGAGCAAGGAGGGAGGGAGCCCGCATTTCACCAGCAACGTGACTCCCACCGCAGCGGGCAGTAGGCTCTGCTTTCGAAGCCAGAAGAGCTGCAAGTGCAGCCCAGACAACCCCACTTTCAGCGGAGGCTAAAATCCCTCCCCTCTCCAAACTATGGCCCACTCGCATGTCATTCAGAAACTGTCAGGGGCAGTGAGCTTGGTCCTCGCCTCAGATGGAGTCTCCCTTTTCCACAAGAGCAGTTCCTGGGCCACAGAGAAGACCTTCCCAGGTAGTGAGAGGGTCACTCTCTTCCCCGGCCAGAGGCAGCTAAGATCCATCTCTGAACTCTGGAGAGAATATTCCAGAATCCTCAGTGGGCAGTTGAGGGTTGGTGAGTCCATCACATACCACGCACTGTGTCCACCAGCAGCACCTACCCGACACAGGCCTCGGAGAAGCGGCTTTGGCTGGGTGCCTGCGGGCCTCAGCTCAGTGTGGAGGCAGGGAGAGAACAGAGAGAGACTCTGAGTTTCAGGAGGAGCAGGGGCAACTGCAGCAGGGGCAGCCAGACCCAAAGGAGTGCGGGCTGGCGGCCACGGGCAGGGTCTGCCGCAGGACTCTGCCTCGTGCTTCCTCCCCACCCTCACTGCCGCCACCACAGCCCCCATCCTCCCTGGGTAGCAGGCTCATTTTGTTCCCTGCTTCCCTCTCTCTGCATGGGCATCCCATAAGGTCCCTGTGCACGGTGCAGGCCAGCAAGGCTCCAGCATGTTGTATAGGGCTGGACGTATTGTGTCCATGGTTGTTGGTGCCCTTTTTTCTGGGGCCACACCAATAAGGTGTGGTTTAAAAGGGGTGTGTGTGTGTGTGTGTGTGTGTGTGTGTACAGAGGCATTGCCATGCCCACCAAATATAGGACATCACAAATGCATGATGGCAGAGATACTAGTAACAACTATGGGGACAGTGAATGTGGTGGGTGGGGAGAAGGGTAGGGGAGATGGCAGGGGTGGTGACTGCACACTCATAGTGCAGAGAGTTCCTGCGCTCAGCCTGAGGGTCGAGGCAGCGGTCTCTCTGGGTCCTGCACATCTGGGCCTGCTATAAGCCCTCTGCAGACCTGGGCCCGTTATGTACCTCAGCTGCAGAGTCCAAGTCACTCCTTAACACGCGGTGTGGCTTGGTTCTTCCTGGTTAAATGCTGCACATGATTATAAGAGCAGAGCTCTAGGAAGAACTGGTCCCTGCAAGGAGAGGAGGGCGGCAGGGAGAGGCACGACCCGGTGCTTCCTGCACCTGCTGGTCAGGGGGTGCTACGTGAGGGAGGCGTGTCCTGCAGCCTTTCACCTCCATGCCCCTGGGAGCAAGCATTCTCACTTCACAGATTAGAAAGTCTTAACCACATTCATTTCCTGACAATAGCCCAAGCAGTAGCTGTGGTGGGCCCGGAGCTGTGGACGCCTCGCCTCGGAAGCAGAGCTCTGTTTACCCCGGCAGCGCAGCATGCTGGGTGCTGAGCTGCTGCAAACACACCGCCCATGAGAGGTGCCACCAGGCCAGGGGTGGAGGGTCTCAGAAGGCCGCTGTTGTGGCCACGGCCACACGCCAGGCAGCTGCCCCTCGGTCCCAGTCAGGACAGACCCTGCAGGGACAAGGTCAGCAGATGCCCTGCACTGGGGACAGGGAGCGAGGAGGCAGAAGGAGCTGAGGCCTGGGCTGTGCAGCCTGCTTCTCCCCCAGGCCCCTGGCGCCTGCCGTGCTGGCTGCGTCCATCGCTCAAATCTCACCCAGCTGCTTCCCCACTGGGTCACCCGCGCCTTGGACCCACTTGTGTCCCTGTCCACTGTGGGGACCACCTTGATCTCTGCTCCACCCCCAAATTCTCAGGTTGACACTGCAGATGTGGACCCCGATGCTAGCACCCAGGAACTGGTTCTGGCCCTGCCCCCAGCTTCAGGTACCATACCTAGATAGCCGCTGCTCCCATACCTGCCCTCCCCTGGCTTCTCCTGGTGTCTGCGGGCCTGCAGGCTGGGCTCCCCCTGCCCAAGGTCCTTCTTTGCTAGCAGAACCACTCCAGCAGCAAGAGCAGGGGGTGTGGGCACCAACCCTGTCTACAACTGTTTTCGCCCCTCCAAGGCCTGTGGGAAGGAGGCCTTGCACACCAGGGCCAGCAGAAGAAAGAGTTGGCCTGGATGTGCTCTCTCTTCTGCATGCCGCCCCTCCCAACACTTGTTTTCTGACCCCCACCCCCACCCCAATTTGGCACTCTCTGCCCCTCCCTTGGGGAGCTCTGTCCCTCTCTTAGGGGGATGATTCTGTTTCTGGGTGAACCGGCAGTTTCAGGCTTTGGCTAGAGGTGTTCTGCCCTAGCTGAGCTGGCTTCAAAGAAGGAAATGTGGGCTCTGGCCCATGTGTGGGTGCTGGGGGGTGCACCCAGGCTCCAGTGTGACCTCCCTGCTGGGGAGCTTGACCGGCTGTGGCAGAGGTGGCCACAGAGCAAGCTCACCCGGCTAAGGCAAGAATCCATTCTTTGCCCTGAGGAGTGAGCCATGTCGCGCTGCATGAGGAAGCGTCTGTCCCTCCTGGTAGCACGGCCTGGCCCTGCTCCCTGCACATCAGGAACCAGCCTCAGTGCCCGAGGACACTCCCTCCTTCCCAGTCGGCTGGCCTCCCAGGCCCCCAGGGGTCAGTGTGGCTCCGCAGGGCGTGGCTCCCTCTCCAGTGAGACTCTTTAACCTCATAACCTCGTCCTGCCCCCACCGCAGGAGAGGGCTCTGCCAGTCCAACACGGCATTGTCCCCGGAGCACCTGGGACAGAGGACCTCTGGGAGATCTGAATTTAGCGCCAACAGCTCTGGACTTGAAGCCGGTTCTTCTGCTTCCTAGCGTGGGACCCTCAAGCAGTTACTTAACGTCCTTGACCTCGGTTTTCTCATCAATAAAGTGGGTTGACAGTAAGGGAGCTTCTGGGGGTGAAGGCTGACCCCAGTGCCATGCACACAGCAAGCGACTGTCCGCTGAGTCCTGATCTAGACTCCGTAGCTGTGACCAGAGGGAGGAGCCCGTCCACCCGGTTCCTGCTCAGGGCTTAGACTCCGACGGCCCTGGCTCTGAGTCCCTCCAGCCAGTCTTCCTGCCACATTCCCTGGGCCTCCAAGTCCCCACTGGCAATGAGGAGAGCACACTAGTGTCTGCTCCCCAGGACCCCCCAGGGACGGGACACGGAGAGCACTCCTGACATCGTTACTAACAGCAGCCGGCGCATGCGGTGTCCCGGGATATCCCAGGGCACCCCAGGGTATTCCAGGTATCCCAGGGTATGGCCGTCATTTGCCAGAACAACTCACTGTTCCCCTCAGGATGAGCTGATGCTCCAAGCCCTATTCTCCCAGGCTTCAGACGAATGAGGCCCAGGAGGTTGCCTCCCCCTGCACCTGTGACTCAGCACCTGAGAACCCAGCCCCAGCAAGGCTGATGAATGTAGGAGCCCTCCAGCTGCCTCTGGGCAAGCGGGCCCTGGGCTGGGGAAATTCAGATCTCAGCGCTAGAGTCCTGAACGCAGGGTTGCCAGATCGAGCAGATGAAAATATAGGATGCCCATGCCCTTTGGGGACAGATACTAAAAACTCATTTGGTGTTTATCTGAAACTCAGACTTGACTGAGTGCCCTCTGTTCCATCTGGCCACCGACCTGCACAGCTCTGCCTCCCTGCCTTTCCTCCCATCCCTAGTGACACGGTGCTGGGAAGACCTGAACTGCCCCACCAGGCCCAGCTCAGGGCAAGCTCGCCAGGAATGCCGTGTCCTGAGTTGGGCCAGCTCTCTCCAGCCTCCGGGGGACTCACAGTCTTCTGTCCCCTTGCCTGGGAGGCTGATGTCCCCAGCGTGTCACCATGCTCAGAATGTGGGGCTCCAGATGTGCCTGATGAAAGGCTGTAGGTCAGTCTCATGAAGTCGCTGGTAGCACATGCACACACAGGCCTTCCAGTCAGCCTCTGGTGTCTCACTCTACACATGAGTCAAGCCAAGTCTCCCAGACACCTGAGAAAAGCTCTCATCTCAAAGACAAACACCAGCTTGGGGAAACTTGGAGGTGGAGTGGGAAGAGTAAATTCTGCAAGGAGAAGTTTTAAAAAACCAAATCAGCGTCCTCAGAGGAATAGAGAAGATATTGCAATCATGAAGTAAGAACAGAGTGCTTGTTTTAAAAATTTGTAGACAAGAAAGAGCTGAAAATCAAAAATATGATCACCCAAAGGCAAAGTTCAATAGAAAGAGTTGGAAGCTAAAATCTCCATGAAAGATTAACAAAATGACCGGTGGGAAATGGAGAGAAAAGCAAATGAAAAGATTATTCTAGGAGGTTCAGCATGTTAATAGGAATTTCAAAAGGTTAGAAGACCAATCAGTCTGGGTGTGGTGGCTCACACCTGTAATCTCAGCACTTTGGGAGGCCTAGGCAGGAAGATCACTTGAGGCTAGGAGGTCAAGACCAGCCTGGGAAACACAGCAAGACCCCATCTCTAAAAATAAAAATAAAAATTAGCCTGGCATAGTGGTGCACACCTGTAGTCCAAGATACTCAGGAGGGTGAGATGGGAAGATCACTTGGACCCGGGGACTTCAAGGTTGCAATGAGCTATGATCATGCCACTGCACTCTAGCCTGGGTGACAGTGAAATCCTGTAGAACAAGAAGACAAAAACAAAGACAAAGAAGAAGAAGGAGGAGGAGGAAGAAGAAGGAGAAGGAGAATGAGAAGAATGAGAAGAAGAAGAAGAAGGAGGAAGACCAATCAACCAAGATGCCAACAAACATTATATAATTATATTATATATAATTATATATACATTATATATGTATATATGCTATATACATATATAATATGATTATATTATATAACATATATTTATATCATATATACATATATGTATATTATAAGATACAAATATATAATATAATTATATATATAATATATAATTATACTGAACCTTCCAGCACTGAAAGACACGACTCTGGGTTGAAGGCCCATTAATGGCCTGGTACAGTGGTTCTCAAACAGTGGTCCCTGAACAGCAGCAGCATCCTCCCTCCAGGTGATTCTGATGTGTGTAAGGTAAAGGTTGAGAACTGCTGGCCTAGCACATGAAGGTGCTCCATCAAGTAAATCCCAAACACCTGAGACACAGAAGTTCTTAAAATGCTTCCAGAAAGAAAACAGAAAGTCTACATCCAAAAAAAAAAAAAGAATTAGAACAACATCCATCTTTCCAACAGCCATCCTGGAAGCTGGTGTTTTCCAAACTAGAATGAATATCGGTGTGAAGGTAGAAGAGAGACAGTTCAGATGTGAAAGGACTATATTGCATTATTCCTCCCTTAAGAAGCTACTGGAACATATGTTCCTCAAAATGAGAAAGCAAACAAGCAAATGAAGAAATAGAAACACATGGAATTCAGGAAATGGGGGATTGAATATAAAAGAAAGACAAAGGAAATCCTCAGAATTATGGCCCATATTGTCAATTAAATTCAACAAGTGTTGATGAAGCCCTACGATGTGCCAAACACTGGGTAACATGGCCAGGTTGGTAAACATGGCAAACAAACCATTCTTCCCACAGAGCTTCTAGGGGAGAAGATTATTGAACATCCCATTGCAATGCAGCATGACAAGTGTTTTACAGGAGAAGCAATCGGGGGATGTACCTAACCCAGACTGAGAGATCCAGGAAGCCATTAGGGAGCATGGTAGCCAGGATGAGATGGGAAGGCTGAATAGGATGGTGCCAAGAAAAGGGCAATGTTTTCCTTTGACCCTGTTGTCATTAATAAAAACATTTCATCTGAAATCTTAACATTAAGCATCACACCCTCTGGGGAACAGCTCATTTCTTTCTACCTCACCTCCTCTATTATCTCTACTCTAGCAATTCTTTAAAAACTTACTATCCATAAACGACTATTAAAACTGACTCAAATGGAGTCAAATGGAGAAATGGAAAATCTGAGTAGAATCAAAACAAATGAACTGATTGAACTAATAATTTAAAAACTTTCCACAAAGAAAAACCCAGACCCAGATGGCTTCACTGGTAAATACTACCAAAGAAGAATGAATGCTAATCTTTTACAATCTCTTCCAAAAATAGAAGAATGAATACTTCCCAATTCATTCAATAAGATCCTAGTATTATCCAGATAGTAAAACCAGAAAAGGATATCACAAGAAAACTACAGACCAACATCCCTTATGAATATTGATGCAAAAAAATCATCGACAAAATACTACAAACAGAACCCAGAAATACAATAAAAAGAATTTGATACCATGACCAAGTTGTATTTATCTCAGGAATGCAAGGTTGGTTCAACATATGAAAGTCACTCAGTGTAATACACTGTAATTATAGAATAAAGGACAAAAAACACATCATCATCTCAATAGACACAGAAAGAACATTTGACAAAATGGAACACCTTTTCATGATAAAAACACTTAACAAAGCATGAAGAGACAGGCACTTTCTTGATCTCATAAAAGGCATCTATGAAAAATTCGTGGCTAATGTCATATTTAATAGTGAAAGACAGAATGTTTCCTCCCAGTGATCCAGAACAAGAGAAGGATGTCTGCACTTGCCACCTCTGTTCAACATTGTACTGAAAGGTTTTACCACGATAATTTGGCCAAAAACATTTTTTAAATAAGTTAAATAAATAAAAGGAATCCAAATGGAAAAACTACCTCTATTCACAGATAACAAGCTCTTATATACAGAAAATCTTGAGGAACCCACGAAGAAAAGACAACAACAAAATTGTAAGACTAATAAACAAGTTCAGCAACATTGCAGGACACAAGATCAGTGTACAAACACAAATTGTATTTCTGTACAATATCCATGAACAATCCAAAAAATCAAGAAAATAATTCAATGTCTAATAGCATCAAAAAGTGCTTAGGAATAAAGTTAACAAAAGAAATACAAGATTATACTCTGACAGCTACAAAACATTGTTGAAAAAAATTAGAGAAGATCTAAATAAATGAAAAAATATCCCATAATCCTAATCAGACAACTTAATTTTGTTAAGATGACAGTACTCTCCAAATTTATCTACAGATTTAATGCAATTCCTATCAAAATCTTATCTTCTTTTTTTGCAGAAATCGATAAGCCAATCCTATAAAATTCACATCCAAGAGATCTGGAACAGTAAAAACATCATGAAAAATAACAAAATTAGAGGGACTGCACTTCCCAATTTCAAACTTATTAGAAAGCCACAGTAATCAAGGCAATGTGGTACTGGCATAAGACACAGACATATAGACCAATGGAATAGAATTGAGAGTCCGGAAATAAACCCTTACAATTATGGTCAATTGATTCTTGATAATGGATCCAAGACAATTCAATAGGGAAAGAGTTTTTATTTTTTAAACAAATGGTGCTGGAACAACTGGATATCCACGTTCAAAAGAAATTAATTTGGACCCCCGTCCCACACTACAAATAAAAATTAACTCAAAATAGATAAAATACCTAAATGTAAGAGTGAAAACTATAAAACTTTTAGAAGAAAACATAGCCATAAATCTTCACAATCCCTGGATAGGTAAATAGTTTCTTAGATATGACACCAAAATCACAAATGATTTATAAAAATAGATAAACTGAACTTAATCAAAATTTTCAAGAACCTTTATTATGCTTCGAAAGACACCATCAAGGAAGAGAAAAGACAACCCACAGAATGAAAGAAAATATTTGCAAATCTTATGTCTACTAAGATTTTTTTTTTTTTTTTTTTTTTTTGAGATGGAGTCTTGCTCTGTCACCCAGGCTGGAGTGCAGTGGCGTGATCTCGGCTCATTGCAACCTCTGCCTCCCAGGTTCAAGCGATTCTCCTGCCTCAGCTTCCCAAGCAGCTGGGACTACAGGCGCCCGCCCCCATGCCCAGCTAATTTTTGTATTTTTAGTAGAGATGGGGTTTCACCTTATTGGCCAGGCTGGTCTTGAATTCCTGACCTTGTGATCCACCCGCCTCGGCCTCACAAAGTGCTGGGATTACAGGCATGAATCTACTAAGGGATTTTTTGTTCAGAATGTATGAAAGATTCTTACAACTCAATCATAAAAAAAAAAACCTCAATCAAAACATGGGCAAAGGATTTGAATAGACATTTCTCCAAAGAAAATATACAGACTGCCAATACAATAGGTCCCTGAGTATCATATTTTCACCAATAGTGTACGAAGGTTTCCATAGCACCCATATTCACCCTAACATTTGGTATTATCAGACTTCTTTTACCAATGCAAGTGGGAGTAAAATGGTCTCTCACTGTGATCCAATTTTAATTTTCTTCATTACTAATGAAGTTGAGCATCTGTTCTTTATCTGAAAATACCTTTACTTGAACATTGTTCTTGAAATTTTGAAGGTATCATTTTATAATTTTATTGTTGCTGTTGAGGGATTTGCTGTTGGCCTGATTTTTATTCCATCCTAGATTTTTCTGCTTTTTGTCTCTGGCCATCATATATATATACACACACACACACACACACACATACACACACACACACACACATATGAATATATATAGAATATATATAAATAGAATATTTATATATATACACACTATATATATATTTTTTCTATTTGTCACTGGGGATTTGAGTTTTTACAAGGAATTAATTAAGTATGGATTTCTTTTTGTTTCTTCTGCTTGAGAATTTTGTGTTACAGGAATTTCTAGATTTTGTCTTTCATCAACACAGAACATTTTTGTCATTATTTCTCAGTGTCTCTGTCTGCTCTTTATATAACTCCATGTAGCGTATATTATATACCTTCTCATCCTGTCCTCTATATCTTTTAATTTATTTCTCATACTTTTTAACTATTTGTTTTTTTATTCTGTGTTCTGGCAGTTTCATCAGCTATATTATTAAGTCATTAATTTTCTCCTCAATTGTGTTTAATCTTCTATTTAACTTATCCAATAGAATTTTTATTTCAATGATTATATTTTTTGGTCCTAAATGTTTCATTTAGCTCTTTTTCTCATCTGTTTGATCGTACCAAATAGGCTTTGGTTGTTTGTTCCACTTTGGGATTCTACCCTTTATTAAACATTTTATCTAATTGCTCCATCCAACTGTTTCCAAATTTGTATCTGACGATTTCAATATCTGACATCTCTGGGAGACTAAATCGTTTGTGGCTGTTTCTGCTCTACAATTTATGATGGCCCTTTTCCTTATGCATGTAGTGATCTGTAATTATGAACTCATGTTTGTTTCATTTGATGTGCAGGAACCCTGTGGGCCTAAATGAGGGATGTTGTCCTCTAGAGAGGGTTTGTATTCGTTTCTTTGGGGAACTAGGCAATTCTACCACTTTGGACCCCTTTAGCCCCATCACAGGTACCACAATAGTGTAGAAGTCTCAAGTTTAGCTTCTCAATCTTATAGTGGTCCCAAAGCTTAACTTCCCAATCTCAGAGCTGAGTTGGCATTTCCCCACTTCTCATTTGCTTACAATCCTTTATTCAGGTTTCATCTTACAGTTCTTTTTAGTGGACATGAAGACGTTGCTTGGAGACTTTTTTTTAACTCTCTTGTGAATTCAGCAATACATTAAGAAATATGTTTGCTGTAATTTTTCCAGAATCCATCAGTATGGTAGTGGAAGGGCCCTTCCTGGGTACCTCGCTCTGTAGTCTTGCTCTGTTGCCCAGGCTGAGTGGTGTGACCTGTGCTCACTGCAACCTCCTCCTTCCAGGCTCAAGCAATCCTCCCACCTCAGCCTCCCAAGTAGCTGGGACTACAGTTGTGTGCTACCATGCCAGACTAATTTTTGCATTTTTTCATAGAGATGGGGTCTCACTATTATGTCCAGACTGGTCTGCTGGTCTCAAACTCCTGGGCTCAAGCGATCCACCTTCCTCAGCCTCCCAAAGGGCTGGGATTACAAGTGTGAGCCGGGCCACTAATCAATTCTTGAACCTCACCTACAGCCCCAACTACTGACAATTCATCCTCCTCACTATCAGTCACCTTCATGTCTACACTTCCCTCTTTACCCACTGTAACTCTCTGGCTCCTCATCATCATCCCTGCATCGCCAACTCACTTAGGTTCCTCAGCTCTTCCTCTCTTCATCGCACTCCATGGCCCAGGCCCCAGTACCAGTTAAAGCTCTCTGTCTCTACCTGAGAAGATCAACATTCTTGGAGACAGAGAACCCTCTGAATGGTCACAGGCCAAAGTCATGGCCAGAAATTTCAAGGCTCAGTATCAATGGGCTCTCAGTGTTGCCCTTCTCAAATATGTTCTTTTCCCCACTCAAATGTGTCACAAATAATGTCACACCTCCTCCTCTCCAAACCTACCACTGCTGTCCCTCCTGCACGTTGCCAGTGGATGATTCTGCCCTGTAATTGAGGAGCAAAAAGCAACCCCTGCTGTGCTCCTATGGCCGCGTCTCTGAGGCTACCAGCCTCAGGCATCTGGGCCGAGCTCACTGCTCCCCTCCTGTCACCACGGAGGCCACATCCCAGCTCCCTGACAAGGCCAGGCTCCCACCTGTGTTCTAGGTCTCAGTGCACCCACTTCTTAGGTTCCCCTGTCCTGCTCTCCCTCGGGCATCATTCCTTTGGTGCACACAGGTGGGGTGCTGTCTCCATCATGGGAAACAAAAGCCCCTTCTTGGGCTGCACCCCTTAAGCCCCCCACCCCTTTTCCCAGAAGTACTTTCTAAAAGCATTGTCTTTAGTTACTGCCCAACATCCTCACCCTGGCTTTCTCCTCCACCCTTTCAAGCAGGCTCTCTCCACCATCCTCTGAGACTGTTCTGGACAAGGTCACCAGTGACTTCCTGCATCAAGTCAAATGGTCACTTCTTCGTCATTATCTTCCCTGAGCTCCCAGGGCATTCAGTGCTGATGACAACACACTCCTTCAGGGACACTTCCTTCTCTTCCCTCTGCAGCCACCCACACGGCCCCCTCTGGCTGCCTGGTGTTCTCTGTCTCCTCCTGCTGATGGCTCAGCCGGCGATGCCCAGGCGACCCTGCTGGATCTTAGACTCCAGTCTTTCTCATCTGTATCTCAGCCCTGGGCTTTCTCAGAAAACCACCTCTACGAGAGTACTGAGAGTACCGACAGGTGCCTCAGGCTTGCCAGGGCCCAAGTGAAACTCGAGCGCCTCCCGCCTGGGGAAAAAATAAGCTTTTCTACAAGTCTACCACAACTCAACTCCTGTGCCCACCCCCATCCACCTCTTCCCTCTTCCTCACCTCCTCGGGAGCATCAACTGGTCCTATTGACTCCATCTCCAAAGCATGACCTGAATGTGGCCCCTTTCTCCCATCTCTTCCAGCAGCACCCTGGTTCAATCCACCATCATTTTTCGCCTGGGCCACGGTCAAAGCATACTTCTCTCTGCTTCCATTTTTTGCTCCATTCTAATCCATTCTCTATACAGTAGCCTATAGGATTTTTTTTTTTAAGCTCATTTTATTCGTGGTAGCCTGAAACCAGGAACTATTCAACGTTCTTCAACAGGTGAATGATTAAATGAACTCGGTCATATCTATACCATGGAATACTGCTCAGCAGTAAAAAGAAACAAACTACTAATACGCAACAACTTGGATGAAATGCAAGGGAAGGATGCTGATTAGAAAAGGCCAAGCTTGAGAAGATACATAATGTATGGTTCCGTTTATGTAACACTCATGAAATGACGTGATCATAGCAATGGGGAACAGATTCGTGTTTGCCAGGGATTAGGGTTGGGCGAGGAAGGGACAGGTGTAGCTGTGAAGGACTAAACCAAGGGGCCCGGCATGGCACAGCAGGGCAGCTTTTAATTCTGGCGGGGATTATGCAGGGCTGCGTGTGCGATCAGATTGCATAGAGCCACACACACAGACACGCAGGAGTGCACGTATAACCGGTAACATCTGTGAATCGCACCAGTGCTAGTGTCTTGGTTTTGGTATTGTGGTACAGTCATGTGAGATGTTACAATGGGGGAAGCCTCAGTAGGTAGGGACATGCCCAGGGGACTTTCTTGTACATCTCTTGTTCACAGCTGTATTTCTCCCAGTTCCCCACCATCAACCCGAACGTCACATCCCAGCACTCTGTCTCCTACCACGGAGAGCCTCTCTGTAGAGATGATACGAAGTTGAGGCCTGAGCCACAGGAAAAACCAGACTTCTGCCGCTCGGAGGAAAGAGCGCTGCTGGCAGAGAGGATGACCGCGCCAGAGCCTGGAAGGAGGCAAGTCAGGGCGTTCAGGGAGCACAATAAGCCTGGAGAGTGACCAAGGTGCAGGGACAGAGGCCACCAGACCTGGCTTGCAAGACCCTATAAAGAGTGGTTTTTAGCTGTGTTGGAAGCCCCTGGAGAGTTTAAGCAGAGGAGGAATACAATTTAGGATTCTGAAGCAGCACACGGGCTGCTGGAGGAATTATAGCTCTTAGAGAAACAAGAGTGGAAGCGAGGAGGCCATGTGGGGCCTCGGGTGGGCACTGCAGTGAGAAAGGACAGGGTTTGAGTCGGGGGAGAGACCAGGGGATCAGAGAAGCTGTGGACCCGGCATGCCTCAGGGACTGACTGTGGGTTATGAGTGATAGACTGTGGGGCATAGCATCTATGTCTTGGGGGTACGCTCCTACTCCAGCCCTGCTCTGCCCATGTGGCGTTGTGGAAGCCACACGACCTCTCTGAACCTAGTGGGTCACTGACCTCTGTCCTGCCTATGCCACAGGTTCACTGGTAGGGTCACACTTTATGGGCAGGGTGGCCAGGCCTGGGCTGCCTCCTCTGAGAAGCCCTCGGGCCCTCCCCTCCTGGTGTGGCCTCCCTCTCTGGACACCGGAGCACAGGCACCACCCGCCCCACTGCTCTGCCTTGGGTCATGGCTCTGAGCTCGCCTTTCCCACCAGGCTGCGACTCCCAGCCCGGGCCTGTCTCTCTCTAGCCTCTCCCCAGTGCCCAACCTGGAGTCCGACATCCAGCGGGCGCCATTTATGCTGTGGGATTGACACATAGGCAGGTGTCCTGCCAGCATCTCTGCTCGTCAGCCCCTCTCCCCAGGTCACAGTGGAGGGAACACAGTGGAGTCGAGTTCCTGTGTTGTCGCCAGCGATAATTGACTCCCCAGGGCACCTGGCAGGGCCAGCGCTTCTTGTGTTTTCTCGGAGCCACGGGGTTTCTCCTCAGAGCTCAGGACCCAGCCTGGCTTTAATCACTCCAGGCTGGGGTGGGGGAAGGGGCCATCCTAGCCGCGTGCGAATCCCCCACAGAGACCCTGCCTTGCCCATACACTGGCTCCCACAGTGTTTGAGGCCTCCCGGAGCCGGGCCAGCCGGGGCACCACTCTTCCTACTCTGTCTGCAGGGGAGAAATAATTTCCTGTAAATATTGTTCTCACGTCACTCCACTCCACCGATCAATATTAATCATGAAGATAATAACCGAGCTTTATTAGGCACCTATTGTATGCCAGGCACTGCCAGAAGCTCATTGTCGTCATTACTTGGTATAAGCTCCTCACAGCCCGTGGGGCCCTGAGGAGTCTCCCGGCCCCCCGTGGAGCCCAGTTCCTTCAGAGAGCAGCAAGGGGTGCACTCCAGGCTCCAAGGGGACCTCCCCAACTGTTGACTTCCTAGACCAGAGGAAGCTCCTGGAGGGAGGGATGGTGCCCGCCTGATTGGCCTGGCTCTGGTATGGCTCTGTGTGAAGGCCTTGGGCGTCGCCACTGCCTGCAGGCCTCAGTTCCCTGTCTCTGTAGGATGAGGGACCTGGAGGAACTGGGGGCTCCATGATTCTGCATCGGAAATAATGACAGCTGCGCGCGCTTTGCTTGCTTACGGGAGTCCTCATTTCCATTGCTTCCATTAATATAGTCACATATTTTTAACATCCGCCAATGCCCTCAATTTGTTTTCTCATTTCATCCTCATTTCAATTGCCCATTGGGGCTTGGAACCTAATTTTAGCGAAGGTCAAATGCAGTTTCTTGGGGTCACCTCTTTTCCCTGTGCCCACCTCTGCAGAAAGAGGGAGCAACAGGGTGCTTCAAGCTATCTCAGTTCCCGGCTCTGGGGAGGGGGCACCTGGGTTTAGGGTGGAGGCTGCAAGTGAGCATCTCTATATCTGGTCGGGACGTGGCTTAGCCAGCTGGCCACATGGAACCTGGCTGGGGATGCTGGCCTTGGTGTCCCTCAGAAAGGCCCTGAGTTCACCAGATATGGGCCCAAGGCTACTAGAGGGCTTAGTGGTGTCCGCTGCAACCTTCTCACTTTTACTTGGAGAGACTGAGGCAGAGAAGGGATTGGATAACCAGGCCAAGATCCAGCTAAACTCTGAAGCTCAGCTCCATGATTTGGCAACAAGAATGAGGAAGGAAGTGGGAGTCCCTCTCTGCACATGCTGTGGCATCGGGCACGCCCTGCATCACAGCCAATAAACTCCCTGCCCAACAACGGGGAAATGAGGCAACCCCCTCAATCTTGCTTCAGACCAATGACTGGCTCAAGACGGGCCTGGTCTGGAGGCAGATGGAAAGCAGTGATTCGCGTGTTCAGCAGTAGGTGTGGGGCCAATCCACCATTGGTGAGCGCTGCCCATGAATCTGAGTATTATTAGAAATACAAGGTTGAGTCAGAAGTACCTTTGGTTGACCTGGTTTACAAAAATCCCTGGGCCAAAAAGAAGAAGCTGCTTGAAAGGATGTGGCGAGGCAGGGGCTGGGGGTGGCGGTTTGGCCAAGGGAGTGGGCATTTTGAGAGTATCAGTTTCATGAAATGGACAGTCCAGGCTCCCCATCTCCGGCCCCCTCTGTGAGCCCTGCCCCCCGGTAGGTGTGAGGATGAACCACTCCAGGCACCAAAGCTCCAGGCTACTCCTCCCAGCCTTGTTTTGTGGCACCTTTAGTGGCAGTGGCCAGCCTGCTGGGGCCTGCTGACCGAAGCCATCCTCCGGTGGCCTCTGCCCACGGTCCCCAGGCTGGGCCTCACTCCTCCTGTTTGCCATGTGCCACGGGGCTGATGGTGTTTGTCCTGCTAAGTAATCTCCGCGTCTGGGCTCTGGGTAATCCCGGCTGTGGCCATGGGCTGGGGCTTTTGCTCATGGGAGCCGTGGCTGAAGGGAGGAAGCTCTGGGTCTCCCTCTGGAGAGGTTTGTTGCCGCCCCTCACCCCATGCTGGGTGCAGGGCCCTTCCCCTAGGCCTGCAGGGGAGGGACACTCCTGGGTTCCCCGGGACACAGGGCACATGCTCCCAGGCCCGGGACCCAAGAGGGTGGCCTAGGGGACCCGCGGGCAGGGCCAAAGGGCTGAGCTCCCCATAGGAAGGGTCAGGGCTAGGGTTAGGGTAAAAGCATCTTCTATGCCAGCCCTGGCTGGTCTTTTCTCAAACACTGCCTTACGGAACCTCCTTCTTTCAGGTCTGACTCTAGTCGCTTGGACACAAGAGGAGGGTGGATGCTCTAGGATAGATCAGGGGACAGGGACAGGCAAGCGGGAATAGGCTAAGAGGAAGGCCTGAGGTGGCACAGCCTCAGCCTACCCAAGCAGTTCCTCTGTGGGGAGGGCAGGAGTGTGAAACCCCCTCTCTCCAGGACCCCCCTACCCCCTGCACCCAGTCCGCCCCAGTCCTCAGCCTCATCCCCTTCCACCTGGAGATGCTGACCCAGGCCCCGTGCTTGCCTCAGTTTCCTCCCTCCCCCTCCCAAGGCTTCCCTGCAGACCCTCGGCTCAGCCCTCTGCTCCCCTGAGGCAGGGTCGTTAATGTGCATGTGTGTGCATGCTGTGCGCGTGTGATGGCAGCGGCGGCCCTTTCCAGCCCCTTCTGTGGTAGGCCGGCCTCTGGGGCCACGCCTGGTAAGATGGCACTTCCCAGGGAGGTCAACGTGGCTGGCCTTGTTCGACCCACAAGGAGGCTCAGGGAAGTGAAGATGCCTGCGGAGGTCCCCAGGCTTCTGCCTTCTGACCCCCAAGGGTGCGGAGGCTCAGGGAAGTTAGGACACCTGCAGAGGACCCTGGGTTGGTGCAGCTAGCTGCAAGCACTAGGTGGCTCTCGTGGGGGTGTGAGTGGGGTGCATGTTGCTCCATGTAGCGTGTGTGGTTCTCAGTCAGGCCCAGCACCGCCAGGTCCCTTGAGCTGTCTGCAGGCTGAGACCCTGCACTGTGAGGCTATTGGGGAAGAGGCAAAGGGCATCTGGTGGAAGGTACTCCTCAAGAGTGGGCTCTCTGCCTCCTTCTAACCATCCCCCCATGAAAGTCCAGGATCGTAAGGGGGACCATGCTAAGTCCCTCTGAAGCCCTGCGCTTCCCTGGGGTCTTGCACGTAGTAGGGCCTATGGCTCTGGGCTGGGCTAAGGTGTAGAGTGCTGGTGCCTTCCTCCCCAACAGCACCCTGAATGCAGCTACCTCTGAGGCCTTGTCTGCGCTGGGGGCCAGCCTCGCCAGCAGGGGCAGCACAAACAGTAGGGGCTGAAGGAACTAGAGAGAAGCCCCGAAGGGCTCCCAAAGACAGGCAGTGCCGGTGCTTCTCCTTTCGGGACGGGCCATTGCCTGCACGCCCCCGGACACCATCAGGGAGGGCAGTGTAAACTCCCCTGGGTCCCTCACATGGACATGCTGTTATTGGAGGAGGGCGAAATGGAAAATTCTGCCTGTGACTTTGCCTCCCTGAGTAACCTCCCAGTACTCAGAGCTTCCCACAGCCCAGCCTCCTAATTGCTCGGAGCCTGTGAAAGCCTTTTAGAGCACCTGGGACTTTTCTTTGCTATTTTTTCCCTTCCATTTAAAAGAGAATTAAGTAGGTGTGGACATGCTGCCTGCGGACCTTGGGGTGGGAGTGGGATGGAAGCCTACAGAGGAGGGTGCCCCCGCCCCGGCCACCCCAGCCACCCCGGCCAGCACGGCCAGCCTCTGGAGGGACCCCGAGGAGGCCCCTCTGCTGCACGTGCAGCCTGAAGACCCTGCACAGAGCTGGGACCTTGGAGGAAGGGACTTTATGGGAACCAACCAAAGAGGACGGCTCATTTTGGGGACCCAGATGTCTCATCAGCCAGCTCCCCCCATGATGGGTGGGCTCTAGAGAGACCTGGCCCCAAAGCCTAGATGCAGGGCCCACCCTGGGAGCCCTGCCTTGCCTGGCTTCAGGGCTCAGAGGACCCAAGCACAGCCCTGGACCCTCCTCTGCAAGACAGGGGGTGAGAAGGGGCTGCCACAGAGGGCCTGCAAGGAAACACAGACACATGACCCCACTTGGGCTCAGGACTAACAAGCAAGAGGGGGCCAAGTGCTGTCCTAGAAACACCAAGGTCAGCTAGGCGCCGTGGCTCATGCCTGTAATCCCAGCACTTTGGGAGACCCAGGTGGGAGGATCGCTTGAGTCCAGGAATTCGAGACCAGCCTGGGCAACATGGCAGAATTCCACCTCTACAGTTTAAAAATCAGCTAGGCATGGTAGCATGCCCCTATAGTCTCAGCTACTCTGGAGGTTGAGGTAGGAGGATCCCTTGAGCCCAGGAGGTTGAGGCTGCAGTGAGCTGTGGTCGTGCCACTGCACTCCAGCCTGGGCAACAGAGTGAGACCCTGTCTCAAAACAAACAAGCAAACACCAAGGCCAACGATGTAGTAGTCCATGGTAGCAGGATGGCAGGATGTCAGGATGGCAGGACCATCAGCGCCAACCAGAGGGTCTGCAAGGAGGAGGTGAGGAGGTCCAGGCCAGACACATTGCCATGATTGACCCAGCCTCAGACATACACGTGAGCAGCAGAGACCCGTGCAAACAGCAGGACTGCTGGACGGCTCTGCCACCAATGTCACACGACCCTGGGCAAGTCGCAAGCCCACCTTGAGCCCCAATTTCTTACCCACAGAGATGGGCTGGAATTAGGTGACCTCAACCACCTGAGATCCCACAGCCCCCTCTTCCATGCTGTATTGATATAGAGGCAGAGGCTGGAGAAAGGGCTTTCCCTTCTGGGAGGCGTGTGGACACAGTCCTCACGTTGGCCTTCACCGCCTCCCCTGACTCCCAGGTGTGGCTGTGCCTCCTGTGAGGCTCGGGGTCGCAGGCGAGGAGCCGCCAGTAAATCAGAGGGGACTTCCAGACCGGCTCTACCAACACCCAGTGCTGTCCGCATGGCTAGAGAGCTACTGTTGCCGTAACTTAGGGGCTGCCTGAAGGAACCGTCCTCCAAAGGACTGGCCTCCCACCCATTCCAGAACAGTCAAAGGCCCTACAGCTTCGAGTAGAGGCAGGAGGGACCTGCAGACCATTTCAGCCTCTCCGTGCCCTTCCTATAGAGGAAGGGGAGCAACTTCCCGAAGGTCAGGAGTGAGGCTGAGTCTCAAGTTGATTTCCTCCATCCCAGAGGTTCTGCCAAGGGCTCCCCCAGTGTGTCCTGAGAGGCAGGGTCAGCCCTGGGAGAAGCTCGGCCAGGGTGTGCCCAGAGGAAGAGCAGGCGTCACAATGTCAAGGTCGAGTGCTGGGGGTGGAGGCAGGATGGAACTCCAGCTCTGACCAACACCAGATGGGTGACCTTGGAAGGAAACACTGTATTCTTGCCCATAAAATGGGAGGAGACCAAATTCTGCCTCTAAGGGGTAAATGGGGCAGCTGTGTAAAGCTGAGTATGCAATGGGAGTGTGGTCGGCACTGCTGCAGCAGCCGCAGGGAGTGCGCCCTGAGCCCAGGGGAGCTGCAGCAGGCTCCAGCACGTCCTTCTTAGCCCTCAGAGGCCAGAGCGGGCTCCAGCATGTCCTCCTTAGCCCCCAGAGCCCAGGGCAGGTGCCAGGGGGCTCCAGGACATCCTCCTTAGCCAACTCTTCTTCAAACAGGTGGCAAAGGGAAGGTGCACCGGGATGGGGTCACAGGGCTGAGCTCTCCTCTGCTGCTGTGCAAAGGCAGGTGGCTGGCCCATGGCGGAGCCCCCTTCAGTTGTCAGCATTCTAGGCCAGGGCAGTTGCTGCCCACACATTCTAACTCCTCCCAGCCAATGCTGAGGCATGGTACCCAGGGCACAGGAGCAGCCCGCAGGGAGGCAAGAGGTGGCCTGGGTATTTTCCCAGCATCTGTGTGTGCACAAGACTAAAAGGGCTAGGACCTTCCAGTCCCACCCGTCACCTCCTCCCTGCCACTCTTAGAAAAGGCGACAGCATGAGGAAATGGCTGGATCTGCTTTCATATCAGCAAGTTCCCCAGCCCGGTCGCCACCTTTCCCTCTGCTGATGGGAGATATCGCCTCTTCT
Source organism: Theropithecus gelada (assembly GCF_003255815.1). NCBI lineage: Eukaryota > Metazoa > Chordata > Mammalia > Primates > Cercopithecidae > Theropithecus > Theropithecus gelada. The sequence continues at coordinate 30,701,085 of NC_037681.1, read as the reverse complement.
CCAACCAAATCACCCAGCCGCACAGACCCAGGCGGGCTGGCAACATGACCTACAAAGAGAATTGGCTATGTATTTGGGAAATAAAACTAGAAAGCACTTGATTTCTCACCACTGGAGGCATTTTCAGAAATGTATGCAGCTGCAGCAGCACAACCAACCACAACGGCAAGGAAAGCTGGCATCATGCTGCCCTGTAAGTAATGGCTTTGTACTTTTCCAGGAGGCTCCCAGCATGGAGCCCCTGGGGAACCATTCCAGAGCAGGGCATGACTGCCCCGCATCCACGGCGGCCTGGTACCTGAGCGCAGCCAAGAAGCCGTGAACTTCACAGGACCCTTCTGATGCCTCTAAGCGCCACCGGGTTTGGGAGCCACCCTCCACAAGAGACAGGCCCTGGGCTCCATCACACCCTCAACAGGCTTGGATGTGAATTGAGGGGATACCGCCTACCCCCCCATCTAGAACATTTCTCTGATGGTCCATTGGTGCCATGGGAACCACAAGTTAGCTGGACATAGCTGGAAAGGAGGAGGAGGTGGCACCTGGTGATGTCCGGCTGACTTCGTTGGGGTCCTGGGGCCCTGCATATGGATGCAGATAGGCCCCTCATGTGAGGACTGGTGCGGGTCAGTGGAAGATGGGCCCCTCAATGGGAAGAATGGGGGTGGGAATGAAGGCAGGTCCTCCACGGTGAGGATGGGAGTGGATACAGATGGGTGCCTTTTCCTGAGGTCCTGCCTGTGGCCTCTGGGTAGCTGGGGAGGCACAGATGGCTGGGGCTGCAGGGAGCCCTGAGGAGGATGGAGAAGAGGGAGGAGGGTGGGAAGGGTGTCACCCCCTGGGACTGGCAAAGGTCAAGCTGAGAAAAATCTGCCTGAGGCAGAAGGCAGGGGACAGCGCCCACTGGGAACAGGCACCTCTCCCTGCTTCCCAACCCCAATTCGTTGCGAAATATGGTGATTCCTGGTTTGGGTGGAGCCCCACCGAATCAGCTGGCAGGTGGTGGAAACTGCAGTGGACTTTGTTTTAGGCCCTGGAATCAAGCATTTGAGCAAGGCACCTTGAGAGGCAGAAGGCTCTCTCCACTGTCGTGGGCGGCAGATGCCCGCCAGAACTGTCCAGGACACAGGACACATACCGGAGACCTAGCCTAGCCCTAGCTCCGCACTCAGCAGCGCGCACCCCCGCACGCACCCACGCCCTCTGGACCTCAGTCTTCCCTTGGTGAAATGGGTGCAGCATGCATAGCCCACAGGAAGTGCAAGGCAAAGAAAGAACAGCTGTGGATCTGCCTGTAAACTGCAGGGCACGCATCGGAAGCCACAAGGCACTGCCATGGGCCTCATGACAGACGGCACCACCTACCCCTTCGGGGATGGTCCGGGATGAAAGAGGAGGACGTTTTTGGGGGCAATGAGCTAGTGAGGAGCCCCTTGGAAACCTCTGGTAGGTAGCCGAGTAGAGATGCCCGGTCACGCCTCACGTTCACCCAGGAAGCCCTTCCCAACTGCTATCCCGGGACAGTCCCACAGGTTCTTCTGCGTGGAATTGGCATAGCACCTCTCGGGTACAGATGAGAAAACTCAGTCCCCAAGATGCTGAAAGGCTTGCCTGCCACCCCACAGCTTATTAGTGGCGGGGCTGGGACCAGAATCCAGACCTCTGCAGCCCAGTCCAAGGCTTAAGCCCTCAGCCCACATCCCCAGATGCCTGCAATTACTGAGCAATTCCTCAACCGGCACTGGGCCAAAGACCTTCTTTATGGTCCCATTGGATCCCCACCCTAGAAGGAGGTATCTGTGCTCCCCATTTTCAGAGAAGGAAGTGAAGGCCCCCAAAGTTAACTCCCCAGTGCCAGGGTCCAGGGGGATTAGAACCCTCCTCTGCCCTACTGGCTAGCCCCTGGCTCTATAGCCCACCGCCTCCCCCCTAGGACGTCTCCAGGAACGTAGGGAGGGTCTGGCCTAGAGCCCAGCTGATAGGAGCAGCCAGAAGGACACCCACATGGATTTGTGCCTCCAGAGAGTTTGATAAAACGAAGTCTGCAGGCCCTGCTGGGTGGAGAATCCAGCACTTCCTGTGGTGGCCTGGAACGACCTGGTTCCCTCCTGAGACTGGGAGGCCCACAGACCCACCATGGGGGCAGTTTCCCCTCGAACCTGGGGCCTTCCAAGCTGCGGCCACTGTGTGGCCTCCTCCCCTGCTGGTGACCATCCTCCAGCACTGGGGAAGGCAAACCTCTCCAGCCACAGGGAGGACACTGAGCAGGTGAGTCTTGCGTCTTCCCAGCTGCAAAGCCACGGGGCAGCAGGGCAGGGGAACGATGCTGGGGGTATCCAGGAGAAGCCCCACTGGCCTTGATCCCTGTTCCCCACCCAACTCCCAGGGCTGTTCCTTCACACCTGTCAGCCCAGTGCCCTCCTTTTTTGGGAAACCGCTCCCCGCCCACAGCCATGGCGCAAGCCAGGCCCCTTCAGGCAGCTGGCCACCTGGGGCTCCCTGGGTGCTCCCTGGGCTTTGCTCGGCTCCCTGACTGGTGGGAATTGGGGGGAGGGTCGAGGGGTGAGGGCGGATGTGGGGCTCCAATTCAGGGTGCCCCATGCAGGTAAGAGCTGCAACTATCTCTTTGCAGGGCCCTCACTACAGGGATGTGAAGGTTCCTTGGAGACCATGGGAAAGACGTCCCTCCACTTGGCATAGCTTGGCCTTGGCACCTGTCCCCCACCTCCTGGCCCCACCACTGCTCTTGCCAAGCTCCTGAGCTCAGCTTGCAGTAGAGGAGGTGGCTAGAGTGGAAGTGGGGCTCCCCAGGACAGCCGGCTCCAACTGGGGCTTTTCACCCCAGCTCTCCCCCTCCAGTCCTCCACTTCCCACTGAAACCCCAGCTTCGTCTTGAGGCCTGGATGTAGTACTGCAGCCTCCCCCAACACACACTCATGCACACTCACCCACATACACTCATGCACACTCATGCACACTCACACTCACCACATACACTCATGCACACTCACATTCACTCACACCACATGCACTCATGCACATTCACTCACACTCACCACATACACTCATGCACCCTCACATCCACTCACACTCACCACATGCACTCATGCACATCCACTCACACCACATGTGCTCATGCACATCCACTCATACCACATGTGCTCATGCACACTCACACCCACTCACACTCACCACATACACTCATGCACACTCACTCACACCCACTCACACCACATGCACTCGTGCACACTCATGCCCACTCACACTCACCACATACACTCATGCACACTCACACCCACACTCATGCACCCACACATCCACTCACACTTACCACATGCACTCATGCACATCCACTCACTCACCACAGGCACTCATGCACATGCACTCACACTCACTGCATGCACTCATGCACACTCACATCCACTCACCACATGCACTCATGCTCACTCACACCCACTCACACCACATGCACTCGTGCACACTCATGCCCACTCACACTCACCACATACACTCATGCACACTCACACCCACACTCATGCACCCACACATCCACTCACACTTACCACATGCACTCATGCACATCCACTCACTCACCACAGGCACTCATGCACATGCACTCACACTCACTGCATGCACTCATGCACACTCACATCCACTCACCACATGCACTCATGCACACTCACACCCACTCACACCACATGCACTCATGCACACTCATGCCCACTCACACTCACCACATACACTCATGCACACTCACACCCACCACATACACTCATGCACACTCACGCCCACTCATACCACATACACTCATGCACACTCACACCCACTTACACTCACCACATACACTCATGCACACTCACACCCACTCACACTCACCACATACATTCATGAACCCTCACACCCATTCACACTCACCATATATACTCATGCACACTCACACCCACTCATGCACACTCACACTCACTCACCCATATACACTCATGAACACTCACACCCACTCACATTCACCACACTCATGTACACTCCCACCCACTCACACCACACACACTCATGCACACTCACACACACACTAGACTCAAAATGTATAATGGCCAACCTGCTCACACACATACTCATACACCCACTCATACACACTCACATACTCATTCACGCACACACACTCATGCACACATTCATACTGTCACACACCCATTCACTCACACCCACACATATTCACTCACACACAGTCACAGACATTCACACCCATTCCCACTCTCACACACACACACACCCACTGGTTCACTCACACCCACACAATCACACACACTCTCACACTTTCACTTTCACCCACTCACACACACTCACAGACACGCACACTCACAATCTTCATCCTGTCCCACTTTCACTTTCACAGCACCAACTGCCACCACTTTTTTTCTTTTTTGTTGCTTTTTTTTTGAGACGGAGTCTCACCCTGTCGCCAGGCTGGAGTGCAGTGGCACAATCTCGGCTCACTGCAACCTCCACCTCCCAGTTTCACGCCATTCTCCTGCCTCAGCCTCCCAAGTAGCTGGGACTACAGGCACACACACCACGCCCAGCTTTTTTTTTTTTTTTTTTTGTATTTTCAGTAGAGATGGAATTTCACCATGTTGGCCAGGATGGTCTCTATCTCCTGCCTCAGCCTCTCAAAGTGCTGGGATTGCAGGCGTGAGCCACCGCGCCCGACCCTTTGTTGTTTTTTAAAGAAATAAACCTGGGCCGTTGTTGCACTGCCGGCCTTCTTTCTCACGACACAACTCACTCATTATTACGTCCTTGTTCAATCTCTGTTCCCCTCCACACTAGGATGTGAGCTCCCTTTGGGGCCAGGGGCCAGCCCCTGGCATTTTGTAGGGACCTGCAGAGCTCTGGCCAACAGCACCCCATGGGCACCTTGTGCTCGCAAGCCAGCACAGCCCCGCGCGGCCTCCGAGCCTGACTCCACCTGCCGGTGCACCCCCACCTTGACCCTAAAGCTCCTGTTGCCTTTAGCCCTTGAAGTCTCCTGGGCTGAGGATGGTAATAGTTGCTTAGCATGTTGCTGTTTGCAAAGCACCACCCCAATTATCCTCATTTGATCTCCCTATGAGGACAACATTCTCCTTTCCGCACAGATGAGCACATGGCCTTGGGGGCTGGGCTGGCCTGCCCTGCACACTCAGAACTTGGATTCAGATTCCACCCGACGTTCCCAACTCCTCCTCTCACCGCCGCTGATGGGGCCCTCGACGCCTCCGGAGGAGCCCTTCCAGCGCTGGGTGCCCTGACTTCCAAAAAGCGCTTCCTTAGTTTGAGCAAAATCAGCTTCTTTGTATCCATCCCAGGGTCCCCTTCCAGAGCTGCATGGCACAGGGAGGTTGAGGACGGCCCTCATGACCTCCACAAGCGTCACTGCTCCCTCCCAGAACATTCCCACTTCCTTCCGCTTATTCCCCAAGACCTCGTTTTCCATCCAACTAGCCGTAGGGACAAGAAGCAGGTATTTCTGCTTTGGGTTTTTAGGAAGGGGACCTGGAAGCTTCAGTAAGTCTGTCTGATAACTGCTGATGACAGGGCTCAATCTGCAGCCGAATGTGTGTTACTCGAAACTGAAATCTCTTTTTGAAACACAAACATGAGGGGCAGAGGGAGAAGAAGCACCTGACAGGTGTTTCCAGAAGGGTCTGAGCTCGAGGCTCCATCCCTCCCAGGCCTTCCTCCCCTTTGAGCCAGGCTGGGTCTGGGCTGCCCCATGCCTGCTCTCAGGGAGGCCTGTGTTTGTCCAGCAGTGCCAGGGCTGGCAGGCAGTTCAGCCTAGCTTAGGGGTGAAGTGGTGGCAAACCCACTTCATTTCAAATCTGAAACCACCGTCATCAGCCAGTTTTATTATTATCATGAGAGGGTGTGGCTATACGGCTTCTTGGGACCATCCTGCCCACCTCACATGAGAATCTTTTTGCAGAATAAGCTACAAGAGCCAAGAGGTGGGGAGAGAGTTCTGGAAACTCCATCTAAGTGCCGGGATACAGCCATACCTGATGACTCATCACAAGCCTATCCGTTACTATGTGTGGATTTACCTATCATTCAATCGTTTATTTTACTTAAGCCAGTATCTTTTATTTGTTGTTTTGTTTTGTTTTATTTTGCTTTTGAGATGGAGTCTCACTCATTCTGTTACCCAGGCTGGAGTGCAGTGGTGCAATCTCGGCTCACTGCAACCTCTGCCTCCTGAGTTTAAGCAATTCTTCTGCCTCACCCTCCTGAGTAGCTGGAATTACAGGTGCCCGCCACCATACCAGGCTAATTTTTGTATTTTTAGTAAAAACAAGGTTTTACCATGTTGACCAGGCTGGTCTCAAACTCCTGGCCTCAAATGATCTGCCCGCCTCAGCCTCCCAAAGGGCTGGGATTAAAGGCATGAGCCACCATGCCTGCCTGCTTAAGCCAGTTTCAAATGAATTTCTGTTGCTTGCAGCCCAAAGCTCTTGATTGGTGCAGCTTTGCCAGTGGCACCTTAAAGACTGGATTCCTAAGAAAGTCTAAGCTTCTACTAATTATAAAATACTTACAATGATGTATGTCATTTCTATTAACTAATAATATTATTTAAAGCTAAGCCTTCAATTCAGAGTCATAAAAAAGGACTGAGGCCATGTCTACCTGTGTGTTTGGGAACAATTAATCTTAATTAGAAAAGAAATAAATTAAATCTATAAGTGCCCCGCTTTCTGTGTCCCAGGCACTGTGCCAGGCCTTTCACATACTTCGTTTCATCTTCCCAACAAAGCTGTGAGGCAGTGTTCAGATACCTCTAGCTGCTGTGACAAATAGACCCAAAATGTATACCGGCTTGACAACAACATTCACACCCAGTCAAGGTAGATGTCCCTGGCCAGCAGAAGCTCTCCTCTGTGCAGTGACCACACAGAGACCCGGGCTCCTTCCATCCCAGGGTCACCAGCCACAAGGGCCTCAATCTCCTCTGCTTTCAGCTGGGAAAAGCTTGGCAGAGCTTGGAGGGGACCCAGCTATTTCTATAATAACATCCTTGACACAGGAATTGCATGCCTTGCTCCACTTGCCTTCAGTTAGCTGAAGCTCACTCACACTAACTGAAGCTGTTGGGAGGATGGAAAGTGCTCCTGGAGGCCAGGTGTGGTGGCTCACACTGTAATCCCAGCACTTTGGGAGGCAGAGGCAGGCAGATTGCTTGAGTCCAAAAGTTCTAGACCAGCCTGGGCAACATAGTGAGACCTCATCTCTACAAAATAGCAAGAAAATTAGCTGGGTGTGGTGGCATACTCCTGTAGTCCCAGCTACTCCAGAGACTGAGGTGGGAGGATCCCTTGAGCCTGGGAGTTTGAGGCTACAGTGAGCCAAGATTGATCCACTGCACTCCAGCCCGGGCAACAGAGCAAGACCTCGTCTAAAAAAAAAAAAAAAAAAAAAAAGGAAGGGGTGCGGAGTGTACCTGGAAAGACAAGGAAATGGAGATCTGGGGAAGAACTTGCAGCCTCTCCTACAGGGAGGGATCATCCACTCTGTGGGTGAATAAGAGGCTCAGGCTGCTAATGGACTAGATCAGGATTTGGACTCAGGACTCTCTGAGCCCAAGTCCCACTCACTTCCCTTCTCTCCATGCTGCCTGAATTGGTAATCGGGACAGGATACCAAATGACCTTTCTTTTGATGGAGCTTACAGTCCCTTTCTAGGAACACTCTAAACACTAGAAGAACAATTCCAAATGAAACGGAACAGAATGGGGAGCACCGCAACAGCGAGGGCCCACGTGGCCAGGCAAGTCAGTGGGTGCTGCAGGGAGGAGGGATGGGGGGCACGGCCCCAGGTGGGGCACAGCAGAAGCACCAAGGCCATTGGGCTCCAGCAATGGCCTTGGCCAGGGCCTGGACGTGGGAATGAGGGTCAGCCTACGGCTGTTGACAATGTAGTCCTTTCTGGGAGCAAACTGGGGGAAGGGAGCTACAGGAGCATCGTGATTGCTGTTGGTGGCTGGGCCTCAGTTTCCCCAGCAAGGCCTCACTTTAATCAGATCATTTAGAAGAGGATGATGAAGGTGGCTCCATTCAGCTTTTGAGGCTGCTGCCAACAAGAGTGAAGACATCCTGAAACGGTGGGTTCCTGGCTTGCTCTGCCCCGATCCTCCAGCCCCCCACCCCCTGTGGAGCCCCCACCCTCCCCCGTTCACACTTCTCCTCAGGCCCTAGAGGCCCAGTCTCGGAGCTTCTTTGCAGAGCCATCTGAGACAGGGCACCTACAACCCGTACCTCAGTGGCAGCCCGGCCCAGCTCCCCTCCCTGGGGCCTTGGGCTGAGCTCCTCCCTTCTGAGTCCGTGTGTTTAAAAGATGAAAGGCCATGGTTTCGGCCTGGGCAGTCTGAGGTGGCAGCGCTGGCGAGGCCTTGCCGTCTCTCAGCAAAACACGCGCATTTACACCTGGAGACAGATGCTCCGGGTGGGGCGGGGACTCGCCCCAGGTCGCCAAGCACCTTAATAAACACGGTGTATTTGTGCTTCCCAGGAAAGGTGTGCTTGGCCACCCCTCCCTGATGTCAGAGCTTTCCTGGTGCTTTTTATTGACCAAGAAGATAAAGAGCTCAGTTAAATAACCAGGTAAATAACTGGCCTTGGAATCAGGTGCTGGTCTGGGACATAGACCAGCTTTTTCCAATGAAGGAGAAGTCTTCCCCTACTCCCAGACAGCCCCCAGCCCTGCTCTGGGCAGTGAGCAGTGGGCCCGGGCGGGTGTTCCCCACCAATCGTGTCTCCTGGGGCAAACATCTCCACACCGGAGTCCCTCGCCCTGGTCTCAGCCTTGGCTGTGCCTTGAAATCACCAGGGGAATTTAAAATGCCAGCGCACCCACCTCACTCCCAGGGACTTCGATTTGATTAGTTTGTGGCGGGACCCAGGCACCTGACATAAAGGCCTCCCCGACATTGCAGTGCGAGCCAGGGCCGAACCCCTCTCACTAAGGGGGGTCCACCACTGCGTGGGATGGTTCCCATTTCCATGGTATAAATACTCCGGCCAAGCGACCGCATTTTAACAACCAGCTTGCACCATTCCTCCCATGGAATTCCAGGCTCTCGGGAGCCATGGAGCTGGCTCTAACTGTCCATCACCCATGAGGCCCCTGGGCGCGACCTCTCCTAGTTGGAACAGAACAGAACAAGAAGGAAGCTTCCAGGCTGTCAAAACAAAAAGTCTCAAAGCCTGTGCCCCACAGCTGAGATCTGATTTTAAATGACCTTTTGGAAGAGGAGACAGAACAGAAACGCTTCCTGCAAATGGAAGATGAGGGGACAAACCACAGTATGGGGTCATTCAATTAAGGGGCAAGAAGTGCTCAGCTCCAAGGCAAAGGACGGGCTTCCTGCAGCCGGTGAGGAGCCAGGCAGTGACTCAGAGCGAGGGCCTCTAAGAAGGCAAGCTCTAAGGGGAGGGATCCTGGGAGACACAAGAGTGAATCCTGGACGACACTAAGTGCCTCTGTTCTCACAGGGGAGCAGGGCGCGGGGGCAGATTCTCGGCCTGTGTGCGCCTTGCCCTCAGCATTTTCCCTCCCCCATAGATAGGCAAGCAGCTCTTAATGGGTTTTCTATTGAAATCTGTGGCCTTGACGGGCCAGAGGTCTCTGTCCTGCAGGCAGGAGGAAGTGTACAGGGGCTGCCTGGGGTCGGGCCATGCTATTTAGGAACCTTGACCTTGGAGTCCTGCTCCAACCCTGTGAAAGGGGAGTCCAGGGCCAGGGATGTACCTCTGGCATCAAGTTTTTGCTGGTCTGGAACAAAAGGAGAACAATATCTGTCGGGTGAGTTTTTTCTAAAGCAAATATGTCAGTAAATAACTGACCTTTGCACTCAGATGTATAACTACATCCATTTTTTTAAAGTGATAAGATCTCACTCTGTTGTCCAGTCTGGAGTGCAGTAGCATGATGGCATGATCACAGCTCACTGAGGACTTGACCCCCATGCTCAAGCAATCCTCCCACCTCAGCCTCCAGAGTAGGCGGGACTGTAGAAGCATGCCACTATGCCCGGCTACTTTTTTAAATTTTTAGTAGAGACAGGGTCTTTCTATATTGCCCTGGCTGGTCTCAAGCTCCTGGGCTCAAGCGATCCTCCTGCCTTGGCCTCCCAAAATGCTGGGATTACAACCATGAGTCACTGCACCCGGCACATCCATTCTTTTATGAAGTGATGGGGAGAACGGATGGTGGGTCCTTATTTTTTTAAATTTCCTCCCCTGGTATGAAGGCAACTTAGCAACCCTCCATGGCTCCTCCTCTGGCTTTGGGAAGAGGAGAGGCTACAAGAAAAGAGGCTTCAGCCCCACTGTTCCAGTTCTAGGCATGTCTGACTGCAACCATCTGAGGTCCCAGGCTAGGCCCTTCCAGCTGGGTGTGTCCCAAATTCCTGTCCACAGAAGCCGTGAGAGCGAATAAAATCTTGGTGCTTTAAGCCACTGTGTTTGCGGTGATTTCTTACAGCGGTGGGTAACTGGAACACCTCGTCTGCTGTGACTCGTGGAACACTGGCAGAAATCCCAAGGCAGGCAACAGAGAGACCTGGAGAGCCTGGCGAGCCCTGGCTGGGTTGGGTCCCACTAATAAAGTGGGGTCAGAGCTCCACCCACTGTGGGGGCCGCTGCGGCTGCCAGGACTCCCCGTCAGGGTGCCACGGCCAAGGTGAGGTGGATCAGGAGAGGACCCATAAGTCCTCACTGGGCATCAGGCCAAGAGCTAAGGGCAGGTGACGGAGATGGGGAGAGGCGTCCTCTTGTAGCCCCAGCTCACCCTGCAAAGGGAGGCGAACGGCCATGGCCTGAATTTGACTTGTGAAACCAGAGGCAGTCACTGGACTCCGAAGCCCTAGAAAAGCTCAGGGAGCTAACAAGATTTTAATATTTCAAAAGCTTCCAGGTCACAGCTGAAATGCTGCTTAAGAGGCTTGCAAAGTTCAGGGCCATAACCAACTCAGCTGTGTACTCTGGAGGCTCAGAAGGCAGAGGATTCAGGCTGGGGAACAGCCACCCGGGCTTCTAGTGACTCCTGGACCTTCACATGCTGGGAATGTCTCGGGGAGTGACACAAAGTCAGGCAAGCCTGTGCTGGGGTCTTGGTACATCTGCATCCTTGCACAGGGCAGAGTGGTGAGTCCCACTGAAAGCACAAAACCAAGACCCGGGTCAGCAGGGGCGTTGGGAGGCAGGCTCCGGGTGCAAAGGGCCTGTGGCCTCAGCCCAGCACCTCCCAGCCAGGACATTGGAGCTGGGACAGGGGATAAAGAGAGGACTTGGCCTCAGAACAAAGCAGCCACCAGCAACTGCAGTCAGGGGGGCTGGAGAGAGGGGAGAGGAGTGAGAGAGGCTGTGGCCTCTGAGCCTTGGCTAGTCTGCCTGGGGGGCAAGGGAACCTTGAATGGAGGGAGCGTGCTGCCTGATGGCTCCTGGGGCGGAGGGGGTTAACCCAGCCTGGCGCCGCAGGTGCAGGGAGGCCTGCTTAATGAACACCTGAACCTCTCTTGGGGTCACACCCTCCATCCTTTGAAAGCATTCCTGTGCTTCTGGCTCCGCGCTGCTGCTGCTGCTGCTGGGAGTACATTGTTTCCAATTCAAAGGGAAGGTGTCATTAGTGCTCTGTGATGACAGCCCAGCCTCAGGAGAGGGCAGGGGAGCAGGCTGGTGTTATTACTCCTTCCTTAATGGGCCAAGGCTGACTCTGGGGCGTTCATGACCTAGAGTGGGCAGTCCTCTCCCTCCCTCACCCGCCCCGCTTCCCCACTTAGCACTCCCAGCTGCATGTCCCGGTGGCCAGGTCACGCTGAGCTTACAGGGTGTGTGAGTTCCCTGTGACTCTGCCTTAACAGAGTTCCACAGACTGGGTGGCTTCAAACAACAGAGATGGGGCCGGGCACGGTGGCTCACGCCTGTCATCCCAGCACTTTGGGAGGCCAAGGCGGGCAGATCTCTTGAGGTCAGGAGTTTGAGGCAAGCCTGTCTCTACTAAAAGTACAAAAATTAGCTGGGTGTGATGGTGGGCACCTGTAGTCCCAGCTACTCAGGAGGCTGAGGCAGGAGAATCGCTTGAACCCAGGAGGTAGAGGCTGCAGTGAGCTGAGATCACGCCATCGCACGCCAGCCTGGGCGACAGAGCGAGACTGTCTCAAAAACAACAGCTGCAGCAGAGATGCACTGTCTCCTCGTTCTGGAAGCTACAAGTCCACACTCAAGCTGTCAGCAGGGCTCAACTCCCTCCAAAGCCTCTGGGGCTGGGGGAGAGCGGAGTCCTTCCTTGCTTCTTCCAGCTTCTGGTAGCCCCAGGTACTCCTTGCCTTGTGGCCACGCCACTCCAACCTCTGTTGTCACTTGACAATCTCACTGGTGGTCTCTTCTCCTCTCTCACAAGGACAGCAGTCATTGGATTCAGGGGCCAACCTACTCCAGGGTGACCTCATCTTCACTGGATTTCATGTGCGAAGAACTCCATTTCCAAACAAGGTCACAGGGGTTTAAGACTTTGAGTATCTTTCTGGGGGACCCAGTTCGGCCCACAGCAGAGAGTTAGGGAGACCTGGGTCCCAGGGACATCCCGAGCCTCCTGGACAAGGCACCTGGCCCTCTGGTCCTCATCCCCTCTGCCCCGCCTCCAGGCTGAGGACAGCAATCTCTCTCCTGCTCTCTCCTGGAACGCCGTGAGGGTCAGAGATGACAATGTCCCTCTAATCCACAGGGGGACAGGAAAGGAGGCGGAGGACCAGTGGAGTCTGAGCCCCTGGTTCTTGGCAGCAGGATGGAGTTTGAGGCAAGGAGGTGATGGCTACCAAGGGCGTTTGGCCAAAGCATCCCTATTCACATGCCAGGGAGGATGGGGAGAGTGACACCTTCCTGCTGCCTGACTGCTGAGCATGGAAAGGCCTGATGATCCTGAGGGCCCAGCACAGCACCTATCCCAGGATGCTGCGAAAGGTAACTGTGCCCATTCTCTCCCCTCCTGGTGGGCTGGGACGATCTTCCCTGATGATGCCCCCTCACTCAGGGCCTCCATCACCCCCGGTGCCCCTTTCACCTGCCAGGTCAGTCGTCAAAGGATGATTTCTTCCTCGCAGGCCCTGGGGCCGTGATGGCTACCGAGGGCATTTGGCCAAAGCATCCCTGTTCACATGCCAGGCCCCTGGGAGGCAAGTGGGGCCAGGACCACCTTCATCCAATGCTTCCCCACTCGATTCCGGTTTCCTATGAAACAGAACATCGTATTCAAAGACCTGAGAATAAATTATTACCACCACTAAATATTATATTTAAAAGAGCAATTTATAATTTAGAAGAGGGTTTAAAGAAGTTAAAATCTCGAGTGTATTTTTAGCTGGAACACTTTTGGTTGCTAATGACAGGAACCCAGTTCCATCTAGTGTAAGCAGAAAAGGGACTTTATTGGCTAGTAACACCGGGGAGTCCATGGAGGGTGGGGGATGCAGGCACCGCAGGATGCAGGTGCTCAAGGGATGTCCTGAGGCTGGACTCTCTCCGGCCGCTCTCCTGGCCATTGCTTTCCTCCTTTAGCAAGGCACACACAGCTGCAAAGGCCTCTGCACTACAGCCTCACACTCCGCCACCTCCACAACCCCGGCGGAGAATATGCCTGTCCCCAGAAGCCCCCGCCACGGAGAGGGCTCTCTGGCTTGGATCTCTCCTGTCCTTGACCCAGGGAGTGTGGGATCTAGTTGGTTCCATGCCACCTCTGGAATCAAGGGCCAAAGGTCTCAGGTGAGGGGGAGTGAGGCTGCCCTGAGCAGAACATATGGGCATCGAGCAGGTGAGGGATGGTTCCCCAAAACAGGGACAGGGATTCTGGGATGGTTAAACTGCAGAAGCCCGCTTTCCCTGGGCACTTTACTACTGAGCCCCCAGCAGCCCCTCACTACTCACTCTCACCCTAGAACCTTCTCAGGCTTGAGTCAAATGCCATGCTCTTATTAGTCATATGCAACCTCCTTCTTGGAAGCCAAAGGTGTTACCAGAAAGGGGTCCCAATCCAGACCCCAAGAGAGAGTTCCTGGATCTCGCGCAAGAAAGAATTTGAGGTAAGTCCATAAAGTGAAAGCAAGTTTATTAAGAAAGCAAAGGAATAAAAAATGGCTACTCCATTGACAGGGCAGCCCGAGGGCCACCGGTTGCCCATTTTTTTTGGTTATTTCTTGATGATATGCTAAACAAGGGGTGGATTATTCATGACTTTTTCTTTTTTTAGACAATATAGGGTAATTTCCTGACATTGCCACGGCATCTGTAAACTGTCATGGCGCTGGTGGGAGTGTAGCAGTGTGGACAACCAGAAGTCACTCTCATCGCCATCTTGGTTTTGGTGGGTCTTGGCCGGCTTCTTTACCGCAACCTGTTTTATCAGCAAGGTCTTTATGACCTGTATCTTGTGCTGACCTCGTGTCTCATTCCGTGTCTAAGAATGCCTTAACCTCCTGGGAATGCAGCCCAGTAGGTCTCAGTCTTATTTTACCCAGCCCCTATTCAAGATGGAGTCGCTCTGGTTCAAATGCCTCTGACAAAGGGAGTAATGAAATGACTCCAGGTCACCGTGGACTCTGCAAATGAGGTTATCAGCCCTGCTGACCCCAGCCCTGGAGCACAGCGAGGACCAGGCCCAGTGTCTAGTCGACAGCCATGTGTTAATGCTGCTTCTGGCCTCTTCCCAATGAGTGTCAATCAGTGTTTCCACCATTCACTCTGTATGGCTCCCCTCTGTGACATCAGCTGCTGTGGGAAACTTGCTTGATTGTATCTCAGAGGAAATCACTGGTTTTTGTTCCGTTATAACAAATGTGAATTGGCCCATCACCCTGGCCTGATGCCTGCGCCCCACCCCCATTTCCCTGTGTTCAAGGCTGACCCCCAGCGTTGGAACTTGTCCTGAAGCAGGTGCAGTGAATTAGCTGGAGGTCAGTTGCAGCCATGCCACCTTTGACCCTTTCTCCTATCCAATAGCTCCTCCCAGTTCGTGCCCTCCCGTTCTTCTCACCATGCCCAGGAGGCCAATTGGGAAGGCTTTGTCACACCTGTTTTATGGAGGACAAAAGGCTTATCAAGTCACAAAATCCCTAACTCCCATGCATGGGGTGAACTCTGTGATGGAATCAGTCACGCCGGTGTTAGAGTGTCTGTACCGGTGGCCATTTGGGTGATGCACTTCTTGACTGTCTCCAAGCCTTCCCTGGAAAATAAGGATAACACATGAACCTCTGGGATGGCTGTGAAGGTGAAATGAGATCAACCAGGAATAGGGGATGTTAACTGTAAAGGACTGTGCGCCTCAAATGAGATAACCAGGAATAGGAGGTGTCAACTGTAAAGGGCTGTGCACCTCAAAGGGGTCATTGCCATCTTCATCATCATCACCCTGATTAACCATCTCTCCTCTGGGTGGGGGGGTGACACCTAGCCACCATCCCGACAGCTGAGCAGGGGTCTGGGGAGAAGGAACCCGCCGCAGGGACACGATTCACCTGGCGCTGACAGCTAAATTCCTGCGGGAGAAAGAAAACGGCAGGAAGTGTGACCCCTGCCAAGGCAGCTCACACAGTCAGCCCTTGCAGCTGCTCTGAGTTCAAGAAAATAAGTGCTTCAGGGCATCTCGCAGCCGGAGCAAAACACAGTCATTACAGGGAAATGATAGACGCTGGCTGATTGAGTGAATTTTTTCCAGCCAAACCTGAAATTACTTGCGCTGTTGATAAGGGCCTAATGGGAAAGGCACAAACCCCCCGCAGGGAGCCCCTGCTTGCCCTTGATGTCAGCTGGCCTCTGAGGCCTGGGGAGACCTCCCACCCCCACCCCCCCCAACCCTTCTTCCTCACCTGCAGTGGTGCTGAAACCCACCGTCAGGCACCCACAGCTGGCTGTCTCCCAGGGTACCACAGAGAGCAGGTGCAGCCAGCGCTTGCTAGTTTATGAATGAGTTAACCAGTCCTCACCACAAGTGTTTTATTACTAGAACCTGTCGCCGCCACCCCCCACCCCCAGAGGAATTGGCTGCAGCCTCATTGTGCAGATTTGGGGCTCCAGAATCCCACCTGAACACTGTTTTGTCATCGCCAGGATATACATAAAATTTACCATTTAAATCATTTTTCAGTGTACAGGTCAGTGGCATTAAGTCCACTCACATTGTTGTGCAGCCATCACCACCATCCATCCACAGAACTGATTTATCTTCCTAAACCGAAACTCTCTCCCCTTAAACAATAACTCCCCACCCCGCCTCCAGCCCCGACACCCAGCATTCTGCCTTTATCACTGTGGATTTTACTACTCTAGGCACTTCACAGAAGTGGAATCACACAGCACTTGTCTGTTTGTGACTGCTGTATTTCACTTAGCATAATGTCTTCAAGGTTCATCCATGTGCTGGCATATGTCAGAATTCCCTCCCCTTCTAATAAGGCTGAATAATATTCCACTGTATGGAGAGACCACATCACCTTGTTTTATCCATTCATCACTAATGGACAGTTGAGTTGTTTCCACCTTTGACTATTGTGAATAATGCTACTATACACACAGCTGTGCAAAAATGTGCTTGAGTCCCTGTCTTCAATTCTTTCACGTATACGCGAAAGAGAAATTGCTGGATCATATGAGAATTCCGTGATGCTCTGATAATCCTGCGATGAATCTTTTGAGGACCCCCCAGACTGTTTTCCGCAGCAGCTGCTCCATTTTACATTCCCACCAATGGTGCACAAGGGTTCCGACCTCTCCACGTCCTCACAGACCCTCGTTATTTTCTGATTTGGGGTAATAGCCATTCTGGTGGGTGTAAAGTGGTGTCGCACCGTGGTCGTGTGTTATATTTAAGAACCCACCCACGTGCCTGTCTCCCATCGGACCACAATGCCAGAACAAGACCCCTCAGCCCCAGCACGTTGGCGGCCCACAGGGCTGGAAGTTTGTGGGGATGGCGCCCGGTCCATGCCGACTCTGCCTGCCTCCTGCCATCACCTCTCTCCCTTCAGCCTCTCGCCCCTGCTGCAGACGCCGCTTCCTTCCCCAGTGTTTCCACGGGGGTAGCCTGGCATCCGCCCTGCTCCTCGTGCAGGCCACAATTTGCTCTTCAAATTGCCAAACTGTTTACCGACAGAAGAATCTCCTTTACATCCTGCTGATCTGCAAAACCAGTCATTATCCAAGTCTGGCTGCCTCAGCCTCGATGGTAACAACAGCTTAATAGGAAAATCAGCACAAATGGCTCAGAGGCCTTAATTTCTCTTCTCTGTTGAACCCCACACCCTGCTACAGCTAGCCTCAGTTAGCCTCAGCTGTGATCAAGATTCAACGAGAAGGCCGGGCATGGTGGCTCACGCCTGTAATCCTAGCACTTTGGGAGGCCAAGGTGGGTGGATCATGAGATCAGGAGATCGAGACCATCCTGGCTAACACGGTGAAACCCCGTCTCTACTAAAAATACAAAAAATTAGCCAGGTGTGGTGGCGGGTGCCTATAATTCCAGCTACTCGGGAGGCTGAGGCAGGAGAATGGCATGAACCCGGGAAGCCGAGCTTGCAGTGAGCCAAGATCGTGCCACTGCACTCCAGCCTGGGCTATGGAGTGAGACTCTGTCTCAAAAAAAAAAAAAAAAAAAAAAAAGATTCACAGAGAAAAGGCTTGCCTCCCTCCAAGGAGGACAGGGTTCACCTCTAAAGGAAAATGCAGCACATCGCTTGGTGCCAAGCCTGTCCTGCAGACAGAGGCGAGGCCACCTGAAGGATGGCACCCCTAAGGACTGATCGGGCCTCTGGTGTGCTCGGCTGGTGGGAGGCAGCAGGCAGTGTGATCACAGCTCCAGACAGACAGACTGGGATCCGATTTTGTCCCTGCCACTTCCCAGCTGTGTAGGTTGCTTGGCCTCTCTGGGCTTCAATTTCTTCACCGGTGAAACAGACAGCAATAGTGTCTTGTCTGTAACATGCAGCAGTAGCGTGTTACTATCATAGAATACCTGAGACGATAACTCATCTTTAATGAACGGAAATTTATTTTCTCACAGTTCTGGGGCTTGGGAAGTTCAAGGCCTTCCCAACCCCAACCCCCAACCTCTAGCCAGGGCCTTCTTGCTGCATCAGCACACGGCAGAAGGGCAAAGAGGGACAGAAGGAAGCTGAACTTGGCCTTTTATAATGGCATTAATCCCATCCCTGCAGGCAGAGCCCTCATGGCCTAATCACCGCTTAAAGGCCCCACATCTTAATACTGCTACAAGGGCAATTACATTTCAACATGAGTTTTGGAGGCGACAAACATTCCAACCATAGCAAACAGCGTCTCTCTCCGAGGGTCTGTGAGGTCTCATGGCAGAGACAATCCACAACAGGCTTCTCCAGAGTCTAACACGCCGCATGCAATAAGGAGACAGGTGTTTCTAGGTTTGCTGCATGCAATAAGGAGACAGGTGTTTCTAGGTTTGAATCCCAGCTCTACCACTTACTACCTCTAGGGCATTGAGCAAGGTACCTAACTTCTCTGTTTCCTCATCTGTAAACAGAAATATGACACTCATTTTGCTGGAGGTTTGCAAGGATGGCATGAGCTCATGCTTCTGAAGCCCTCAGCAAATGAGAGCCCAGGAGCCCCTTCTTCCTCCTATGGGGTCACAGATGGTGGGACATTCTGGGAGATGCCCCAACACCCAACACAGAGCAGGGGTGGTGCTTAGCAAAGCTCAAACCCGAATAGGAGCACCTGGGGAGTGAGGGTGGGGCGCTTGGGAGGGCCATCCAGCACGGTAGACACCAGGCCCCCAGAGCAGAGGAATTCCGTCCCCCTGCTGGGGCAGTGGCCCCAGATGTCAAGTCTGTGCACAGTGCCTGTGCTTCTCAGCATGGCAGTCCTGCAACCATTGCAAGGCTGAAGTCCTTAGAAGAGGTGCTCACGGGAGGACCACCTGGGCACAGGCAGCTGGAACCTGGGCTGCTACTACAGAAGGGCCAGTGTGGCAGGTGCAATTGGCTGCAGGTTAGATGGCAAGGGTCACCCCCTTTTCCAGCAGGACAGCCTTCTCCTGCACCACCAGGTCCTGTGTCCTTGCTCTGGCCAGAGGTGGCCTGGAGTGGCGAGCGGCCCTGCACACAGGCCGAGCACTGGCAGCAATGGGGAGGCTGTGCTGACCGGATGGCAGGCTTCAGACCTGGAAAGCCAGTGGGCTTACTAGCTCAGTGCTCTGAGTGCTGGGCATGTGAAAGCGAATAAAATCCTGGTCTAACAGGGAGGCTGCCCCAGATGGGTGATGACAGTAAAGGCTCACTCAGTGTCTGAAAAGCGGAGAGCAGCAGAGGGGAGGGCCCTGCCCCAGCCTGAGGCCCAAGGCAGCTGCCCAGGGAGCCTTTTGAAGGAAGGGAAAGTAAAAGAGATGGGACCAGATTGAGAGAGGGGTGGGCTGGGGAGGGGCCTCTCAGGGGCTGGTCCAACACAGCATCTCATGGGCTGCCCTCCCACCTAGTCAGGGTCAGAGCCAAGGCTCAGAGGAAGACATGCTGGCCGACCACCCACACATGAGCTGCAGGGGGCTGGTTCGTGGCAACTGCACGCTGGTGAGCCCGTGCCCTCCCCACAGACCGCCTGCCCAGGCCTGGGCACCACGTGGAGGCTAGGGAAGCATGAGGAGGCCCAGGCCACCACATGCAGCCATCCCAGGCAATGGGGAAGGAGCCCAGGAGATGGGCCTGGAGCTGTGTAAGAGTCATGTCTTCCCTGGAGAGTTGGGGTGGGAGCTGATTCCCAGCCTGGAACCGGGCAGGCAGATGTGCGGCAGTGGGAAGACGCTGCCGCACCGGGCTCTGCTCTCTGCACACCAGGCTCCCTGGTTAGGTGCAGGCTCTCTTCCCCCTCCTAGCTGCCATGGAGACCTGGCCTAAGGATGCTCTGTTTTCTGCTGCATCCAGTTGTCTTTCTGCCATTTGTCCACGGAGCAGGAATTTGCATGCCCGCAGGTCTGGGAGATTCCAGAGCTGCTCTTTCATCTGCGTTTCCACTTCTCGCGGTGCTCCTGGTGGACCCCCGCGCCCAGGGGTCCAGCTTCAAAGAAGTGTGAATAGGAGAGGAGGGAGGCCCTGCCCGGAGGCAGGGGCTCAGAAAAAAAAGTCATGATTCATCATCCCCGAACATGAGCCATCATACATAATGGAACACACTCGGACATGGTGATTCAGTGTGTCAAAATATAGAAAGGCCATTTAGTATTGGTGACAGAATTAGACAAGAGACTCCACTTCTTCCAATGAAAAAGCAGACAGAACAGCGCCAAGAGGGAACCAGGGCCCACGCCTCGGCACGCACGCACTCACCCAGAACCTGTCTCCCACACAGCCCAGGCTACTCTGCTATGACCAAAGGTCACCGGATGCACCGAAGACACCTCACGTTATTGAAATGCATGTTGGGAAAACACCGTGTCTCTGGGAATGAGGAGTTAAGACCTAGAGTGCTTTCTACGCGCAATAACACATTCTCTTGCAGGAATTTCAATAATTTAATGTGTTTTATGAGAGCATTTTAAAACTTGTATTTTAGAAAAAAGCAAACTGATTGATCAAAACTCATCAAAAACAAAGCCAAAACACTCACCAAAACAAAACAGTTTCTCATTTGCACTTCTCCAGCCATACCCTGAGAAGCCTCTGTCATTTGGCCTCCAGGTTGCAATTTTATTCTAAGCAAAAGAAGCACTTCCCGTCCTCCCCACTCCCCACCCCCACCCTAAATCCTTTGAGCAAAAGAAAATCCTCAAAGCAGCCATGTATTTGGGGGCTTTGCAAAGCACAGACTTCCCCCGCTTTTCTGAATTAGTTTCCATCGCCCTGGCAATCTATGCAGTGACTGTCTGAGTGGAGAAATGCATATCCCCAAATTAATCCAACCTGTTAGATTCAGTTTGCACTGTGAAACCGGCATGGTGGAAAAAATACCTGCATCTATGTAGAACAGCATTCTTCACTTGCTGTTGAAATTCACCACTGAATTTCCCTGAACTAACCCCATGAAATTCATTCCTTCCTTCCTTCCTTCCTTCCTTCCTTCCTTCCTTCCTTCCTTCNATGAAATTCATTCCTTCCTTCCTTCCTTCCTTCCTTCCTTCCTTCCTTCCTTCCTTCCTTCCTTCCCTTTCCTTTTCCTTCCTTCCTTCTTTCCTTCCTTCCTTCTTCTCTTTCTCTCTTCCTCTGTCTCTCTCTCTCTCTCTCTCTCTCACACACACACACACACACACACACATACTACAACCCCTTCTCTAGGTAAATATGTCTGATATATGCCACATATAATACTCCTCTCCTGGCGATTTCCAATGCATATTAACATACTAAAGGCCTTGAGAAGTCCTGCAATAAGGAAATCTGCTAACTGTGTTTAACCCAGTGTTTCATCAAATTAATTAACCAAGGAATCTTTTTTAAAGTATTAAGACCTATCAATCTATGGAGACGCCCACAGATCACAAAACCCACTGGGAAGTGCTCATATACATATCATCAAATACTCCACCTTTGCATTTGTAGCTGTTTTCCAGAGGAATTTCCCAGTCATCCCGGATAGAGACAGCAAGGCCTTATCACCCCTGCGTAACAGATGAGGAAACCGCAGCTCCAGGAGAGTCTCTTATCTCAGGTTGCACAGAAAGCAATTTTCAGGGAATGTAACCAAGATTTCAATTATATGCAACATTTATTGTCCATTGAAAAATTGTTCTCTGGTTCAAACGACTGTTCAGAAAAGTCCTGCCTGTGTCTCTGTTCTGTTCACTCCTCCTCTGTCCCCAGTGGAACTGTTCTTTCTCGGGCTTGTGAAGCCCCTCTCTGCGGGACAACTATCCGAGCGCACGGACTCCAGCCTGCTGCCCAGCAGTGAGGGCTTCTCTTTCCACCTGACTCCCACCGGAAGTGTGTCTTCCCGCCAAGAGGCTTTGGAAACAGCCTTCCTGGACCCTGTGGCAAGGAGGCCGCGTGGGAACCCAGCCCTGGGCCTCCAGGTTGGCCACACAGAAAAACAAGCTGAGAACATTCTGTGGTGAGTGATAAGAACCCGGGGGGCTGTGTGGCGGCTCACAACTGTAATCCCAGCACTTTGGGAGGCAGAGGTGAGAGGACTGCCTGAGCCCAGGAGTTTCAGACCAGCCTGGGCAACTCTGTCTCTACAAAGTATTTTTTAAAACTAGCCAGACATGGCGGCAGGTGCCTGTAATCCCAGCTACTCAGTAGACTGAGGCAGGAGGATCCCTTGAGCCCAGGAGGTGGAGGTTTCAGTGAGCTGAGATCATGCCACTGCACTCCAGCCTGAGTGACAGAGAAAAACTCTGTCTCAATTTTTAAAAAAAAGAACTTGAAGGTCAAGGTACTATGTCCTGGCAGAGCCCATATAGTGAGAGGCAAAGGGCTGTGCTATACCTGTGCAGGAGGCCTGCACTGGCCCGGAATGCTGTCTTCGGCCACACTGGCTAAGGGTGTTCACCGGCTTCCAAGACAGGAGCCGGGATATGCCCAGGGCCTGACTTGCCTGCATTGAAATGTACAGTCTCCTCCCTACAACGACCGAGTCACAGAATTCCTTAAGGGAGACATTGCCCCCTCATCCTAATCCCTTCTTTTGCAGGCCCCCGCTCGAGGTAACAGGAATTGGTGCCAGCAATCCCAGGCCACCCATCCTCAATGACCTTCTGTCCTGCCCCTAGACCTAGGCAGGCAGGGACCCTGCTGTCGAGGCCTCGGATTTTAGAAGGCCCTGCTCTGGGCCTCCTCTCACCACACAGGGCCCAGGGCACCCATGGCATGGGGACTGGTTCCCTGCCCACCTGCTTTCAGGATGTGTGCAAGAGGGGGGCCGGGCACAGAGCTGGATCCACAAGCCCCAGTGTGGGATGGAGCGGGGGTGGTTTCCAAACCCAAAAAACGGTGTGAGTGTTTCAATTCTGTCACTCATGTGATCCCTTGGAGTTTTATTTGTGTGTAAAATTTAAAAGCATTTAGCAGAGTACAAACTGCAAGGTGTAACATCTTTGTTTGAAAAATACAAATTTAGTTCCACCCAGTAAATTTTCACAGTGAGCATGCTTGAGAACCAGCACTTGGATCAAAAAATAAAACATTGCTGGAACCCCTAGAAGCCTCCCTCCCTTGTGACCTTCCAAGGGTAAACACAGCCTTCTCTTTTTCTTTTTCTTTTTTTCTTTTTTTTTTTTTTTTGAGACAGGGTCTCACTCTGTCCCCCAGGCTGGACTGCAGTGGCACGATCTCAGCTCCCTGCAACCTCCGCCTTTCAGGTTCAAGCGATCCTTCCACCTCAGCCTCTCGAGTAAGCTGGGACTACAGGCACCTGCCACCACACCTGGCTAATTTTTTGTTTTTTGTAGAGACGAGGCTCCACTATGTTGCCCAAGCTGATCTCAAACTTCTGGGCTCAAGCAATCCGCCCACCTCAGCCTCCCAAAGTGCTGGGATTACAGATGTGAGCCACAGCGCCCGGCCAACACAGCCTTATGTCTTTTCTTTTCCTTTCTTATCTTTTCCCTTTCCTCCCTCCCTCCCCTCCCCTCCCCTCTCCTTCCTCCTCCTTCCGTCCCTCCCTCCCTCCCTCCCTCCTTCTTTCCTTCCTTCCTTCCTTCCCTCTCTTTCCTTTCTCTTCTCTTCTCTTTTCTTTCTTTTTCTTTCTTTCTTCCTTCCTTCCTTCCTTTCTTCTTTTCTTTCTTTTCTTTCTTTCTTCTCTTTCTTTCTTTTCTGACAGGTTCTCACTCTGTCACCCAGGCTGGAGTGCAGTGGCACAATCTTCTCTCACTGCAACCTCCACCTCCCACGCTCAAGCAATCCTCCTACCTCAGCCTCCCTCCCTGGGACTACAGGTGTGTGCCACTATGCCCAGCTAATTTTTGTATTTTTGTAGACACAGGGTTTCCCCACGTTGCCCAGACTGATCTCAAACTCTTAGACTCAAGTGATCCACCTGCCTCAACCTCCCAAAGTGCTGGGATTACAGTTGTGAGCCACCACACCTGGCCAGCACAGCCTGATTTCTAATATGACCAACTAATGGTGCCTATTTTTGAACTCAAATCAAGTCATCCACATTCTTGCATGCAGGTGTGGTTCATTTGTTCTCATTGTGGAGTATTCCATTACATGAATATACCACAGTCAACTTACCCATTCTCCTGCTGGTAACATCCAGAGTACTCCCAGTTCTGGCTGTTATGAATAGGCTGCTAGGAACATTCTTGTACATGTCTTTTGGTAACTTATGGATGCATTTTAATTGATTATATGCTGCCTAGAAGTCACATCAGAGAGGATGCTTGTATCCAGCTTAGCTCATACTGCCAGAAACTCCCACTGATGCAGGGCAGGCCAGCCCCAAAATTGGGGCTTAGCCCGGGAGGGTTCGTGGCTTCACCCATGAAAGAATGTAAGGGTGAGCCAATGGAGTTAGCGGTTTTTACTGAAGCAGCCGTGCACAGCAGCAGCAGAAGGGCTGCTCCTTGCGGGGCAGGGCTACCCCATAGGCAGTGTGCCCAGAGCAGCAGCTCAGAGGCAGTGTGCAGTCAGATTTACTGCTGCTTTTAATTACATGCAAATTAAGAGGTGGATTATTCAGAAATTTCTAGGAAAAGGGTGGTAGCTTCTGGGTCATCAGGTCATTGCTGTGGAAAGGGGCATTAATGTCTGGGTGTCGCCATGGCAATGGTAAACTGATGTGGCACACTGGTGGGTATGTCTTACGGAAAGCTGCTTCCAGCCATCTCTGTTCTAGTTAGTCCTCAATTTGGTGTGGCATCTGAGCCCCTTGTCTGGAGTGGAGGCCTGCCTCCTACCTCCCACCAGCAGCGTATGAAAGTTGCAGTTGTTTCAAATCCTTCCTGAGCCATTCCTAGGGGTATGGAGTGTTAGCTCCCTTTAGCTTTAATTTAATTTGTATTTCCCCAATGATTAATAAAATATTCTCTTATGTGTATTGGCCATTTGGATATCTTTTTTTCTTTTTCTTTTTTTTTATACAGAGTCTCACTCTGTCCCCCAGGCTGGAATGCAGTGTCATGATCTCAGCTCACTGCAACCTCTGCCTCCCGGGTTCAAGCAATTCTCCCACCTCAGCTTCCCATGTAGCTGGGATTACAAGCACACGCCACCAAGCCCAGAAAATTTTTGTATTTTTAGTAGAGATGGCATTTCGACATGTTGGCCAGGCTGATCTTGGACTCCTGATCTCAGGTGATCCACCAGCCTCGGCCTCCCAAAGTGCTGGGATTACAGGCATGAGCCACCACACCTGCCTGGATATCTCTTTTGTAAAGTGTCTGTTGGGGTTGTCTGTCCGTCTTCCTCTCGGCTTGCCTGTCTTCTTGCTGACTTGAAGGAGTTCTACATATTCTGATTTCCCATCTCAGCTCAGATTTCTCTTCCCACTCTGCGCTTTGGCTTCTCACGCTCTTCATGGGGTCCTCTGTTGAACAGATGTTCTTCATTTTAATGCAGTCCAATTTATCATTGTTTATTTTGTAGTTGGTGCTTATTGTGTCCTCTCTAGGAAATATTTGACCACCTCATGAAGACATTTTCCTGTTTCTTTCTAGAAACTGTACTGTTTTGCTTTGCCAATCTGTATCTATAGTCAATCTGGAATTGGCTTTTATGTACGACATGAAGTAGAGATCAAAATTCACTTTCCATATGAATATCTGCTCAGTCAGCTTGGGCTACTATAACAAAACATTGAGTGCCTTAAACAACAGAAATTTATTTCTCACAGCTCTGGGGGCTGGACATCTCACAGCAAGGTGCCGGCAGGTTTGGTGTCTGGTGAGGCCTCTCTTCCCGGCTTGTAGACAGCTGCCCTCTGCGTCCTCACATGGGAGAGGCATAAGGGCACTGACCCCAGCATGGGTCTCCACCCTCATGGCCTAACCACCTCCCAAAGGCTCCACCTCCTGACACCATCACATTGGGAGTTAGGAGTTCAACATATGAACCCAGGGGACACAGGCATTCAGTCCACAGTGCTCCACCCCGTGTGCTCCACCCCGTGTGCACACCCCGTGTGCTCACATCACCCCAGTTTCCCACCCTCCCTGGCCTGCAGGCTTTGTGGGTTCCATTTCCCCTACTCCAGCATGAGAGGCAGTGGGTATGGTTGAAAGCGGCAGATCTAAAGGCCGGGCGCGGTGGCTCAAGCCTGTAATCCCAGCACTTTGGGAGGCCGAGACAGGCGGATCACGAGGTCACAAGATCAAGACCATCCTGGCTAACACGGTGAAACCCCGTCTCTACTAAAAAATACAAAAAACTAGCCGGGCGAGGTGGCGGGCACCTGTAGTCCCAGCTACTTGGGAGGCTGAGGCAGGAGAATGGCATGAACCCGGGAGGTGGAGCTTGCAGTGCGCTGAGATCCGGCCACTGCACTCCAGCCTGGGCAACAGAGCGAGACTCCATCTCAAAAAAAAAAAAAGAAAAAGCGGCAGATCTGCTGTCTATGGGGCCCTGGAGGTCTGAGAATGGTGGGCCCACCTGCTCAGCAGGGCCGTGTGGAGTTCAATGAAAGGATATGCTGAAGCACCCGCTGTGCATGCTTGGTGAGTTCTCACCCAAATAACTTCATGCTGAAACAGGGTCGCTCCAGGGGTGTCCCTGCCTGGAAGGGACTCTGGGTGTCTTGCCGTGAGCACCACGGTGGCTCTCCCTTCACACTGCGGGCTGGGCTTCTCCAGTCTCTGCAGTGAGAGAACTGGCTGAGATCCTGGAAGACTGATGGGATGGGAAAGAAAGATTTGGGAACTGAACTGAGATCATCCAACCCATGCCCCCAAATTCACCAAACATACACTGGCATTAGGGAGCTGGAACGTGGCCAAGGGCTGGTCCCTGCCCACAGGGAGGTTGGAGCCCAAGAGGGAGAAAGATCCACAGAAAGATGATTTCGGCACAGGGAGGAGGGCTGGGGCCAAGGCAAGCCAGGCACCATGGGTCGCGAGGAGGGGCCCTTGTTCACGCGAGGGAGGACATTGGCTTGGGGAGAGAGTTACAGGAAGTCTGGAGAAGGATTCCAGGCTGCCAGGCAGCAGGAGCAGAGATGGGGACAGCACGGAGCCTGGGGCAGCTTTATCCCACCTGCCCAGCAGAGCCGAGCGGCACAGATTTCAGCTGTGACCCTGGATAAAATGGGTGATGGTAGCCAATAACACCAGCTACCAGGACTCTGCCACCTTCACCATTCTGGGAATAAGCTCTCAGCTACCCTGAGAGCAGCCAAAGCACCAATTCACCAAGCACAGAGTATATCCATCTATGGCTATGCAGGGTCTGTTAAGCCCCTTAGGTCTCCATGGTGGGGTGGGGCACCGCTTCCCATTGAGCAGCATCTAATGGATAATAGGCATTCCCCCAGTAGGAAGATCTGGAAGCCAATCCCAACACACACGTGTGCACGTGCACACCCATGCACACGCACACACACACACACACACGCACACACACACGCACATGCACACATGCACGCATGCACGCACGTCAGCTGCAGTCCCAGGGAGGCAAAGACAGTTATCAAAAGGAGAGTGTTTTCCAGACGAATATTCCAGAAGCGTATTCTCACAAGAAAAGAGGAGACGGGACAGACAAAACAATAGTGTCTACTCCACAGGAAGCAACACGGAGGTGCTGAGGTGTGTGGGGCAGGGGAGCAGCACCCCCCGCTTTGTACTATAGAAACTACTTTCCAGGCTGGACACGGTGGTTCACATGGGTATCCCCAGCACTTTGGGAGGCCAAGGTCGGTGGATAAGTTGAGGTCAGGAGTTCAAGACCAGCCTGGCCAACATGGTAAAACCCCGCCTCTACTAAAAATACAAAAATTTGCCGCATGTGGTGGTGCATGCCCGTAATCCCAGCTATTCAGGGGGCTGAGGCAAAAGAATCACCTGAACCCAGGAGGCAGAGGTTGCAGTGAGCCAAGATCGCACCATTGCACTCCAGCCCCTGAGTGATGGAGTAAGACTCCATCTAAGAAAGAAAGAGAGAAAGAAGGAAGGAAGGAAGGAAGGAAGGAAGGAAGGAAGGAAGGAAGGAAGGAAGGAAGGAAGGAGGGAGGGAGGGAGGGAGGGAGGGAGGGAGGGAGGGAGGGAGGGAAGGAGGGAAAGAAGAAAGGAAGGAAGGAAGGAAGGAAGGAAGGAAGGAAGGAAAGAAAGAAAAGAAAAACTACTTTCTGCAGCAGGGACTGACTGGGGAGGTCAGTTTGGCCACCAGGCAGGGAGGAGAGAGGACAGGTCTGAACTGGCAGGATCCAGCGCATGGTGGGGAGGCCTCGGACTGGAGAGACAGGAGGGAGTTACCAGGCACAGGGATAGGGCATCTGTTGGATGGGTGAAGGACTGCAGAGGGCATCCAGGGTGATACATGAGTGTCTTGGCACTGGGTGGATTGTGGTGCCAGAACCTGAGATAGGCTCACATCAGGAGGGGCTGTGGCTGGAGATGAGTTGGGTTTGACCAGCTGGCAGTGGGATCTATAGCTCTGCAGCTTGGGAGAGAAAGATGCCAAGTGAGCCCATGAAATCCTTATTAAAAATATTTTTATTCACTAAAACTCAATATGAAAACAGCTCATGAAACAAAGAGTGAATCAATAACCCTTTACTCATCTTAAATTAACAAAGATGAGTGGCTTGCAATTACTTTCCATTACAGAATCCTTCTGCCCAAGAGATTCGGTGAGATCCTTGTCAAAAGAGTTAGGCTTTTAACATGTGTATAGGAAGCATATTCTTTTGTGTCTGCTCATCTATCCAAATGTTTGATGCCTTAATGATTTTATGATTCAGAATTGTTTATTCCTGCCTCCTGGGTCTCACTGCAGTCCCAGCGACACAGAGCAATGTACATTTTCCAAATGGGAAAGGCTCTTGTTCTGTATTTAATCTGATTGGCAGAGCTAAGAGGCTTCCTTCCCAGCCCCTTCCCCTTAGGACTGGGTGGTCTCAGCTCTGCTCTGGATAACCTGGGGCCAGTCACCTGCCATCTACCCACTTGCTCTCCCTTCGGCTTCCTTCCTCTCCCCAAGCATCACTGCAACAAGCCCCTGCTCTGCCTCTATTGTTTTCCTCTCTTTTGTCTTTCCAATTCCCAATTCCTTCTTTCTCCAATTATTTCTTACGGCTCTTACTTACAATTCGTTTATACAAGAACAAAAATTCACATGGATGTGAAAAAGAAGTGAATCTGCATATTCTAAAATTTCAAATAAGGGAAATTCTAGGGTGGCAGGTACCACTCACTCATAAATTCAACAACTGATGAATGTTTACTGGGTGTCCATGGTAGTCCTGGAGATATCTCAGTGGGCAAAGGAGAGAAAGGCCTTTACCTATAGGAACTCAAAATGCAAAGGAGGATCCAGACCATAACTAACTACATGAATAAATGTGAAATTGCTCATGTGATCAGTGTCACAGATGAGGGGACCATGGCACAAGGCAGGCATTTAATGGGGGAGAGCTGATGTAGTCAGAGAGGTCAAGGAAGGCTTCCTGGAGGAAGTGCCAAATGAATTAAATGATGAGTGTCATGAATTAGACAAAGAAAGAAGGGAAGGACCCACTCTATAGTGAAAACAGCATGAACAAGAGCCTATGTGGGCAAAAAAGATGGCACCCACGAGGGGCCAAAAGAGTCCAGAGAGGCTGGGGTGGGAGGTGAGTCTGAGAGGTGGGCAGGGACTGAGCCATAAAGACCTCTCTAACCTCTTAAATGTTTTTGTTTTGTTTTTCTCCCCAGGGTAGCGGGATACCATTTCATGTTTTAAACAGTGGGGAGACTTTGTCAGATTGCTATGCAAAGAGAGAGCCTCAGGTTCAGTGTGGAGAGCGGCCTGAGCAGATCAGAGGGGTTCAGGGGCTGGAAGGCCAATTGCAGGTGGTGAGCAAAACGCAGTGGCGGCTGGGTGGCCATGGAGATGGAGAGAAAAGGGCAGAGTTGAAAGAGATTAAGAGGCAAAGATGACAGGACCGGGGGTGATTGCATATGGGGGAGGTGAGGGAGAAGGGGTGTCAAGATAATGTCTATGTTTCTGGCCCGAGTGATTGTGGTCATCAACCCCCAAGGCCACAGCCCCAGGAGGCGCTGGGCTGAGAGAGCAGATTGTGAGTTCGTTCCGGACATACTGAGTTTGAATTGCCTCTGAGACAGCCATTCCCTCTGCACACAGACCCTCTGTCTGAAACCTCTTTCCTTCTTCCTGAAGTACATTGGTGTACTTCCCTTTAGTGAGAGTCTCCCTTTAGTGAGAGTCTCTTTGCAATAACTGCTCTCAGCTTTTGTGTATCCGAAAATGGCTTTACTTTGCCCTCATCCTTCAAGAATCTTTTGGGTTCTAGATTGTAGTCAATTTCCTTTGTATATCCAGCTTCCATTGTTGCTGTTGAGAAGTCAACTGTCAATTTGTTGTTGGTGTTCTGAGGGTAATCTGTCATGTACTTGCTGCTTTTAAAATCTTCATGTTGTCTTTGGTGTTCTGCAGTTTCACTCTGATGGATCTAAATGGGGATTTCTGTTCGTTTATTCTCTCTGAGAATTGCTGTGGCTCCTGATCTGAGGATTGGGGCCTGCCACATTACATGTCCCCTTCACCGTGTTATCTTCTTCTCGAACTCCGGTTAAACATGTATCAGAATTCCTCATTCCACCGCCACCTCTTTTTGCCTCTCTTTTGTGTTTTTCGTGTGTGTGCCTGTGAACTGCTTCTATCTCCTTTTCATACTTCTCTTATTGCTGAGTAGTATTCCAAGCTATACATTCCGTGGGTACTGCTTCGCATAATACATGTTTAGGTGGCTTATATTTTTAGTTATGGTGAATAAAACTATTATGAAAAATCTTATACAAGTCTTTTTATGCAGATATATACATTTTCATTTCTTGTGCATAAATACCTAGAACTGAAATTTCTTTGTCATAGGTTAGATGTGTGTTTAGCTTTAAGACACTCTCTTGACCAGGCACAGTGGCTTATACCTGTAATCCCAGAACTTTGGGAGGCCAAGGCAGGAGGATCACTTGAGATCAGGGGTTCGAGACCCGTCTGGTCAACATGGTGAAAACCCTGCCTCTACTAAAAATACAAAAATTAGCCAGGCATGGCGGTGGGTGCCTGCAGTCCCAGCTGCTCCAGTGGCTGAGGCAGGAGAATCACTTGAAACCAGGAGGCAGAGGTAGCAGTGAGCATAGATTGCACCATTGTACTCCAGCCTGGGTGACACAACAAGACTCCATGTCAAAAAAACAAATAAATAAAATAAAATAAAAATAAAAAGGACACTCTCCAACCGTGTGTTTGTTTTCCATCCAGATCTCTGCCACAAATCTTTTTCAGACATCCAAACTTCCTATTCCTTGAAACGGAAGGTATCTCTCTCCCTTTCCGTGTCTCTCTGCTTGCCTCATTCTCTGAGAAACTAGAACCAGAAAAGTAAAAGAACAGAGCCGTCCCCCACCTCCGAGTGTCCACAAGCATCAGAGGGAATGGAGAAGAGAATAATACATCCAGTATGAGCTGGAAGTCTTCACGAGCCCCAGTAAGCTGGACTTGAGTCTGAGAGTGATGAGAAAACTCTGGGTTCTGCCCTAAAACGTGTTCTGACCTGGGGAGGAAGCTGAGTGGGACATACTGAGGGCAGTAGCCGCAGATATCATGGGCCCCATTCAAGCTGACACCCCAGGGGACTGTTCGCTAATCATCGATACTGAGCCCTCCTCGCAGCTCAGGCCTCAGCCCCTGCTCCACACCCCCTCCTCATTTCTCTGGGTCTCTGACCCCTGGCTGCCAGCTGAACTAGCCAGGACGATAGACAAGATTCAGGGTAAAGGAGACAGATTCTGAAGAGATGGTAAGGACAAAGAAGCCACAGGGAGCTGGGCGTTGAAAACAAAAGTTTGCTAGATTCGAAGCAGACCACTTGGGGTTGCTTCTAACCACTGTGTTTGACTTTGCTCACACTATGCCTCGGCTGTTTTAGGGCTGTAGCTCCTCGGGACCACCAGGGACCATGCCTATGCTTCCTGTAGGACCCCATAGGACCCACCCAAAGTCTGCACCTGGCTGGTCTTGGCGATGCCTGTTCAATGTTAGTGGCACATGACAACATCTCTGACCACATCAGGAGGGGCCGTGGCCTCAGCATTCAGAGCCACCCACCCTGGAAGAGGAAAAGGGGCCCTGAGGCTTGGCTTCCAGCCACAGACTAAGTATCTGCATAAGGCAACTGAGAAGATGTGGCAATGAGTAATTAAACAAATTAGTCAGTGCAGACGTCTTCACAAAAGCCAGGCAGAATCAATGGGGCGCCTATGCATTAGCGTCCTGTCCCTAATGGCCTCGTCTGCTCCCGGCTAGCTGCTCCTCTGAGAGCAAACCACAGCTCCCTGCACTCAGGGCTGGGCACAGTGCTGAGCAGGGCTGGCGGGGTCACAGCCAGCGACTGCAGAAGCCAGGTAGGCTGCTCCAGTGGGCTCCATCAGAGACTTGGCTGCTCCTCTGCCAGTGGACAGAGTGGCAGCTGCCCACCAACTGTTCCTCCCTCTCGTCCCCATTTTCTTACACATTCTTCTCCCTGGAGTCTCCTTCCCTGCTCTCTTCACCTAGCTGATACCTAGGTATCCTTTAATACTCGCCCAGCATCGCCTCCTCCAAGAAGCCTCCTCGGATCCCACAGGCTGGATAGGGCCCTTTTCTGGACTCCCACGCCCACCACGGGTCAGTCTACCCTGGAAGCTGGGCTCTGCTGTTGGACGAAGCCAGGCCCCAGGTGAAAGAAGTCTATCTTCTGCTTGTCTCAAGCACAGGGGCTGTGTCTCAATGAGGGTAGTTGGGATGCAAGCAACAGAAACTCACTCTTGGGTAATTTTAGAGGAAGAGAAGAGTATGCTAGAAGGCTAAGGCATGCTCAGAAAATCACAAGGACTGCTGAATAGCCTCACCTAGAACAGGGATCAAGCAGTTCCGGGAATCCAGATAGCAGGAAGCACCAGTGGTTTCTGGGGGTGCACGTGGGGGAGAAAGGCACAGCCACCATTCGAGTCTTTGTGTCATCAGCCCAAGGCTCAGAGTTCAAATTCTCTGGAGAAAGAGATTGAGGGTCTGAGTTAACCATGAGCCCCATCCCCTTGGTCGAGGGGGAGCCGAGCTCCACGTCTGGTAGACCCTCACATGTATGTATGTTTGTATGTATGTATGTATTTATTTATTTATTTTTGTGAGACAGAGTCTCACACTGTCACCCAGGCTGGAGTGTAATGGCACGATCTCGGCTCACTGCAACCTCCGCCTCCCGGGTTCAAGTTATTCTTCTGCCTCAGCCTCCCGAGTAGCTGCAATTACAGGCTCACACCACCATGCCTGGCTAATTTTTGTATTTTTAGTAGAGATGGGGTTTCATTATATTGGCCAGGCTTGCCTCGAACTCCTGACCTTGTGATCTGCCCACATCAGCCTCCCAAAGTGCTGGGATTACAGGCGTGAGCCACTGTGCCTGGCCAACCCTCACATACATTAATTTATTTACCACTCAGGAACAATCTATGCATAGGTGCCACTATTATTACCTCCCACTTAACGGTTGAGGAAAGCAAGGCGTGGGAGGTTAAGCAGCTTGCTTGAGGTCACACAGCTAGTGGGTGGCAGTTGGGAAACGGGAGCAGCCAGGCCAGCCCCTGACCCATCCTTAAGCCACACGGCCCCTGGGATGGTATGATAAACGCGTGAGTGTTGAATGAGTGAGAGAATAAGCTAGTAAACTGACAGAAGGTTGGCTTCTCTCAAAAACGGCTGCTTCCTGGTGCATTACTGCTTTCCGAGCCAGATATGGGTGGGTGTTTGGCCCTGGCTGATGGATGGCTGATATTTCCAGGGGAGAAGAAAGGATGGAACACCTATCATTGCTGAGGTAATTATTTCTCCCTCGCTGGCCTTTTGACCAAGCTGCAGCCTGAACAGTCACTGTTCTTTCTCCAGCATTCGCAGCAAGAGCTTAGGAAAAGAGGAGGTGGAGAATCTGTGTTGTTCTGGATGGTCACAGAGGAAGACGCAGCTTTAGAAAATGGGCCAACAGCTGGGCACAGTGGCTCATGCCTGTAATCCCAGCACTTTGGGATGCCAAGGCAGGCAGATCGCTTGAGCTCAGTAACAGAGCAGGAGCATCACCATCTTGGATAAACACTGCCATTTTAAGTTCCTCTTGATTAAAAACCACCTAAATCCACCCCAAAAACATCAGCCTATGGCTAATGTCAACATGATCATAAACCACAAATGACACCTCCAACCAGAAACATGCCAACCTGAGATAATTTCCCTGCCGACCAGAAACCTTCCCACCCCAAAATAAAACTCTCCTCCAATCAGAAATATTCCCAACCTGTGATAAGCTCTCCCTCCCTAAACCCATAAATACCCTTAGTCTATAAGAGAGAATGCCCCTGGCAGAAATCGGCTAGAAGCCCCTCTCAGGTTTATTCTCCAAAATAAATCTGTCTTTGACTATAGAGCCGCTTTTCATGTTTCTTTCTTCCTTCTTCAGGTCTTACATTTGGTGCTGAAACCCAGGACATTCCAAGGAAGGGCTCCAACATTCCAAGCCACTGTCCTTTCATGCAAGGTATGTAGGAAAAGTAAAACATACTTTTGGTAGAAAGATTGCAGGGAGGCATGAAAATGTGGATTTTTGCCAAGTTTAAAAGGTTAAAGGATTTTTTTTCAGTTGGATAAAATAAAAATGAAGGTTTGGGCTAGTTGTGAAAAGTTGATTTTAGAGGCAGTTCTGTGTGTAAACATATTGACTAAAGCTAACAGGGCATCCTCCAGTTTTTCTGTAAATTAAATTTTATTAAAATAAAAGCACAATGGGTTTCTCTTAGAGCACTAACCTGCTCTTTAACAAAAATTGTAAAGGGTTATAGAAAGTCTATAAAAATCTTACCTTGTGGTCAAACATTAAAATTGAGTAAATATGTCTATAAGGATTTATTAATTGGGTTTAACATTCATAGTACACTAATGTAAAGGTGAGATTTGGCTTATTTGGTATAAAACTTATACAGAAAACATTATCAAATACGAAATGGTGTTTGACGTTCTTTGGGCTATATTTGTGTAGATATGTTTTTGGTATGTGTTCCAAGGTTGTAGGAGACTCCTACAATCCAGATATGTTTTAGTGTATATTATCAGTAATAATTATAATTGTTACATTAAAATTGTTGTGTGCCATATAGGTAACAGATTTCCTTGTCAATTGTGTCTTTAACTGTGGCTACCCTAAAACTTTTTGTCATCCATGAACAATTGTTGTCTTGTTTTGGTCCTCTTTAGCAGGTGGTTTTATGACCAGCTATAAAGCTCTGACAGGTTCTCTTGAATGCAGGTTTCTGACAACTTTGGAGATTGTGACTTTAGAATAGAGGAAGGACGTTCAGGACTCTTGAAGAGCTGAATGCTCATTGATATCAGTCAGGATGGGAACTGACCGCATGAACTGAACTAATAGACTGGAGTGATCTTTTTGATGTTTTGCTCAGAATATTGCTTGTCCTTTGTTTGCTTTTCAGAGCCAAAGAGATTTTCTTCTGAGCTATCAACAGCTTTTGACAGTTTGATGTGCTCCCATGAACAAAATTTGAGGCATGCTTGTTTCTCTCTGCCTGGTTTTCTCCAGAGTCTGGAAATTACCTGTGAGTATTCTTACATAATATGGCAGTACAGTTATAGGCTGGAGTGCAGAGGCGCGATCTCGGCTCACTGCAAGCTCCACCTCCTGGGTTCACACAATTCTCCCGCCTTAGCCTCCCGAGTAGCTGGTACTACAGATGCTTGCTACCACATCTGGCTAATTTTTTTGAATTTTTGGTAGAGACAGGGTTTCACTGTGTTCACCAGGTTGGTCTCAGTCTCCTGACCTCGTGATCTGCCTGCCTCAGCCTCCCAAAGTGTTTTTTTGTTTGTTTGTTTTTTTGAGACAGAATCTCGCTCTGTCTCCCAGGCTGGAGTACAGCGGTGCGATCTCCGCTCACTGCAATCTCCACCTCCCGGGTTCAAGCAATTCTCTCTGCCTCAGCCTCCAGAGTAGCTGGGATTACAGGCATTCACCACCATGCCTAGCTAATTTTTGTATTTTTTAGTAGAGATGGGGTTTTGCCACGTTGGCCAGGCTGGTCTTGAACTCCTGACATCAGGTAATTTGCCTGTCTCTACCTCCCAAAGTGCTGGGATTACAGGTGTGAGCCACTGAACCCAACCAAAAGTCTGTTTTCTTTTATGGCAGGACACAATTGGAAGAGCTGGTTGTTTTACCAAGGCTTTGACAGGAATGGTGTGCTTTCTTTTGAGGAATCAAACTTGACTTGTGAAGCCAGTGGAGCCCTTGGATGGCAGGCCTCATATTTTGTGCACACGGTCCCCGTGCAAGATTCCGACCTGAGGTAAGTAAAAGAATGCCACGTTCTCACAGGCCAGGAACCCCAGGTTATCTTGGAGCCTCAAGAGGGGAAGAATTCACCCAACTCATAGGTATTTGATGGTGCAGTTCCATGGCTGGGCTTGGCTTTAAAAAGGTCTTATCTCAGATTCCTTCCATGGAACAGAAATTTATTGCAGCCAATTTAAAAGGCCTATGTAAAAATAATTATTCTTGCTGCACTTTATGCAAATAATCTGGCCCACAGCCACGTGCGGTGGTTCACATCTGTAATCCCCACACTTTGGGAGGCTGACACGGGTGGATCACCTGAGGTCAGGAGTTAGAGACCAGCCTGGCCAACATGGTGAGACCCCATCTCCACAAAAAATACAAAAATTAGCTGGGCATGGTGGTGCATGTCTGTAATCCCAGTTACTCAGGAAGTAAGGCTGGAGAATCACTTGAACTCAGGAGGTGGAGGTTGCAGTGAGCTAAAACTGTGCCATTGCACTCCAACCTGGGCAACAAGAGTGAAACTTTGCCTAAAAAAAAAAAATCAGTCCTACCATGATTTGCCTTTTAATAAAAATGGAAAACTGGAGAGAGATAATTGTGTTTCAAAAACTATAGCACACCTGTTGTTAAATTTTAGTATTACCTGAGGTTTTTCAATTTTTATTGTTTTCTACACTTTGGATTAAATTCTAATTTTTCTGGCTACAAGTCTCAAAATGATGTTTTCAATTTCTCCTTTTTCTTTTCCTTTTTTCCCATTTTTTTTTTTTTTCTAGCTGGAGATCACTATAATCTAAGCTGTGCTTTCTTGAAGCCCTGTGAGCTGAAGATTAGGTGTTTCAGAGGGCGCTACGTCTGGGCTTTCAAGGCAGAGAGTGCTACCAGGAACAAATCAACCTCTTCCACTCCAGCACTGTGTTCAGTGTCCCATAACAATGACGACCCTCTCTCAGCAGGAAGTAGCTGGAAAGAGCATACCGCCCCTTAGCCTTTTATAACTATAGAGTCTGGATTGACAAAGCAAGAGCGTCGCCATTTTGACAAACACTGCCATTTTAAGTTCCCCTTGATTAAAAATCACCTAAATCCAGCCCAAGAAAGCATCAGCCTAATGGCTAATGTCAGCCTGACTATAAACCACAAATGATACCTCCAATCAGAAACATTCCAACCCTGAGATAAAGCCCCCTCTGACCAGAAACATTCCTACCCCACAATAAAACTCTCCTCCGACCAGAAACTCTAAACCTGCGATAAGCTCTCCCTCCCTAAACCTTTAAATAACCTTAGTCTGTAAGAGAGAATGCTCCTGACCAAAAAAAAAAAAATCGTCCAGAAGCCCCTCTCAGGGTTATTCTTCAAAATAAACTTGTCTAGGATTGTTGAGTCACTTTTTGTGTTTCTTTCTTCTTTCTTCAACTCTTACACTCAGGAGTTCAAGACCAACCTGGCCAACATGCAAAACTCCATCTCTACAAAAAATACAAAAAATTAGCCAGGCCTAGTGGTACACACCTATATCCTCCACTACTTGGAAAGCTGTGATTGGAGGAATGCTTGAGCCAGGGAAGCTGAGGTTGCACTGAGCCAAGAGTGCACCACTGCACTCCAGCCTGGGAAACAGCATAAGACCCTGTCTAAAAAAAAAAAAAAAAAAAAAAATGGGTCAAACATGGTGAGACCCAGCTTGACAGCAGGGTCTCCCAGTTCCCGTGAGCTCAGCTCAGGGCTTCTTCCAGGATCAGAACACAGACGTCACTGTAAACATGGAAGAAGAAGGACTTTGGAGGAGATGTTAGTCCACTTCTGGAGGACCAGAAGTGGAGGACTGCCCTATCCTGGACCACAACGTTCTCTGATGATTGTCCTGCTAAAGATGCACCCCATGGATGGGGCTCCCCTGATGTCTATCCCAAAAGGGATATATGTGGTACATACAGGGGAGAATCAGGGCCTGAGACAGAGAATGGGCCCTGGGGAGGGAGGAGGGTTTCCTCCCCCTTTGGGGGTGTGATTGTTGAGTTCTACACCTACAACGACAGAGCGGATGTGCTTAGGAGTGTGCTTATGGGGAAGGAAACCTGGACCCTAACCCATTGGAGGCTTCCATGGTCAGACAGGCAGACAGGCCCAGCAGGACCCAGGGCCTGGGAGAGGGGCCCCGTCCACCAGCAGCGGTGCTGAAAGTCTGAGTGTCCTTCCTGCCAGAGCCTGGGCCTTAGAGAAGATATGGCCAAGACTATGCTGGGCCCTGGGAAACCCTAAGATGGGACAAACAGGACAGCAGGTAACAGACACTTAGTTCCTGCATGGGAGTGAAAATTAGAATTTTTTGGTCTTTAGTATTGCAAATGTGACTTCATCTTCAACTTAAAAGTTGAAAGGACCAGGAGCACTGGGAGTCACTTACTCAGTAACACCCTCCCCTGGGCCCACCGTGCAGCCTTCCCCTCCTAGCCCGCAGGTGTGCCCGCCCCGCAGGTATGCCCACCCATAAGTGGGCCCATCCACAGGTGTGCTCTCTCCAGGCTTTGCCCAGCACCCCCCAGGCCTTGCTGGAGTCCCGCAGCCCTTCTGCTGCCCAGTGCTGCCTGGGGCAGGGCAGGAGGCCATCTGTCCCAAGGCAGTTTGAGCAGCCCCTGTGCCCAGGAGTCTCCATGTCCCCCCAGGACTGGTTGGGCAGAAGGAACATGACAAAACGAAGAGCCAGGAGAGCCAGGCAGGGAGAGGCGGAGATGGCCCCGGAGCCAGCAGCTGCAGACCCAGTCTCCCAGCCTAGACGCTTGCATTACCCTTCACAGGGCTGTGACTACCTGTGACTTCCCTCAACCCGCACACCAGCCCTCGGAGGCAAAGATGTTGTCCCCACTGAAAGCAGGGATTGTTGAGGCTCAGAGGCTGAGTCAGCGCCGTGGGGGGCTGGGTTATATGAGTACAGACCTAGGGCCTGGAGAGACGCCGTGGCCGGGGCAGGGGCAGAGGCACGGGCCGAGCTGCCCTGGAGCAGGGCCTCGTCCGAGTGTGGGGAGCTCAGTGGGGTGAGCTAAGCTGGCTCCCCTGGACCCCAGAGCCCCTTCTCAGACAGCCAAAAGGCCAGTGTTGGTGCTTGAGAGGGAGGTGCTGCTGAGGAGCGTGGTCTCAAAAGGGACGTGCTCCTGGGGACCCCAGTCACGCAGTCTCCTTCCCATCAGGGCTCAGGGGGCCCCAGCCCTGTCTTCACTCTGAGGGCCTGGCATCAGTCACTCCTGCCCCAGCTGCGGCCCTCCCTCTGGCCTCCCGGCTCTGGCTTGGCCTGTGGCCACAGCGACCCCGCCTCCGCCCTGCCCGGCCCCATCGCCCTGTGCGGTCACTGCCTGTTTCTTGTCTGCTTCCTCCCCCGCATGGCTGCTTAAGCCAGGGCTGCTGGCTGTCCATCCCCGGAGCCCGGCCCCCCGTGGGGCCCACACACAGAGGGTTTTGCTGGGTCGGACAACGGCTGGTCCTGGACTCTTCACACCCCACCCAGCAGCCAGGACACAGCCTGGGTGGGCAGACTGACCTCCTGGGCACAGTGTCCTCAACATCCACTCCCAGGCACTGCCAGGCACTGGCGGCTGCTGGTCACCACAGAAATGGCCACAGTCGGGACCCAGGGCTCCTGCTGGTCTGTGCTGATCCCTGATGGCACTGCGTCCCGAGAAGAAACCCAGCTCTTTCCAAGGAGCCATGGAAGGAAGGCAAGAAGGCTGCCTGGGAGACCGCAGCTTGCTGCCGAACCGTGGGCCTGCGGTTGGAGGGGGCTCGTGGCCCACCCCACCCCTCTCTGGCCACCTTTGCTCCCCGCGCCCTCTGTCTTCACACGGGTCTGAAGCTCCTCACTGCTTAGGCCTCATATGAGGACAGCGGTCTGCAGTGCCGCAGGGTCTTGCCGGAGGAAACACAGGGTGAGAAGCCACACATCTGACTAATTGCTCACCTAATAAGGACTTCTGACCACAGCACATAACCGCTCTGTGGTGCCAGGGCTGCTTCGGCCACCCCACAGTGGCAGGTCCTGGGCGGGCGGCTCTGTCTTGCCCTGCTGGTGGCAAGATGGCTGCAGCGGCACCAGGCACCATTTCTAGCACAACTGTGTTCAACACTGGAAGTGAGGGTAGGAACAAAAGGAACAAGTCTCTGTCTTGTCCAAGCAGGAGAATTCTTTTCCAGAGCCTCCTTAGCAGGTTTTCCTAACACTGCACTGGCCTAACACTGCATTCCTAACACTTACCTGTGGCAACCAGTCCTTCACAGGACTGCCATGACAGCCTTCAGCCAGTCACGACGCGTCCCTGAGGCCCAAGGACACCGCCTGCTGGGCAGTCAGGGTGAAAGGCAGGAGGCTGTCGGGGACCAACGCACATGTCTGCCATGGGGGTCCATCCGGGGCTCACCACAAGCTCTTCTCCCTTGCTTCCCACCCTTGGTCTCTGCGTAAACGCGGCTCACTTCGCCTGGGACGCTCCTCTCTCCCACACCCTCTCATCCAGCTGAAGCGACCTCACCCTTCAGGGCTCACCTACTGCCTGACTGCAGGGCTGGGCCAAGGTCTCCCCCATGCCCCTGCCGCTGACTCCGGTACTGCAGCGACCCATCACAGTGGGGACTTGGTGCTCCCCAGGGCTCTCCTGGCACTGTCCACTCAGAGGCCTTATGTCCGCTCTTCCTTCCTCCCCTCTGCCTCTGAACCCCACCCATCCTCTGCCTCCGATCCCCACTCATCCTCCTGGGACCACCTGAGCCGCTGCCTCCTCTGTGAAGCCTCCCCCTCCGCAGAGAGGCTGCTGCACTGCCTCTCTTCCCTTCTGTGCCCACTTGGCCCACCTGTCACATGATCCCTCTGACGGCCGGTCTTCCAGAACATGCCTGTTGCCCTCGGCAGCTCCCCAGGAGCTCAGACCATATCTGTGGCCCTCACCACCCTGATAAGTGCCTTTTCCAAGGCTGAGGGATCAGAATGAATGTTAGATTAAACCCGTAGCCATGACCACCTGACCTCGTGAGGGTTTTGGTGGACACGTGCCTCACTGGCCTTGGCTCTAAACCCACACACAGTAGTACAGGGCCAGGTTACCCGCTCTCCACCACTGAGAACGGAGACGCCGAGAGGTCTAGCAAGCAACTCGCCCAAGGTCAGGCATGAGGCAGCCCCAAAAATGGAGCTCGCATGTTTCCCACCATGCCAAGGAGGCAGGGAGGAAAGTCAGAGGGAGGCTGTGACCAAGGAGTGTCAGATGAGGATGCAAGGCAGGGAAGGACAGGACAGTGAGGCTGGTCAGAGGGCAAAGTCTGGATGCCCCCATAGAGCCCCAGCAGGAGCCCCACTGAGCCCACTCCGGGTGGAGGTGAGGAAAAGGCAGAGGCACTTAGGCCGCAAGTGCTAACGTGGGCCAGAGCCCATGCTGGGCACGGGACACCAGGCCGGCCAAGCCACCCAGGGCCCACCGGTGGTTGGGGAAATGGACACGTGCCATAAAGCAGTGAAGCAGGACGGAGAAGTGCACCGCTCGCCCGGGAGCCACGGGGGGACGTTAGTAACACCACCTGCCCTGCACAGGCCTAGGCCCCAGTCCTCACACACACCCCATCCCATTTGAGCCCGCACAAGCTGGGAAGTAGGAATTGTCATTTCTGTGTCACAGATGAGCCAGGCTGAGGCAGGGCAGGACCAACACCTTGCCCCAGAGCCCCGCCAGTCAGCGGCCTGACCAGGAGTTGGACACGGGCCTGCTAGCGTCACACCACCACCTTTGCT
The DNA here is from genome assembly GCF_003255815.1 of Theropithecus gelada. Lineage (NCBI taxonomy): Eukaryota > Metazoa > Chordata > Mammalia > Primates > Cercopithecidae > Theropithecus > Theropithecus gelada. Next base: position 30,658,796 of record NC_037681.1, on the reverse strand, counting down.
TAGAGGCCACTTGTCTGTCCCGGGCAACCTTTGTCCACGACTGAGCCCGGAAGCTGGCCACGGCCTTGGCCACCCAGGAAGCTGGCAGCCTCCTTCCGCTTCAAAGCTTTTCCAGCTCTCCCGCTTCTAATACCAAGTAGAATCTCTTTTCCTTTCAACGATGACTCATAAGATGAAATGAGGCGTTTTGGAGTAAATGATGGGACTGAATTCTTCAAACTCCTACAGGTTCTGAAATGACTTTCATTTGTTTATGTTTGGCATTAAGCACTGAAATGGACGGAGGGTTCACAGGACTTAACGTTAATTTGTGAAATGTCTCTGGGTTCCACCCTCCAGCCCAGGACCAGCTGTCATCTAAATGTCTAGGGACCTCAAAACCAGTGCTTACTTCCCTGTGTCAATTAATCCAAACTGTCTTTTTTGCTGATGGTTTTGACAGCTTGGGTTTTGGTTCTGCAATCTCATGCTTGCCCTCAGAGGCCCAGGCCCTTCCCCAGGATGAAGAGGGCTGTGGCTCTGCTGGGACATCCTGAAGCCCAAGGTCTGTTGCTGCCCACGGTGTAACTGCCCAGTTAGGGCATGGGACTTGGGCAACCTGAACCTGTTACGTTCATGACTGACAAATGCCCAGGAGGTCCCCTGGCGTGTGGTAGGCAGTCAGCGATGTTTGCTACAAGGACCGTCTCAGAGCTGTGCCAACACGAGCAGAGCCCCCCGCCCCTGAGCAGGACAGGCTCCTGTAGGCCCGCTCAGCTGGCATCTTGAAGAGCACGTGATGCAGAGGCTGCTTGCAGAGAGGAGTGGGCAGAATGGAGGGACAGTGGGGGACACTGAGGCACCCGGCACCCAGCCCTGTGGACAGCTGTTGCCGCCTCCAGGCCCAAAACAGTCTCACAGAGCCTCGTGAGAAGGAGGGGCTGGAGGAGAGGAGGCCACCGGAAGGAAGAGGTCTCCCTGCCCCACAGAAGCAGCTCCGGGAGGAGGACAGGAACGTTCCAACCTCTCCTGCTACATTTGTGTCTCTGGCCAGGGCTTCCCAAATGCAATGATCATTAAAGGGCAGGTGAGTCACTGACAAAATCCATCCAGGCCAGCCCCCTGAGACCCAAGCAGGGTAGAAAGAGCATGGAACCAACGGGGGAGGGCTGGCAAAAGAGGGAGGCCACCTGAGGCTTCTGGCTTGTCACTTAAGCTTTTCTGCAGCGGAAGGGCCTCCGCAGAGCTCCTGTAAGATTAGGGGCTGCTCAGAGCAGAGAAGGGAGCCTGAGGCGGGTCTGTGTGAGCAGGGTGTGGCCTCCTGGAGGAGTCTGAAAGAGGACCCTGAGCCCAGAAGACAGCAGCGCAGAAGGGACATGCGGGTCAGAGACCAAGAGAGGCCAAAGCTATCTCCTGCTGGAGGATAGAGGCTGGCTGTGGAGAGGGGTCATCCGTTGGAATCTGAGCCGTGGAAAGGAGGGTGCTAGAACCCATGAAGCTGGGAGTTCAGGGTCCGAACGTACCACCTTTGGGTACTGCCTGTGGCAGCAGGGGGGCGGGGTGGCAGTGCCCAAGTCTGCAGCGGGACTGACCCCAGACAGGTCCCCTAACACTTGCAGTCTTCCCCTGCTGGGTGGCAGAAGTGGGTTCCTCCCAGATCCTCAGACAGGAAACAGGGACCCAGGAGACCAGCCCCAGCGAGGGGGTGCCCAGCCGCCTCTCTGGGCTCCTTTTCCACTTGGGTTTGGGCAACCTGAGACTGCTCTCACACCAGGGGATTGAAAACCCTGGCCGCAAGTGGGCAGGGCTCGCAGCCAGGCAGGGAGATCTCTGTCCTGCGTGGGAAGGCTTCCCAAAGTCGGTTCCCCAGAGCTGGAGCTCCCCAAGCTGCTGTAGGGAGAGGGTTCTAGAGTCACCTCAGTTGGAGAAGCCGTTTCTCCTCTACCACCACCTGAGTCACAAGATTCCCTGGCCCATTAAAGGCTCTGAGAAGTCCTTCAGGGAAGACGCCCTGGGGAGGGTTTTGCTCAGCACCAGGGCATTTACATGTTTGGGTCAGTTCACAGAATGGGACAAACCCAGACGTCAGTCCCCAGGCTGAGAAAGCCTCAACTGAACAGCTTTCACCTCATCCCCCACCCCCTCCGCTCTTGAGCTCTCTTGGGATGGTGGCTGCAGCCTCGGGGAGCTCTGGGCTCTCACAGAGCAGCTCCAGCCCCTGCCCACCCTGGCCTCTGAGCTTGCATCCCTCCACCTCTGGGTGAGTCCCCTCTGGCCTCCATGAAATCCTCAGAAGATGCCGCTTGAGGCCTCACATCAAGTGACAAGACAGCCAGGAGTGGTGGCATGCAGATTCCTCGAGGGCAGAGTCCTCAAGGCCACTTCCCTGTCCTCCTGCCTCTACACTGTAGGTCCCAAAGTGTGTCCTTGCTGCTCCTGCTGCCAACACCAAACCCCCACCTCCGCAGCAGCCAGGCCCTGGAAAGGCCCACAGCTCCCGCTCCAGGTCTGAGACAGCAGGAGCCTCTCACTTATTCCCAGTGCGCATGGCCCTGGCTGCCCGTGTTCCCTCCAGACCCCACAGGTTAGCCTGGTCAGGAGGGCTGGGTGAGCCCCTGGGTCCTGAACCCTGGCTGTGGGCTGCTTCTGGTGCTGAACCTCCCAAACCCAAGAAGGCCCCAATTCCCTTCTCTCCTGCCCCTCCTCCACTCCAACTCAGAGACTTCCCTTTGTGGACAGCGGTACCTCCTCCTGTGCACCCAGCTGACAGCCCCCATTCCCACTCTGCCCAGCCACTCACAAGCACAGTCTATCTGGGTCTCACCCACTGGCTACTCACTGCCACCTGTGCCTCCCAAGCCACAGAGCTAAGTCCCCACCCTCACTGACACTGATCTCCTGTGGCACTAAGACCTCTCACAGACGTGATCTTATTAACCTTCCTAAGTGTCATGCAAAGTTTAGAGAGATCAAGGAGCATGCCAAAGTCACACGGCTCATAAACGACAGAACCCAGCATTCTGCTTTGACCAAGGCCATGCTGCCCCAAGAGTCTCTCTGCTCCCATGACAGCCAACCCCCTAGGGGCTGATAGGCACAGCGGGGGCCTCCAGGCACAAGCAGTGTCGAGCAGATGGAAAACAATTCCTGCCTTCCTTGCCCTCAGCACATCTCGGAAAATGTTCAGAGGGCAATGCCAGGGTCCTATGGGGCAAACTGCTCATCTTGCCATGCCTTTGTGCTCCAGAGAAGCCCAGTGGTTTGTTCTTTGTAGGAAAATGTCATAATTAGAATTACTTTCCATCCACAGGTCACAAGTGGGTGGCCACAGCAGAGCTCAGGCAAGAGCAGGTGAGAGACAGAGCTAGAGAAGAGAAGTGCGTATGGGGACTTGTATCACCATCATCACCATCACCATCATCACTCTCAGTATTGTAACTGTCTCTGCCATCACCGTCATCAACACCATTATCATCACACTCATCACCACCAACCCCACCATCACCACCATCATCATCACCACCATCACCACCATCATTATCATCACACTCATCTCCACCAACCCCAACATCACCACCATCATCACTACCATCACCATCATCATTATCATCACAGTCATCACCACCAACCCCACCATCACTACCGTCATCACCACTCCCATCATCACCACCACCATCACCACCATCATTATCATCACACTCATCACCACCAACCCCACCATCGTTACCATCATCACCACCATCACCATCATCACCACCACCGTCATCACCATCATTATCATCACACTCATCACCACCAACCCCACCATCGTTACCATCATCACCACTCCCATCACCACCACCATCACCACCATCATTATCATCACACTCATCATCATTACCAACCCCAGAATCACCACCATCATCACCACCATCACCATCAGCACCAGCACCATCACCATCATCACCATGATCATCACCATCACAATCATCACCAACATCACCACCAACACCATCCCCACCACCATCGTTACCATCCTCACCACCATCATCATCACACTCATCACCACCAACCCCACTATCACCACTGTCATCACCACCATCACCATCATCACCACCAGCACCATCACCACCACCATCACCATCACCACCATTACCACCAACAATACCAGTATCACCACTACCATCATTATCACACTCATCACCACCAACTCCACCATCACCACCACCATCACCATCATCACCACCACCTCACCACCATCACCACCATCATCACCATCATCACCATCATCACCATCACTATCATCTCCACCATCATCAGTACCATCACCACCACCATCATCACCATCACTATCACCATCACCACCATTACCACCATCACCACCATCACCACCACCAGCAGCATCTACCACTTGAAACCCCTCTTGAGGGAAGGGAACAGACACTTCTCAAGTGCCCACTATGCGCCAGGCTCTGGGCCAGTAGCTGGGGATGTCAAGATGAATCAGAGTTAGCCCTGCCTTTGGGAAACCCTGGCCCATCCAGTGCCACCATGCCTCATGCCAGACTTTTAAGCACATCATCTGACTTAACCCTCACCCTGTGAGGTCAGTAGTGGCATTCCCTTGACATGAATGAAAAAACTAGACTAGGAGAGTTGAAGTCCCCTGCCCAGGTTCACACTGCTGCCCACTGTAGGATGGAGGATGGGGCTGTGCTCAGGACTCTAACCAGCCCCTGGCCTGAGCTCCCCCAGACCAAAGACAGCAGCCACTGGGTTCTGCTTTCAGGCTCCCACCCCAGCAAGGGCAGGCTGCTGGTGGGCTCATTGGCCTGGCCCAGGCTGAGCTGATGCCAGTGCTGGAATACCATCACCTCCAGGTGTGCGCCCTTGCTCCTCCTGCCCTGTGTGGCCTTGTCACTTTGGCTGCCAGTTTCTAAATGGCAATGGCTCGTGGCTGACGAACCATTCCTGTCTCCTCTGGGGCAGCACCTCACATTCCTCACCCCTCTAGATCACTTCCACCTGGCCTCAGCCTCCAGCATCAATGTGTCTGACTCCCCTAAAGAGTGGGGTCCACTGCCCGCAGGAAGGGAGGGGGCTGGCCCACTCTGCACCCACCTGGAGAGCCCCTTGTGAGCACCTCCTCGGCCAGGTGGGAAGGGCGTGTGTTCTGGGGCCAGACAGTGCCTGTATCTTGAGGCTGTGGGCCCTCGCTTAGCCCTCCTGTGCCTCCATTCCTCATTCAAGAACTGGAGGATTATCTGCGGGCCCTCTTTCACCAGTGACTGTGCGGCCTGAGTGATTGATACATGGGAGGCAGCAGCACGGCTCCCTGGGCCCTCAGCCAATGCTCCGCCAACATCAGCTACTTGGGGTGCCAGTGCCTCCCTCCGAGGATCCAGCCTCTGAATGCAGCCAGAATTGGGACCTTGTGACTTCTGACTTCTCAAACAGAAGCCCCCAGGAGGACGCAGGAGGACACACACCACACTCTCCGCAGCGCCCTCTCCCTGGCTGAGCGCCCGCCCTCTCTTCAGGAGCCTGGTGTGTTTGCAGTGCTGGTGGAGCATTTCAAACACTGGCCCACAAACACCCCCCACGCCTCGGCCCAAGGCCCCAGGCCCTGGGACCCAGCTGCCTTTTGTCCCCCTCAGGCAGGAAGGCGGCTCATGATGACCCCCTCAGGAGCTGAGAGGCCCAGGGAGGCTGAGTGCAATGGACTGAACTCTGCCCCCCCAAATCCGTATGCTGAAGCCCAACCCTTCAACAGGCCATATTTGGAGATGAGGTCTTTAAGGAGGTGATGCATGTAAAATGAGGTCCTGAGGGTGGGACCCTAATCCAGCAGGACTGGTGTCCTTACAAAGGACCACCAGATAAGGACGAGACTCCAGGGATGCATGGACAGGGAAAGTCCATGTGAGGACACAGCGAGAAGGCGGCCACCTGCCAGCCAGGAAGAGAGGCCCCACCAGAAACTGAGTCTACCAGCACCTTCATGTTAGACTTCCGGACACCAGAACCATGAGACGATATATTCCTGCTTTGTGAGCCCCCAGTCTGTGGCCTTCTGTTAGAGCAGCCTGAGCTGACAGACACCGAGGGAGCACCAGACCGCAGGCAGGCTGCCCACTGCACCCCAGCCACCTGGGCCCTGCTCACACTCACCCAGAGTGGGAGGGGGAAGCCCTGGGGGCTGCAGCTTGGAGTCCTCAGGGAAGCAGGCGCAGAGTGTCTCACCCATAAATCATTAGACCAGAGGGTCTCAAATTCGAGGGGCATCGGAACCCCCCAGAGTATGTATTAACACACAGATCGCTGGCACCCCACCACCCTGAGTTTCTGATTCAGTCAGTCTAGTGTGGGGTCAGAGAACTTGCATTTCTAGAGTCCCCACGGGAAGCTGATGCTCCCAGGCCAGGGACAGGGACTACACTTTGAGAACTGCAGCATCAGGGAGCACTGAGCAAATGGCCCAAGTCAGAAGCAGGAAGCAGATGGCTCTCTTCACCTTCCTCTGTCCCCAACCGAATCATAGTGCTGGATAGCAGAGGTGAGAAGGGGCCTGACACTGGCCAGCCCCTGTGGTGTGGCTCAGCCCGGCCCATTTGCAGGGCAGCCCCAAGAGGTAGGCACCACAATCCCTGTTTTACATACAAGGAAGGCTGGGCTCAGAGTAACAAAGTGCCAGGGACACCAAGATCCATGTAGGGCCAGAGCTCCTGCCCTTCCCTTCTCTCAGTGACCCCACCACTGTGACCTGGACACATAGAGCCAGCCCCAGGCCTCAGAGCATCCACATCTCCTGCAAGGCCACTTCTGAAAACAAGACAGTGGCAGGGAGACGCAGAAAAAGCCTCTCTCACTGCACAATCGGCCCCGGGCCACCTTCTTCCAGGTGCCTGCAGTTGGAGAATGGCTGTAGTGTCTTACCATTGCCTGACACGGCTCCCGTGCCCCCTCTGAGCCTGCGGCACTGCAGGAGAGGTAGGAAGGAGGGTCCTGCTACAGAGCCCTGCATGACCGGTTTCCATGACAACTGGGCTGCAGCTATCCAGAAGGACAATTAACCTCAGAACTGATCTTCCTGTGGGACCCTTCTGCTAGGAGGAGAGGAGCGGCCCCAGCAGCATCAGGGAACAGGGGAGAGGCTGGGCCCAGCCCCTGGGTCATTCCTTGTCTGAGAGCCCTGGGTGACCAGCACTCTGGCAGGAAACGCCATGCAGCTCTGGGAGGGACCAGGAGGCTGGGCAAAGGCCCCACAGAGCGGGGCTGCACGTGGGCCTTGGGGACACCAGCACCAGCCCCACATGCACCCCCTCTGAGCCCCCCTTCGGGGGACTCCTGGGCACCAGAGCTCCTGGGTCCTTGTCCTGGCCCTGCCAACTTGGAAGGTCCAGCGTTCAGCCTCACTGAAACCTGAGAGCACGGGGCACGGAAGACGTGTGTCCCCAAGCCCCCGATCTGTGGAGCTGGGGCTGGCTCGATGTGAGGGGAGGGGTAGTGGCTAAGGGCCGGCCAATCCCCTGGCCCCACCCTGCTTCAGGCAGGGAGTGGTAAGTAATAACGACAGCTAGTGTTCTCTGAGAACTTACTATGTGCTAAGCAGGCCCTACGCTAAGTCCCTTCCACGTATTTGATCCCAGGAAATCTCTCGACCACCGCTCAACTATCATGAGACTCATTCAGCAGATGAACAGCAGAGGCACAGGGGGCTAGAGGGCGTCGACCCAGGCAGGCAGCCTGGTCTCGGCGTCTGCTCCTGTGGACCTGCAGGTCTCTGCTTTTAACTGTTGTACACACTATGGTTCACCAGGTTTGGGTTAGGAAAAAAATGAATCTGCTTCCAAAACCAGTTTGAAAACCACTGCTATGGTCCACACCTCCCCACTTCACAGAGAAACCACTGCTATGGTCCACACCTCCCCACTTCACAGAGAAGGAAACTGAGGCTCTAAAAGGTAAAATGGCTCATCCAAAATCACACAGCTCTAATACATCAAAAGGCCAATTCAATCAATGTGTTCATTGATTGTAACAACTGATACAACTTTACAGTGATCCATAATGGAGGGATTTCCTTTTTAAAGATTTTGAAGATTTCTGCCGAATTTAGGCTAGCTCTTCTCCACTCGACTTCATAACAACATTCAAAGTATGTTGGACCTGCCTCTGTCCGGCAGCCTACTGCTTCAGCTAGGAGAAACAGTCAAGGAGAGAGAACCTCAGCACGAGGAAGGACAGAGAGGAGGGTCACCTCAGCAGGGGCTGCATCGCCGGTCACCCGGAAGATGAGACTGAGGGTCGGAATGGAGGTTTGGAGTTTCAGGGAGACTGCGGAGAACAGAGAGGGGAGGTGAAGGGTGGGGGAGAGGAGACAAAGGGACAGAGAGAGGAGGTTGAAAGGCAAGGAAGGAGAGACACAGGGACACAAAAAAAATATACATTTGTAAGAATTTCTCATCCTCAAGAATATATTCAAGAGTGTTTTCAAGAATGTATCCAGTACACTTGAGAACACAGTCAGTCATACTCACAGATTGAATTCGATGGCTGAAGTCACCTTAAAACCATCCGGATTTGGGAGAGGAGTGAATGGGTGGGGAAAAGGATGAGACAAGACTGGCCACATATGGACCTCTGTTGCCACTGCATGTCGCATGCTAGGCTTTTCAATTATTCTATTTTTGCCTATGTTCAAAGTTTTCCATTATAAAAAAGTTTTTTTAAGTATATAGTCAATATATTCCAGAATTTTTAAATGAATAGTTTTTGAATATAGTTTTGAATATATTAATGAATCGATGCCGTCTGTCTCCCTCCCACGCTCAGCCTCTCCTGCCTCTCTTCTCTCTCTCTCACGCTCTCTCTCTCGCTCTCACGCTGTCTCTCTCTCTCTCTCATCCTGGAGCCAGCAGCCAAAATTAACAGCTGCACACTGATTCTCCTCTGCGTGGAGGAAATCCAAAGCATTTGTTAAAATACTGATACAAAAGGGAAAATAAGCATTAGTCAAACAAAACATCACAGAAATCTTCCAAATCTAACGCATCCTACAGGATCTGCTATAAATATTCATTTTTATAAATAGATCAAAGAAACCAGTAACTATAATGACTTGTTCATTTGTCAGATTGGCTTTGGGTTAATGCCACTCTGGGCATGCTGGTGCACAGGGCAGAGATGGAGCTGAAACTCAAGTCTTCCGTCTTCAGACCTGTGCTCTTCTAAACCCACAAACACTCTACAGGATCAAAGTCAAGTTGCAAGAATCTTTCTTAAGGCAGTCTCCTCCCTTTCTGGCTCAGTTTCCCCATCCACACAAGAAGTGGATGGTTGAGATGTTCATGGAGCTCCTCCCAGACCAGGGTGGTGACACTTCCAGGGACAATTGGTGTTACTGGACTCAGGGCCATTCTGGGCCTGCCCCAAAACCCATGGAGACCAAGAGAGCTCAGGTCTCCCCTCAGCTGTGCATGGAGCCATGAAGGAGAACAAGGGGCTGAGAGGCAGCTGCAAGGAGGCCTCAGCCCCATGCCAGGCGGGTGCTGCCTCTTTCCCGCCTGCCGCAGGCCTCAAAGGGCCTACCATGTGGGCCTCCTGTGGGAGGGACAGTTTGGACCAACAGTCCCAGTTTGCCCAGGACTCAGGGCCTCTCACAACGTGAGACTTTCATGGCTTTTGTGGTTTTCAATGCTAAAAACAGGACCATCCCAGCCAACCTGAGCCAAGTTGATACCCCAACTCCCAGGAGAGTTGGCTGCGCAAATGTTTGGTAAAGAGGAATATTGGAAGGGAAGGATGTTTTGTTTTGATTGTCCAGCTTTGGGAGAAAAGAAAAGAAAAGAAGAGGTTGCTTATGAACTGCAAGCCTCCCGATGAAACGACAAACTACCAGGCCGGTGCTGGCCGAGATCTAATGGCAGGACGTTTGCAGTCCTGATGTTACCAAACTTTGTCTCCCCATCCAGAAAAGGCAGTGGAGCCAGGGCTAGGAACCCTGTTTCTTTTTTTTTTTTTTTTTTTTTTTTGAGACAGAGTCTCACTCTGTTACTCAGGCTACAGTGCAGTGGCACAATCTCAGCTCACTGCAGCCTCCAGGGACGTGCCACCATGCCCAGCTAATTTTTATATTTTTAATAGAGACAGGGATTTGCCATTTTGGCCAGGCTGGTCTCGAACTCCTGACCTCAAGTGATCCACCTGCCTTGGCCTCCCAAAGTGCTGGGATTACAGGCATGAGCCACTGTACCCAGCTAGAACCCTGCTTCTCTGAATCAATCAGCCACAGAGCAACAGAGGCCTGCTGTGATCAGTATCAAGGAAAACGACCTCGCCATGGAGGGGCAGGCAGCCAGGAGGGGACGAGCCGGGCTTGCCCAAAGGGCTCTTGCCACTGTTGACTCTGTCATAAGCTTCTTACTGGATGTTGTCCAGACACCTGCCTCCACCCCTCCAGTGTCCCAGAGACTCAGAGCCCAGTCCCAGAAGTCTCAGAGGGGTCAGATGGCACATCAGCCCGGTGAGTCCTGAGGGACATAAAATCCTCAGGCCCAGATATAGCCGGTAAGTGCTGGGTAACCAGTGCTGCTACTGTTTGGTCATGCTCTCAATGCTCACGTGTCTCCGGTTTTCCATTTATTTTATTTATTTTGTTTCGTTTTAGAGACACAGTCTTGCTCTGTGGCCCAGGCTGGACTGCAGTGGTGCCATCATAGTTCACTGCAGTCTCGAATTCCAGGGCTCAAGCCATCCTCCCGCCTTAGCCTCCCAAGTAGCTGGGTACACACCACCACACATGGCTAATTTTTGTAATTTTTGTAGAGACAGGGTCTTCCTAATGTTGCTCAGACTGGTCTCCAACTCCTGGGCTCAAGCAGTCCTCCCACCTCAGCCTCTCAAAGTGTTGGGATCACAGGTATGAGCCACTACACCCAGCCACTCTCCCACTTTTAAAAGAGTCTGCGTTTGAGTGGCCATTGGCCATTGACCTCCTTGCATGGGTATGTGGGCTGTTTCCCCTAACCTGAGCTACCCTGGAGGGAAGGACACTGGGCAAAAGGATGTCACCGTGATGACCTGGCGGGGAGAGGAGCGAGTTGGCAACCATTTTTTTCAAACCACTGATACGTAACTACCAGTCCTCATGGCTCTTCCTATTAAGGACTAACTGCTAAACTCAACCCAATTTTTAATTTTTATTTTCCAGAGATGAGGCCTTGCCATGTTGCTCAGGCTAGCCTCAAACTCCTTGGGCTGAAGTGATAGCCTCACCTCTACTTCCTGAGTAGCTGGGACTAGTGTCCAGCTTCTTAGCCCAATTTCAATTAAAACTGTGTATATTTATTTTTTAGGGCTGCTGTGACAAATTACCACAGACCCGGTGGCTTAAAACATCACAAATTAATTATCTTACAGTTCTGCAGATCAGAATTCCAACCCAGGTCTCCTTAAGCTCAAAGCAAGCTGCCAGCTGGCCCTTCCTGGAGGCACTAGGGGATCCCGGTCCCCTGCCTGGTGCAACTCCTGGGGCCCACCCACTTCCCTTGGTTCATGGCCCTGCCTCCACCCACAAAGCCACCAACCCCAGGCTGAGCCTTCCTCATGCAGCCACCTCTCTGATTCTCCTCTCCCACCTCCCTCTTTCACTGTTAAGAACTCTCGTGATTGCATAGCCTGGGCAACCTGGTGAAACCCTGTCTCTACAAAAAATACAAAAGTAGCCAGCATGGTGGTGCACACCTACAGTTCCAGCTACTCGGGAGGCTGAGGCAGGAGGATTGCTTGAGCCCAGGAGGTCAAGGCTGCAGTGAGCGATGATCATACCACTGCACTCCAGCCGGGGCAATAGAGTGAGACCCTGTCTCAAAAAAAAAAAAAAAAAAAAATTCTTGTGATTACATTGGCTCCTGCAGATAATCTAGGATAATCTCCCTGTCTTAAAGGCAGCTGATTAGCACCTCAGTGCCACCTGCAACCTTGATTCTCCCGCATCACGTGACATAACATATTCACAGCTTCTTGGATGAGCAGGCAGACATCTCTGGGGAGCCATGATTCTGTCTGGCACACTACCTATGCAAATAATAATACTGCCTTCCTCAACACATTCCAGTTGCCATTAATGAGACCATCTCATTTAAAAGCCCAGTATTGGTAAAACTACCTTTCATTGCTTGTTTTCTCATTTAAATCTCACCACAACACAGGGAGGTATATTTCTACTATTTCCATTTTATTAGATGCGGAAATTGAGGCTCCAATACATCACTTTTTTTTTTTTAAGTCTCGCTTTGTCACCTAGGCTGGAGTGCAGTGGCACGATCTCAGCTCATTGCAACCTCCACCTCCCAGGCTCAAGCGATTCTCCTGCCTCAGCCTCCCAAGTAGCTTGGATTACAGGCATGTGCCACCACGCCCGGCTAATTTTTTGTATTTTTAGTAAAGATGGGGTTTTGCCATGTTGGCCAGGCTGGTCTCAAACTCCTGACCTCAGGTGATCCACCCACCTCAGCCTCCCAAAGTGCTGGGATTACAGGCATGAGCCCCCGCCCCCGGCCATAAGTCACTTTTGTTTCAGTGTTTATTTTATATATTAACATTTTTATCACAAAAATTGTTAAACATATACAAAAATAGACTAGTACAATGAATCGCCATATATCCTCCATTCAGCTTCAGCGATTGGCAGTCCATCTTCTGGCATTCTTATTCATGGAATCCCTGCCCCACTCTTTTCTGCTTGCTTGTTTTGCTGGAATAAGTTAAAGCAAATCTCAGATGTGAGCATTTCACTTTTACATTCATTCAGCACACACTGATGGAGTAGATACAATGTATCTAACACTGCTGGGTTCCAGGAGATCGCCAGGGGCCGTGTGCCCACAGCTGGTGGCAGGACATAGACTCCTCCTTCCACATGGTCAGGCAGCTTCTCCGGGGGCTGGCTGAGTCATCCTACAGAGAGCCAAGGGTGGCCAGCCATGGGGGAGCCAAAGGACCCTCCATAGCACTGTCCCATTCCTAGCCCCCAGTTTGGCACCCAGCTAGAGAAGCCAGCCTCCCTGCCCTGCCTGCTCACTGGCATCAGGGAGTTCACTTGCTCTGCTCTCCCCTCCAGACCCCGCCAGTCACCCCATCCTCCCCACCTGGGACGGAGGTAGGGTGCAGAAAATAATCACAAGACACAATTCTGACTTGCTATGAGCTTGGAATCAAGAGTGGTGGTTCTCAAAGCTTAGCCCATGCTGGTAGGAGGTCCCCTGGATGGTCAAGAATGGGTCTCAGTGTCCCTGGTATAATGTCAAAGCACATCTGACATGGACTGACTGTGTCCCTCCAAAATTCATATGTTGACATCCTAACCCTGAAGGTGATGGTATTAGGAGGTGGGGCCTCTGGGAGGTGATTAAGTCATGAGGGTAGAACCTTTGTGAACCAGATCAGTGCCCGAATAAGACAGGCTCATGGGAGCCCATTCACCCCTCCCATCATGTAAGGACACAGGGAGAAGACAGCCATCTATGAACCAGGACCTGATTGTGCTGGCACCATGATCTCCCAGCCTCCAGAACTGTGAGAAATAAATGTCTGTTGTTTCTAGACCACCTAGTTCATAGTACTTTTTTTTTTTTTTTTTTTTGAGACAGAGTCTTCTTCTGTTGCCCAGGCTGCCAGGCTGGAGTGCAGTGGCACTATCTCAGCTCACTGCAACCTCCACCTCCTGGGTTTAAGCAATTCTCCTGCCTCAGCCTTCCAAGTAGCTAGGATTACAGACATGTACCACCACACCCAGCTAGTTGTTGTATTTTTAGTAGAGACAGTGTTTCACCACGTTGGCCAGGCTGGTCTCAAACTGATCCTGGGGGAGGGACTGACATGAAAATGATTTGCTCAATGCCAGAAAAGAGTATCATAAAAAGAGCCAGGCACAGTGGCTCACACCTATAATCCCAGCACTTTGGGAGGCTGAGGAATGAGGATTGCTTGAGCCCACGAGTTCAAGACTAGCCTGGGCAACATAGTGAGACTTTATCTCTACAATTTTTTTTTTTTATTAGCTGCAAGTGGTGGCTCACTCCTGTAGCCCCAACTACTCGGGAGGCTGAGGTGAGAGGATCTCTTGAGCCCTGGAGGTCAAGGCTGCAGTGAGCCATGATCGCAACACCGCACTTCAGCCTGAGTGACAGAGCTGAAAAGAGAGAGAGAGAGGGAGAGAGCTGTGCAGTCTGTCAGATGAAGCACAATGCCACCTGGACATCACCAGGAAAATTAGAAAATATTTTGAATGGAATAATAAACTCCATTCAAAACTTGTATGTGCAGGGATGCAACCAAAGCAGTGCTTAGAGGGAAATTTCTAGCCTGAAATGCTTGCTTGAGCCCAGGAGTTCAAGACTAGCCTGAACTGGAGAAAGGAGGAAGGATTAAAAAGAAATGCACTAAGATCTATCTTAAGAAATTACAAAAGGAACAGCAAAATAAATCCAAAGCAAGCAGGACTAGAAATAAGAATACAAATTTAATGAACTAAGAAACAGAGACAATCAACAAAACCTAAAGTTGGTTCCTTGAAAAGGCTGCAAAAACTAATACATTTCTGATGAGAATGATTGAGAAGAAAAGCGATGACAATTGCTATCATCCTGCAGGCAAATTGCAACATGCTGCCTCTTGCTAGCTGCATGTCTTTGAGCAAATTAGTTAACCACTCTAAGCCCGTTTCCTCATCTTAAAACTGAGAAATAGAATATCTGCCTCACCGGCTATTGTGAGAATTAAATGAGATAGTGTGAGTTAAGTGTCCAGAAGAGAATAGAAACTGTATAAATCATACTAGTTATGATCACAGCAGTGGTGATTATCAATATTCTGAAGTGCCACAGGGAGCCAGGCACGGTGGCTCACGCCTGTAATCCCAGCGCTTTGGAGGCTGAGGCAGGTAGATGACCTGAGGTCAGAAGTTCAAGACCAGCCTGGCCAACATGTTGAAACCCCATCTCTACTAAAAATACAAAAATCAGCCAGGCATGGTGGTGCGCGCCTGCAGTCCCAGCTACTCGGGAGGCAGAGGCACAAGAATCACTTGAACCTGGGAGGTGGAGGTTGCGGTGAGCCATGATCATGCCACTACACTCCAGCCCAGAGACAAAATGAGACTCCGTCTCATCTCAAATAAATAAATAAATAAATAGTGTTACACGGGGACAGAGAGGGAGGATGACTTCCTGCCCTGGGAGGTGACAGGGAGGAGGTGATTTCTAAGCCTTGAAGGATGGAGAGGGCTTCATAGAAGAAGAAAAAGAAGGACCATCCAGACTGAGAGGCTAGCGAGCAGGAGGCAGAGCCCTGGAGGCCTGAAGTGGTTCATCCAGAGGGGAGAAGGGGCCAACCATGAGTGCCAAGGCCCTCCTGGGCCTCTTTGAGGCAGTGGCTGACATTTGAGACCAACGTTGAAAACATAAATGGGCCTGGCCCGCAGCCTTCATGCATTATGCAGCGAGGGTGAATAATGAATTACTTGGAATTTTTTTTAACCATTTGGTCACAGATTTCTCTCCAGGGTGATGGAAGTACAATGGCCGTGCCCAGCCTGTCTGTGTAGTTCACAGAATGATTTAGTTATAATAACTTCCAGGCTCACAGCAAAGTTATTTTCTGCTAGAAGCAAGTAAACAAGTCTTCACCAGACCAAGTCAGCTAACCCCAGGATGAAGAGGTTCTCTTGGGACTGTTTATTTTCTCAAAGGCCTCTGTCTACATGACAGGGACACACTCAGGTAAAGAGCTCTCAGTGCGTCCGGAGCCAGGTGTGTTAGGCTGTAAGCCTCAGCTGAGACCCAGACCTCCTCTGGGGCAAGGGAGCCATCCAATGGCACCATCCTCCGCTCAGCCCAAGGGCTCCATCATCCCACAGGAAAGTCATTGGTGGGGCCGCTGTCACAGAGAGGTGGCTCTGGGTGGAGGGCTTCCAGAGGAAGTGGCTCTAGAGCTGGATTAGATACAGGGAAGCTCTAATCCCCAAAAATGAGGGGTACAGAGGTCCCCAGAATGTCATAATAATAAAGGCTTCAGAAAACGTTTCCGTCAGAATATGTAACCGGCAGAGTAACCTATGACCTTGGGCTCCTCTAAAATACTGACCCTGGCTTATGATGGTTCAACTCAGGATTTTTTGACTTTATGATGGTGTGAAAGTGATACACATTCAATAGAAACTGTACTTCCCTCACAGTGCTGGACAGAGGCAGGGAGATGCAGCTCCCACTCAGCCCCGCTGCCAGTTTACGATGGGTTCATCGGGATATAACCCTGTTGTAACTCAAGAAGCATCTATAGTTATGAGGCAAATAACACACAACCCAGCAACTGCATTTTTGTGTGCACATAAGTTCACAAAAGAATCTATACACTAGTCTCCATAGCAGCTTTCCTATAGCAGGCAAAAACTGGTAGCACTCAAGTCTCCTTTTAAGGGTGAATGCCGGGCCAGGCGCGGTGGCTCACATCTGCAATCCCAGCACTTTGGGAGGCCGAGGCGGGTGAATGCCCTGAGGTCGGGAGTTTGAGACCAGCCTGGCCAACGTGGTGAAACCCTGTCTCTACTAAAAATACAAAAATTAGCCGGGTGTGGTGGCGTATGTTTGTAATCCCAGCTACTCGGGAGGCTGAGGCACGAGAATAGCTGAAACCAGGAGGCAGAGTTTGCAGTGAGCCGAGATCACCCCACTACACTGCAGCCTGGGTGACAGAGTGAGACTCTATCTCAAAACAAACAAACAAACAAACAAAGGGTGAATGCCAGACACACTGCGGCATGTCCATACCCAGAAACACCACTCAGTAACGAAAAGAATAAATCATTGGTACACAGTGTCTTAGTCTGTTCCAGCTGCTATAACAAAATACCTTAGACTGCATAATTTATAAAGAACAGAAACTTATTGCTCACAGCTCTGGAGGCTGGGAAGTCCAAGATCAAGGCGCCAGCAGAGTCAGTGTCTGGCGAGTGCTCTCCGATTCACAGACGGCAGTTTGTTGCTGTGTCCTCACATGGTGAAAGCGGCAGTGGCACTCCCTTCACCTCTCTTATAAGGGCATTAATCCCACTCGTGAGGTCACGGCCCTCATGACTTCATCACTTCCCCAAGGTCCTACCTCTTAAAACTATTCTAGGCCAGGCACGGTGGCTCACACCTGTAATCCCAGCACTTTGGGAGGCTGAGGTGGGCCGATCACGACGTCAGGAGGTCAAAGCCATCCTGGCTAACACTGTGAAACCCCGTCTCTACTAAAAAATACAAAACAAAATTAGCCGGGCGTGGTGGCGGGCACCTGTAGTCCCAGCTACTTGGGAGGCTGAGGCAGGAGAATGGCATGAACCCAGGAGGCGGAGCTTGCAGTGAGCCGAGATTGCACCACTGCACTCCAGTCTGGGTGACAGAGAGAGACTCTGTCTAAAAAAAAAAAAAAAAAAAAAAAAAAAAAAAGAAGCCTGAGCGCAGTGACTCATGCCTGTAATCCCAGTACTTTGTGAGGCTGAGGTGGGTGGATCACCTGAGGTCAGAAGTTTGAGACCAGCCTGGTCAACATAGTGAAACCCTGTCTCCAGTAAAAATACAAAAATTAGCCAGGCGTGGTGGCACACACCTGTAATCCCAGCTGAGAAGAAAAGAAAGAAAAGAAAGAATAGAAAAGAAAAGAAAGAAAAGAAAAGGAAAGAGAAAGAAAAGAAAAGAAGCAAACAGGAGGGATCCTTGTGGCATTGGAACTGTGGTGGTGGAGCCACAGATGCGTGCAGGTGATAAAACTGTGTAGAACTAGAGGAACACACACACACGAATGGATGCAAAGAAAGCTAGGGAGATCTGAGGATACTGAATCAACATCAATACAGTTATTGTGATATTGCCCTCTAGGTTCACAAGATGTTACCATGGGAGAAAACGGTACGAGGTACACTGAATCTGTGTTACTCCATACAACTACATGGGAATATATCATTATCTCAAAATAAATGTTATAACTTAAAAATAGTAATGATTTAATGTTAAGTGAAAAAGCAGACCTCAAAACTTTATGTGATGATCAGTACTATTTTCTTCTTATTATTATTATTTTAAGCGAAGTCTTGCTCTGTTGCCTCGGCTGGAGTGCAATGGTGCGATCTTGGCTCACCGCAACCTTCAACTCCCGGGTTCAAGCGATTCTCCTACTTCAGCCTCCCGAGTAGCTGGGATTACAGGTGCCCACCACCACGCCCAGCTAATTTTTGTATTTTTAGTAAAGATGGGGTTTCACTGTGTTGGTCAGGCTGGTCTCGAACTCGTGACCTCAGGTGATCCACCAACCTCAGCCTCCCAAAGTGCTGGGATTACAGGCATGAGCCTCTGCACCCGGCTCAATCAGTACTATTTTAAAGACATCAAAATTTACACCTAATATCTACTAAAGTGAAACAATTGCCTACCCTATGACCCAGCAATTCCATTTCTAAATATACCCACAGGAGAAACAGGTGCATATGACCACCAGAAAGTGTGTACAAGATGGTTAATGACAGCTTTATTCATAATAGCCACAGTGGGCAACAATCCAAATGTCCATCAATAGTGGAATTAATAGATTGTGTTTTGTTCATACAATGGAATCCTTAATATAGCAATTATAAAGAAAGAAACTTGTGCTGTACACGACATTGATGAATCCTCCTGACCAATATTAAGCAAAACAAACCGGACACAAAATGTAAAATGATGCAGCCACTGTGGAAAACAGTATGGTGGCTCCTTTAAAAATTAGAAGTAGACGGTGGGTCACGCCTGTAATCCCAGCATTTTGGGAGGCCGAGGTGGGCCGATCACCTGAGGTCGGGAGTTTGAGACCAGCCTGACCAACATGGAGAAACCCCATCTCTACTAAAAATATAAAATTAGCTGGGTGTGGTGGTGCACGCCTGTAATCCCAGCGACTCGGGAGGCTGAGGCAGGAGAACCACTTGAACCCAGGAGGCAGAGGTTGCGGGAGCCGAGATCGCGCCATTGCACTCCAGCCTGGGCAACAAGAGCAAAACTCCATCTAAAAAAAAATTAAAAGTAGAATTCCCATATGATCAGGAGTTCCACTTCTGGGTATATGCCCAAAAGAACTGAAAACAGGGTCCTGAAGAGATATTTTGTACACACATGTTCACAGCAGCATTATTCCCAACTTCTAAAACGTGGGCAGATGCCACCCAGCGTCCACTGACTGCTGAATGGATGAGCAACATGCCATGATATCCATAATGAAATATTATTCAGCCTAAGAAAAGGAAAGAAATTCAGACATGCTACAAATATGGATGAACTCTGAAGACATTACGCTAAGTGAAATAAGCTAGACACAAAAAGACAAGTCCTGTATGAATCCACCCACAGGAGGTAACTAGAATGGTCAAATTTATAGGAACACAGCCGGGCGCAATGGCTCACGCCTGTAATCTCAGCACTTTGGGAGGCTGAGGCAGGTGGGTCACTTGAGGTCAGGTGTTTGAGACCAGTCTGGTCAACATGATGAAACCCCGTCTCTACTAAAAAAAAAAAAAAAATTAGCTGGGCATGGTGGTGTGTGCCTGTAATCCCAGCTGCTCAGAGGGCTGAGGGAGGAGAATCGCTTGAACCCGAGAGGCAGAGGTTGCAGTAAGCCGAGATTACGCCACTGTACTCCCTCCTGAGGGACACAGCAAGACTCCGTCTCAAAAACTAAAATAAAATTTTTAAGAAATTCATATGA
Source organism: Theropithecus gelada (assembly GCF_003255815.1). Lineage (NCBI taxonomy): Eukaryota > Metazoa > Chordata > Mammalia > Primates > Cercopithecidae > Theropithecus > Theropithecus gelada. The sequence continues at coordinate 30,639,062 of NC_037681.1, read as the reverse complement.
ACCTAAGGTAGGATGGTGTAACCAGGGGCTGTGGGGAGGAGGGAATAGAGAGTTAGTGTTTAATGAGTACAGAGTTTAGTTTTCCAAAATGAAAAGAGTTCTAGAGATGGATGGTGGTGATGGTTATACAACATTATGAATGTATTTCATAATGTTGAACTGTACACTTAAAAATGGGCAAGATGATAACTTTTATGTGTATTTTAACTCAATTTTTAAAATAAGGGAAAAAACAGCCAGACGCAAAGACCACATACAACACGGTTCGTTTATATGAGGTGTAAGAAAGACCAAACTATTCTATGGCAATAGAGTCAGACTGAGGGGTTACTGAAGACAGTACAAGTGCGGTTGGGCAGGGCCTGCAGGTGCCCCCTGGGCAGTGGCCATACTCTATATCCTAACAGAGTTGGTGGGTACAGAGTATACACATGTCTAAAACTTATCAAACTATAGACTTCAGATTTGTGCACTTTTCTGCATGTAATTATATCTAAATCAACGTTTTTAAATAAGAAAAAAACCCACATGCCTAGATTAAGGAATGGAAGGAATACAGCAGCATGTTAGCAGGGCCTTTCTAGGTATATTCGGGCATCTTTTCCTCTTCTTTCTATTTTCCCTATTTCCAAATTTCCTGTAAAATGAGGAGGTACCGCATAAGAGAAACTTTATAGCAGCTATCAACATTTTTTCTTTTTTTTTTTTTTAATCATTTTTGAGTCTCACTCTGTCACCCAGGCTGGAATGCAGTGGTGCAATCATAGCTCACTGCAGCCTCTAGCTCCTGGGCTCAAGTGATCCTCCTGCCTCAGCCTCCCAAATACCTGAAACTATAGGCATGTGCCACCATGCCCAGCTAAGTTTTAAATTTTGTTTAGAGATAGGGTTTTGCCATGTTGTCCAGGCTAGTCTGGACCTCCCGGCCGCAGGTGGTCCTTTGTCCTCCCAAAACACTGGGATTATAGGCATGAGCCACCATACCTAGCTTTTTGTTTGTTTTTTTTAAAGGAAAAAAATCAGTAGCCTACAGTCATTGAGGTCTTCTGAAGAGAGTGACCCCTTGGGGAACGTTTCTTCCTCACTGCACCCCACAGGTGCTCGTGGGTCTGCTTTCGCTGGGCACACAGAGCAGGGAGAGCCTCACCTGCCCAGGGAGCTCACTGAAGGCCCGACTGGCGAGGGGGCCGACAGTGGATGGCCGTTCCCCTCTGCTGACGCCAGGGCCAGGGCAGCCTGCCACTGAGGAGCTCCTCAAATGCTGCTTCTCCCCAGGCGCCACTGTCTTAGCTCAGGCTGCAGATGGGGCAGCATCAATAGCAGAAATCTACTTCCCACAGCTCTGGGGATCAGAAGTCCAAGGTCAAGGTGCAGCCAGGGCCTAGGGTCCAGTAAGGGCTCCTCCTGGGTAGGGGGCAGTCACCTCCTCCCTGTGTCCTCACGTGGCAGAGAGAAGGTGGTAGGCTCTTATAAGGATCCTGATCCTAGTGAATCAGCACCCGCCTGTACAACCTCATTTAACCATTACTGCCCTACTCCAAATATAGCCACACTGGGGGTTTGGGCCTCAACATGTGAATTCCGGGTGACACAGTTCAGTCAATGGTGCCTCCACAGTCCCACCTCTAAGGCTTTGCCAGATCACGCCCCCCACGGAGCATACTCTGCACAGAACCAGCCCAATCGCCACTCGGCCACCCAGCCACCCAGGCAGATCTAGGCCGTAATCAGCCCGTGCCAGGCTAAGGGCTCCAGAGAGCAGGAACCCTGCCTTCTGCCTGGCCGGCGCAGGTCCTCATTCTCTCCAAGTTCACTGAACCGGGTTATACTGAATTCTTCCCGGCAGGTCTTCCGGCCGTGTGGCCATCAGGAGCCCAGAAGGAGACTGTGCATCGGGGGTGCCCGGGGAGCCCCATCACCTCTCTCCTCACTCTCCTTCTCTACTGAGGCATGAGGGCCAATTCCAGGTGAGGCTCCCAAGCTCTGCAGAGCCCAGCCCAGAGGCGGTGGGAAGAGCTACTCCCATTCAGCCATGGGCCTGCACTGGGCTGGGTCTCCGCTAAGGAAAGCAGGAGATAGAGAGGGGTTTGCAGGGGGACTAGAGCTGGGTCATCCCTAGAGCCAGATGACGGGTCCAGCGGCTCCTTGGGCGACTGGCCAACCCAGTGGTGGGGATCAGGCTGCAGGAACAGGCTAGACACTGGCCGCTATTGTGCATCCTGGGATGCCATTGGGGGGAGAAAGGGGACTAAGGAGAGGGGAACCAAATAACGGAGAGAGATGAAAGAAGATGGAAAAGAGAGAAGAGAAAGAATAATCATCGTGGCCAACACCCCTGCGTGGCTGCTACGGAACCCATGCCGGCCAAGCTTCGCACACCTCATTCTCATGACGATCCTAGGAGGTAGGGGCTATTTATCTCCCCATTCTGCAGATGCGGAAAACTGAGCACACAGCATTTAAATCACTTGTCAAAGAGCTTACAACTAGGAGGTGGTGAGCTGATTTGAACCCAGGCAGCCAGAGTCCACCCTGTCGAGTGCTGTGAGAAGGGAGAAAGTTGAATGGAGGCGGCAGGAGAGGACAGACAAGGAAAAACGCGAAGGAAACCGGATTTTCCATTCAATAGGTATTTCCTGAGTGCTGATTTGCCACTGTTCCCTGGGACTCGTTTTGGCATCACGAGTGTTCGACCCGCGTGGTCACACCGGGCCCCTGCTTGGAAGGGCCCTGAGCTCGGTTTCAGGCTCTGCTGCCACCATCTTGAAAATTCTTCTTTGTTTTTCAACAAAGGGCCCCACATTCCATTTTGCAACTGATGTGGGCAGTCCTGGGCGCAGTAACAACACACCCAGCCCCTCCCTTCGCCAGGATTCTATTCAGAGGCTGCAGCCACAGACAGAAGGAAGAGGGGAAGGGGCCGACCGAGCAGGAGGCGAAATGTTCGCTAATGTCGCACGGAGGGCTGGGGAAAGGGCACAGATTGTCTTTGAAGCTGGAAAGGCATAATTCAATTATTTTTACAATTTCATTACTGGAAAAATCTATTGGCCCCAGGAGCATTCTGCTCACAAAATTGAACTAAAAACAAAAGGGCATTCGCCATCTTCCCTGAGCTCCCGGTTGAGCCGGCTTCCCATAAATCACTGGTGGAGAGGAGGAGGCTGCACGGGCATTGTCCTCCGCCGCCCACCCTGGTCCCTCCAGAGCAGGGTCAGGTGGAGGCAGCGGAAGTGGGGGGGAAACAGGCACAGCCCAGGGACCACCACAGTGCCAGCCCCGGCCTCCTTCCTCTCATCGGACCTTCCCCAGACCCTCACCAGATAGGCAGGCTTCGGCACCCATAATTTAGAGCAGAGACATTTGTCCCCATGCAGGCGACACAGCAGGCTGGTTAGTAGATAGGGCAGGACTTCAGCCCAGGTCTGTCTGGCTCCCAAACCCACCCCCTGTTAACACACACGTTCCCCTGTTTATGCACTCATGCTAAAATGCACGCAGACCCCAAAGGAGCTGTGCTTCCTTTCATCCTTGGGCCTTGGCCTGGCCTCGACAAGCAGGGATCCTCTGCCCAGTTTTCTAAACAAGCAGCACCGTCTCCTGTGTTTTCCCAACCTCTGGCCAGGGAGGGACACCTCACAGCTCCTGGCTTCTCCTCTTCATCCTGAGCAACACAAGGGCCAAGTTTCTGTATATTTTGTTTGTTCCTGAGACCTCGTGTCCAGAACAGTACCTGACACATAACTGACACTCAATATTTTTTAATAAGGCCGGGCGCGGTGGCTCAAGCCTGTAATCCCAGCACTTTGGGAGGCCGAGACGGGCGGATCACGAGGTCAGGAGATCGAGACCATCCTGGCTAACACGGTGAAACCCCGTCTCTACTAAAAAAATACAAAAAAACTAGCCGGGCGAGGTGGCGGGCGCCTGTAGTCCCAGTCACTCCGGAGGCTGAGGCAAGAGAATGGCGTGAACCCGGGAGGCGGAGCTTGCAGTGAGCCGAGATCCAGTCACTGCGCTCCAGCCTGGGCGACAGAGCAAGACTCCGTCTCAAAAAATATATATATATATATTTTTTTAATAAGAAAGACTGTTCCAGGGACATTGCTGGTGGGGAGATGTCTGTGACTGTTCTGCAGCCGAGCAGAATTCGTTCCTGCCTCTGCCCGGCTGCCCTGCTCGGCTCCCTATGCCAGGGGTCCTGGGGTGGCATCGTGTCGTCCTGACCCAGATGCCCAGGACAGAGGCTGCTGCTGCTCCCAAATCACCTTGTTCCTTTGTTCAGTGCGGGCTCCGTGTTACAGGCCACATTAGAGAGACTCTGGCACTGACGGGTGGGCCCTGCTTAGCTCAATCGACCCACAGGCCCTTCTCTGGAACAATTGCAGAAATGCTATCAGCTGGCATGAAGGGCCAGGGCTGCCCTAGAAGCACAGCTCGGGAGGAAGGCGGGAGACCAGACAACAGCAGCAGACAAACCCCACGGCGCCTCAGCCCACTGGTGCCGCTGGATTTCTCTTTCCCTTTGCTGTGCCTTGCTTGGTACTGCATGGCTCTTAGCGAGGAGTTGCTCTGTGTTTTTGTCGTATCTCATTTAATCCTCCTGACAGCCCAGGGGGCAGAGCTGACTGTTCACCAGTGAGGAGGCTGGGCCAAGCTGCCAGCCAGCAGAGGAGGGGCTTGGCCTCCACGCCACACCCTGCCCCGCCGCAGGCTCCCTGCCTGGGGTCTGTGCAGGCCCCGCAGCCTATAATGAGTGGCACAGCCTTTGCTGGGTCTGCTGAGTGTGGAGGGTCACCTAGATCCCACGTTTCCCCTGATGAGGCCTGAGCCCGCATCTCAAAGGAGCTTGCAGCCCTGAGGCGCCTGGGTTGGGGACAAGCCCCCTCTCTGTCACTTAGCTCTCTCCTTTGAAAGGACGCCACCTCTCCTGGCCTCTTGATTTTGGAACAGACACAGCTTCTTTCTGGCGTCTGATTCCTAATCAGGCATTCATTCTGCTGTGCTCTCAAAGGGCTGCGGCTGGGGGCGGGGGCGCAGGGGATGCGGGACACAGTCCCCATGGAGTCTCCTGTGCTGCCTCCGCCGTGCCAGGCACATGGGAGCCTGCACACCCCCTTCCAGCAGCAAGAAAGCAGGTTGGAGAGAAGGAGGAGGGAGGAGATGGGGAGACCCAGGCCATAAATGACCCACGTTCCAGCTGGGGCTAGCGTCTGTCCCCACTGCCGACCCAAATGACTGCAGTCACCCTGGAGCTGAGCTCATCAGCTGCCCAGGCACCTCGTTGGCATCATTCTCTCTTGTCCCCTTCCTTCCTCTCTCTCTCTCACCAACAGGAAAACAAGGCTGAGAGCACAGCCCATTCACCCCCGCCCCCCTAACATTCATGACTCACCCCGAAACTCTCCCCGGTTCCAGCGCCCATGAGCCAGGGGCCGCCTGATTTCACCACGGGGCAAGATCGAAGTGACCTGGCCAAGCGACCCCTTCTTGAGGAGGGAGGACATTTATTTCCATGATAAGTAAGTCAACTCCCAAGTCATGATATATTTATGTTCTATGTCTCCAGCCACCTGCTCAGCCTCAAAATCAAATTCCATTTCCAAAGAGGAAATGTGAAAGGTTAATTGGGAAAACTGGGACTGGGTCATCCGGGAAGGTAGAGGCGGCTCAAGGGGTCCTGGCAGGTGCTGGAGCTCACTCTGGGAGTCTGGGGATGTCCGGAGCGTGCCTTAAAGCCAGGAAGTCGGCAGGGAAAGGCACCTCCTTCTCTCTGGAAAGCCTGAGCCCCAGTCCCGGGGGCCTCCCATGCTACCTTCAGGGACAGCAGGGGCACCAGCTGCTCCTGTGGCCTGGCTCACTTGGGTACCAGAATCTGGATCAGAACCGTCAGGTGGGGCCACTCTCTATGGAAACTGGATGCCAGCCAAGGCCTCCCAGACCCTCAGAAACTAGGAAAACCTGACTCACATCTCCCTCTTCTCCCCAAATTCCAGCGTGGGCAGAAGTTCAAAGCCAGCTCCCAGACTTCCTCAGATCCTGGGGGCAGCCATGCCCCCGTCCTTAGCCTCCTGCTCCTGCTCCTGTCCTCAGGAAGCCCGGTGCGGAGGGCAGCTCTCCAAACTCAGAGACACTCATTTGCACGGCATGAGCACTCAGGGCTGTGCAGACTTCGAGGGGGTCAGGAAAGGGGCGCGTATCCTGTGGCCATGCCTGCCAGCTTCCGAGGAGCAGCCATCCCCGTCTTCAAACGCCCTCCCTCTGCTGGGGAGCCCCCCGTGCCTACCCCGCCCCAGCTCACCCTCACTGTCCTGGCTTTGCATCTCTTACAGTCTCTGTGGCAAAAAACAGAACTTGTCCCATGCAGAGGATTTTGCTGGCTTCTCTGTTACGTTGGCACCAGGGGACATGGAGGCCTTCATAGTGCCTATGAGTACTTTTCTAGAACAAATTTTCAGAGCAATTCTGGACCCAGCAATTAATCTAAGATTTCCCCTCATGTTGCACGTCTAAAACTACACCTGAAGGGGGTGCTTCAACTTGGGAACTTACAAAGAGAAGCAGCTGGGCACAGTGGCGCACACCTGTAATCCCAGCACTGTGGAAGGCTGAGGCAGGAGGATCTCTTGAGCCCAGGAGTTCGAAACTAGCCTGGGTAACACAGTGAGACCCCCATCTCTACACAAAAAATACAAAAAGTAGCTGGGCATGGTGGTGTGTGCCTGTAGTTCCAGCTACTTGGAAAGCTGAGGTGGAAGGATGGCTTGAGCCTGGGAGGTGGAGGCTGCAGTGAGCTGTGATTGTACCGCTACACTCCAGCCTGGGTGACAGAGCAAGACCCTCTCTAAATAAATAAATAATATAATAATAATAAAGAGACGCAAGTGATGAGTGTTTGTTGAATAACAGATGAAATAGGCGTGTGTGTTGAGCATTTGCTCTGTGATGGGAGTTGGGAGCCACGGCCTGAAGGAGTCCATGGTACAGTTGCACAGGTTGGATACTGAGGAAAGGTTGGATTGAAGGATGGAAGAATGAGTGGGTGATCAGGTTGGTGGGTGGGTAGAAGGAAGGAATGACTGGATAAATGGGAAAAGAAAAGGAGAAAAGAGAGGGAAGAACTGAATAAACAGGACAGGGGGCTGGAAGGTGGAGATAGCCGGCCAGCCCAGAGCCGGCACATCTTTTCGTCAGGTAGGGATGCATAGGAGAGTGGTGTGGGACCCACCCCAACCCCCAGAGTTGGTATCAAGATTATTTTATACCGAAGACATTTGAGATTCAACAGACCCAGAAAGAAGCATTTTTGGAGGTTCCCTTATCTGACTAAAAGCAGAAACTTCTGGGAGTGAGGTTGCCATAAACCCCCTCTTCAAAAAGGGGCAGCTTCACTCCCAGAGCGAAACTGCCATGAATTCCTTTCTGGGGAGGACGAAGGTGGAGGAGATCTCTTGAACCTGCTGTTAAATCAAAATTTTTCAACGCCGCTTGTTAATGCTGGTAAGAAGGCACACTTTACTGGGGGTGTCAGGGGTCGGGGGAAGGAACTCTCGCCTTAGGTATAGGAACCACTCTGATGCGATTCTGCAGTCGGGGAGAGAGGTTGGGCTCAGCCACACATACAGCAAGGAGAAGTAAGAATGTATAGCCGAGGAGCAGGGTGGGGGTCAGTGGAGGGAAACTACTGAGGGGAAACACCAGGAATGAGGGGCTCTGGCTAAACCAACCTAGCAGGATTCTTGCTTAAGGCAGGCCAGGGCAATCAGACATCACCCTGGGAATGAGAGAGGATTTGGAGGGGGCCCAATCAGACACTGAGGGTGATCAGAGAGGAGGTGGGGGATTTCTTGCTCAACTTACTTAGAAAGAGTCTTGCTGAAATTGGACAATGCAAAGATGAATACGGACGTGCAAAAGTGAGGCCTGGGTGGAAAAGAGTCCAGGAGACTGAGTCAAGTTTGGTCCAGGGACAGTCTTTGTCATTGCATAAGCAAACTTTGTCACAGACTGTCTGATCTCACATGTTTGCTCCCTGAAAGCCCATTTGTCTTTCCATTTGTTCTTCAATAGACGCCTTTTCTCTCCCTCCCTTTCCCCTGTTCAGTGAGGTGCTGGACAGCAGCAGTCCCCCACCTTTTTGGCACCAGGGACCAGTTTCGTGGAAGACAATTTCTCCACGGACAGTGCGGGGGATGGTTTTGGGATGAAACTGTTCCACCTCAGATCATCAGGCATTAGAGTCTCACAAGGAGCGCGCAGCCTAGATCCCTCACATGTGCAGCTCGCAGCAGGGCTCACACTCCTCTGAGAACCTAATGCCCCTGCTCCGAGTGGAGGTGGCGCCCAGGTGGTCACGCTCACTCGCCACTCTCCTCCTGCTGTGTGGCCCGGTTACTAACAGTCCATGGACAGGTACCAGTCTGCAGCCTGGAGATAGGGGACCCCTGCTATAGAGAAAACCCCCTCCACTTCTCCAGTGTCACTATACACATAAGTGTTACATATATATAGTTTTTATCCACAGTTCGCAGCTCATAACTCTCATAGCCCTTGTTGCAGTCTTCAGTCATAACGTGGGGTGTCAGGCCTCAGGAGACAGAATTTCTCTGAACTTCTCCTGTCCCCAGGCAGGACTCTAATCTCCCCCCAATTTTCTGACTGTGGGTCTTAAGACCCTCCCCAAAGAGAGTCTCACCCTATACCCTGGGGGGAGAGATGCTGACATCATGAAGCTTCCATAAAACTCCAAGAGGACTGGGTTCTCCAGCTTCACAGACGGTCCTGGAGGGTGGTGCCCGGGGGGTGCATGGAACCTCCGCGTCCCTTCCCCCACACCTCGCCCTACGCGCCTCTCTATCTGTATGCTTTATAATAAACCAGTAAACACAAGTGTCTCCTTGAGTTCTATGAGCCACTCCAGCAAATTATTCGAACCCAAAGAGGGGGCTGTGGGAACCCCCACTTGAAGCCGGTTGGTCAGAAGTTCTGGAGGTGGATGTGTGACAAGTGTCTGGTGGGGGGAGGGCAGTCGTAGGGACTGAGCCCCCAGCCTGTGGGATCTGACACTATCTCCAGGTAGACAGTGTTGGCACTGAATTGGACGACACCCACCTGGGGCCGATGCTGGACGGTGGGGAGGAACCCCCACACGTTCGGTCACTGAAGTCTTCTATATTGATGACGGCTGTGGTGTGAGAGCAGAGAAGAAAAACAGTTTGAGAGGGTTTTTCCCGAAACACAATCCACGTGCGTATGAATAAACTCTGCCTCTTCAGGTGGGCTGGTACGGCGGCTCAGGCCTATAATCCCAGCACTTTGGGAGGGTGAGGCGAGAGACTCATGCGAGACCTATCTCTATTATAAAAAACAAAAACCAGAAAAGCCTTTGTCTTTTCTACTGTTGATCTGTTGACTGTTAACTTCTCAGACCCCTACACATAGAACCTAAGTGGGTAGAGGAAGAGCTTTTCCTCCTAACACTGTAGCTTGCCTGCTTTAGAGCTGTCTCCAAGAAAGCCCCGGAGACAATTCCTCCGGCCAAGCAGACATTTGGCCTAAGGGCTTATTAAATCTCAGAAGCGGCCACCATGGCCTGGTGCGGGAAGAGAAATCAGAACAGCTGAGTTATCTTCAATTGGGAAAATGAGGACAGGCAGGCCCAAGACTCTGCCATGAAGAGTTCCGGGTGGGAACCAACAGTCCAGTATACACTGCCACCCAGGCTGGGGACATCGGCCTGGTCCCATCTCTCCACTTCCTCCTGGCCCAGAGAGAAGACACAAGGAGGAAGAGCCAGGACACAGGATGAGCAAGGGACAGAGGACCTTCCCACCGCCGCACCCGCTGACAACACCTGGCCCAGGACTACACACAGCCTGAGAGGAGAGAAAGTTACAAGGCAGGGCGCGGCACTCAGAGCCCTGACACTCACCAGTCACCACATCCTACACACAGCCTGAGAGGAGAGAAAGTTACAAGGCAGGGCGCGGCACTCAGAGCCCTGACACTCACCAGTCACCATATCCTACACACAGGCACGGACACACTCCACCACTCCGCTGTTTGTCCCCTGCAGCCAGGCAGGGAGAGAGGCAAGTCCAAGTTAAGCAGTGAGATCCCAGCAGCCGGGCATTCAAGAGAAGGCTGTCCTGGGCCCTCGGATCAGCTTCTTCCCGATTCCATCAAGAGGGCCTTTTGCTTCCAGTCATTTGCCTTTCACAGGCTCATTCGTTCCTTGATTGGTTCAATCTTTTATCAACAATCATTTACTGAGCGCTTCTTACGGGGCAGGTGCTACACCAGACCCAGAAAAAGCAAGGCAGATAAAATAGTCGGGAGGTTGCCGTGCAGGGGTGGGAGAGTGGCAGTCGAGGCGTGTCTCGAGAGCAGCTGTGACAGGGCTCTTGACAGGTGTCGCATGCATGAATCAAACAGCATTTGACATCCTGCTTAGAAGACAGAGTTTTAAGCCCTGTTCTCAAGGCATCTGCCATCCTGCTGACACTAGCCCCAGCAAAGTGACCATGGCCTGTCCCCATCATAAGTGGCATGTACAGACACTAACAGGGTCAGTGGTGACCCACTGCCACGCTCCCAACCCCGCTGGGGTAAAAGCTCCAAGAGAGAGAGACCATGAGCAAACCATCACCATCTCGACACGCTCATGCTTGTGGAGGGCTTAGGACACGGGCGGGGACACGGCGCCTGTTCCATCGCCACTCAGCAAATAGAATGTGATGACAAGGCAACGCTCCATAGGAGCATCCAAGCAGCTGGCGAGCCACAGGGAACAGGGCAAGGGCTTTGCAGACAACAGGCTGAGCCTTGGTCCCTGCCTCTGCGCCTCCTAGCTACGCATCACAGACGGGCCTCAGTTTCTTCAGCTATAAAATGGGACCATAATTCTCTACCCCTGGGGGCAGCATGGAAGATAAAAGGAGACCCGGGATGCCAGACACCTCACCCACTTGCCAGACATGTATACAGAGAGCGGGGAGCACATGCAGTGTCCCTAACCCACCCTCACCCTGAGAGACCAGGCCCTGTTCAGGGCAGCCTGATGTTCAGGGGCAGGGCACAGAAGCCAGTCAGCTGACCTAAGCGCGCCGGCCACCAGGAACCTGGGGTGTGAGCGGGGTTGGTGGACAGCAGGGCCCGGGAGAAGGCCTGTGGGTCCCCGGCCTGCCCCTGTAGCCGGCTCTGGTCTCTGGACTTCACTCTCCCGCACTCAGCTCTGGAAAGCCTGGTTAATTTAGAGGAGTCATTTTAATCAATTAGATGAAGTGTAAAATAACTGTTCAGCTCTGTTCAGGAAATGGGACCTGTCATCTTTAAGGCTTTATTGGAAAGGCATTAAGATGGAACGGTGTGCTCCACGCTGCCCTCACCGAGCTCAGTCAAACCTCAGGGCAGAAGGACCTTCCAGAGCCCCTGTGACAACCCAGCACACTGTCACCAGCAGCTGCTGTGCTCCCCCGGGACCGCTGGCTGCCCTTCCTGCCTTCAAACGCCTCTGATGCGGCTGCTGCCCGGGGCTTCTAGGCACCCAGTCCAAGCCTCCTTCCCGGCCCATCCCCAGCTTCTCAGCAAAAGGGCTGTGAAGCACTGTCTGGAGTCACCACAGGGCGTGTGCACAGGGACCAGGAAGCAATCAGCAGGCCCTGGACCCCCGCATTTATCCCAGTGAATCAGACGCAGCTTTTCCGGCACAGCTGTTGCAGTTTGGAAGGCAGCATCCCAGTCTCTCTGGGTGAACCAGTCTCTGATCTCTTTGCCTTTCCTCGCGTGTGGTGTTTTGGGTCATTCATCGTCCTGGTCACCCAGGAGAGGATGAGAGCGGTGGTGATGATGAACGCCTGTGGGCACGTTTCATTCCAGAGCTTGTTTAAAACCGTCGTTTCCCATAGGCTTTACAGTATTTATCTCCCCTTTGTCCAGATGAGCAGCAGGAGCCTTGGAAACAACTGGTTCAATGTGGCCCCTGCACCATGTCCTCACCCCTGCTGGCTTCGCTTAGGTCTGCTTGTCTGCCCTTCTTCCCACACAGGCCCCCTGTCCTGGGACCGTCAGCTACGGAGCCCACTAATTGGGAGGTCCCCACATGTGTCTCTACTTCAGTCCCTCTCCTGGCCGAAATTTCATCCCAGAGGATTCAGTGAAGGTGCCCAAAGGGAAATGTGTTTGATGGATCTCTCAAAGGCCCTGCAAGTGTTCCAATGAAGATAACCAAAAGAGGCTGGGCACGGTGGCTCACACCTGTAATCCCAACACTTTAGGAGGTCGAGGCAGCCAGATTGCTTGAGCTCAGGAGTTTGAGAACAGCCTGGGCAACTTGGTGAAACCCCATCTCTACATAAAAAAACATAAAAAATCAGCTAGGTGTGGTGGCGTGCACCTGTGGTCCCAGCTACTCAGGAGGCTAAGGTGGGAGGATCTCTTGAGCCCAAGAGGTTGAGGCTGTAGTGAGCTGTGTTTGTGCCACAGTACTCTAGCCTGGGGAAGAGACCAAGACCCTGTCTCAAAGGCAAAAGGAAGCCAAAAGAGTAAAGCGGGGTCTCCTCTGTGCGGCAGAATTCAAAACACTTTATTCTAGGAGCAGCAAAGTGTAAAGCCAGCTGAGAATGAGGAACCCCTCGCAGTCGGTGGTGGCAGCCAGTAGCAGACTGCCCCTGTGCGCCTGGCTGCAAAAACTGAGCCTGGTTGAGTAGTCTCACATACCAGATGGACTGTAGGACCAGGGAGGGGCAGGGGGGCCCTGGCTTGTAAGTGACAGGGGTACCTCCTGCAGGGCCCTGGCCTCCCAGATAGGAACTGGGTAGTCCCCAGGGCTGGATTATCTGGCCACACCCACATCCCTCCCCTAGTCCCTGCGTCTGTAAGTAGCCCTTCAGTTTCTGTCTCTTCTATCCAGGGATGCATTCAAACTGTTTAACAACTAACAGTGTTCAAGCAGAGACCAATCCAAACAGATGCCAGCCTACTCACCTCGCCCGTGAGCACTGAGTGAACCTGAGCCCTGTGTGCTCCTGAATGGATTCATCCCACATCACTGGCTGGTTCATGTGGATGTTACAGTGACCCTCAGCATCAAAAATAACCATGAGGATAAAATGTATTGAGCACTTACTGCCAGTCCTTGTTCTGAGGCTTCCGAGTCTGTTAAGTCATCCACACACCTAGGCAGAGATGTGGACAGATGATATGATCTCTACTTACAAATAAGAAAACAGGAACAAAGTGATTTCACACACAGCTAGTGAGGTGGAGCCCAGATACAGACTCAGGCCAGCTCCATAGCTGGTCCTCTATCATAACACTCTGCTGCCTCTCTTTAAAATAATATAAAAAGAATTTGGGAAATACACCCTGGGTGCCATTCAAAAAAGGTTGAAAAATACATACATTGTTTAGAAACACTTCTATCCAACACAGCCACACACGCACTCATATGCACACTCACACACACGCTCCTCATGCACTCACACATACTCACACTCATGCACATACACACATTCACACACACACACAAGCACATTTACACGCACGCTTTAGTTCTAGGGAAATGAACTCACAGGACTCTAATTTCCTGATGCCATGGGAAGAACAACGGGCATTCCTGTCATGTTTTTCGTAGGAAGCTGATTCAGAGAGGCTGAGGGACATCCCTAACGTCACACAGCTAAGAGGCAAGGCTGAGGTTTGCACTTCCACCGCTCTGACTTGGAAGCCTAATGAAGTGCTCAAATTAAAATTAGAAACCTTTTCCTGTTGTCCAGGCAGAAAACCAGGAGAGGGGAGAGGACAGCCTCTAGGGCGGGGACAGAGCGCGGCCACTGGGCAGCCGGGGAACCGAGACTCGCGCCTGGCTGCAGATCTCCCTCTTCAGGCCTTTCCGGCACCATCTGCTCCGGACCCCACGGTTCCCCCCCACCACCGCCCTGGATGAGTGGGCTCCATCTGCTCATTCTGCACAGCACTCATTTTGCAACCTGGGGAAACTGAGTCCAAGAGGGCTATGTGACTTGCCCAAGGTCACACAAGCAACCCTCACCGGACTGAGTGGAGTGGCCCTGAGCTTGCTGTCCAAGCCTCTACTCCGAGCCTGGCTGCCCCACACCCACGCACGGAGCTTGGTGCCCGGCGCAGGTGGTGGGCTCGGCCCCAGCCCCCAGAGGCAGCTGCAGACACCCCCTCCGCTTTTCCCCACTCTGCCCAGTTCTGCCCTTTGGTTCTCCCAGGAACAGGCTGACATTCACCATCATGCTCTGGCTCCCCCTCTCTCTGCAGCCAAGAGCTAATTGTCCTGATTTCTTTCCAAGAGCAGTCTCTCTGAATAGCCTTCGCAGGCACAATTAGGCAGGTTCAGCTTGACTTTCACACTCCAGTTCTGAAAAAATCAAATCAGCAAGGAAGCAGAGCCTCTCGGAAGTTCTCTGAGAGTGCCTCTGTGCAGGAACAGGGCACACACATAATTACCTGCTTCACTGATGAGCTCAGGCCCCGGGCCCTGCGTGCAGGAGCGGCCGCTGGCGGCCCGCACAGACCCTGTCTGCTCTATTCTTGGAAGCAGCCAGCCAGGCTGGGGCTCCTCCTGCAATCTGCGGTGGGAGGGCCATGCCTGGGAGGCCCCTGCCCCTGCAGGCCATGTGTCTCTACCTCAAGAACCTCTGTCATGGATGGCTGGCGCGGGTGGACCCATCTGAACAGCAGGTGCAATGGCCTTGTTCTGACGATGGAGTGCCTGAGGCCCAGAGAGGGTAAACACCCTGCCCAAGGCCACACAGCAAGATCAGGCAGAGCCTGTGACCCCCCAGGCCTTGGGGAGGAGGGGATGGGGGAACACCGGCGGGACAGGGGGGGCGCGAGGGGCTGATGTCTTCCTGGCCCTGACCCTAAGGCTAACTCACGGTGCACAGTCATCCTGCCCAGAAAAAAGCGGGGACTTTGACCCCATGAAAGAAGATGGCTTCCCACTAAACAGTGGGTGCATTGCTGTTGACAGGCCAAGGAGAGTGTGGCCGGCACTTTTTCTGAGGACAGAGAAGGAAGAGGTTCTCTATCTCCATGTGGAGAAATCAAGGTCCAGACGTCACACAGCCAAGAAATGGCAGAGCTGAGACTCATCCCCGTCTCTGATTCCTGGGCCGGCACTCATGACTAATATCAGCAACCGCCCTGCACACGCCCACACACATCGCGACGCCGCATCCCAAAGCCCGCTGTGGCAGCGTTTTGATTGACTGAGTGAATCGACATGAGCGACGGGCAGCTCCACACCACTCTATTCATCAAGAAGTTGTGCCTGGCCTGGCAGCTCGGCTGTGCCCTGCCTCCTCCCTCTTGGCACCTCTCTTCCCACTAAACAGCAGGTGCATCGCCATTGACATGGCACCACTCATTCCGGGCCGCGGCGAGTGGGAACCATGGGGTCCGGAGCAGATGGTGCCGGAAGGGCCTAAAAAGGGAAGTCTGCAGCCAGGCGCGAGTCTCGGTTCCCCGGCTGCCCAGTGGCCGCGCTCTGTCCCCACCCTAGAGGCTGTCCTCTCCCCTCTCCTGGTTTTCTGCCTGGACAACAGGAAAAGGTTTCTAATTTTAATTTGAGCGCCTCACTGGGCTTCCAAGTCAGAGCGGTGGAAGTGCAAACCTCAGCCTTGCCTCTTAGCTGTGTGACGTTAGGGATGCCCCTCAGCCTCTCTGAATCAGCTTCCTACGAAAGACATGACAGGAATGCCCGTTGTTCTTCCCATGGCATCAGGAAATTAGAGTCCTGTGAGTTCATTTCCCTAGAACTAAAGCGTGCGTGTAAATGTGCGCGCGTGTGCGTGTGAATGTGTGTGTGTGCATGAGCGTATGTGTGTGTGAATGAGTGAGCGTGTATATGAGTGTGCGTGTGGCTGTGTTGGATAGAAGTGTTTCTAAATAGTGTATGTATTTTTCTCATCTGTAGAATGAAGATGAGGCTGGCCTCTCACTGGGCTGGGGAGATTCCTGGTCCAGGTTGCCGCGTGGCACACCTGCAGGAGGCTGTGCCCCTCGTGCTCACGGGTGGTGGAGGTCATGACACACACATCCATATCTGCCCTGTGATAGGGAAGTCAAAGTCTTGGACCCGTGCTAATAAAGAACCACCAGGCCAGGCACAGTGGCTCATGCCTGTAATTGTAGCACTTTGGGAGGCCGAGGCAAGTGGATCACTTGAGGTCAGGAGTTCAAGACCAGCCTGGGCAACACGAGGAAACCCTGTCTCTACCAAAAATACAAAAATTTAGTCAGGCATGGTAGTGCATGTCTGTGGTCCCAGATACTTGGGAGGCTGAGGTGGGAGGATTGCTTGAGCCCGGGAGGCAGAGGTTGCAGTGAGCCAAGATCATGCACTCTCCAGCCTGGGCCACATAGCGATACCCTGTGTCAAAAATCAACAACAAAAAAGAACTACCAGCCTGGGACAGGGTGGAGCTCAGTGCTGTGTGGCCCAGACCATGCTTCCTGCAGCCCCAAAGAGGGAGGCTCAGAAGGATGGAGTGACCAGCTAGGAAACTATTCCACAGAAAGGTGGGGCTGGGGGTCTCAGGGCAGGCCAGCTTCAGAAAGACTGGTGGGAGCACTGCAGGGGCACAGGCAATGGGGCAGACAGAGGTGGTCAGGAAGGTTCTGGCGTCCCAAGAGAGCAGCCAGCTCGCCTGGCAGGAGCAAGGCCCCGGGAAAGACTGAAAATACAATGGGCTGCATGGTGCAGTGTCCTGACGTCCAGGGGTTCGAGCTGAGATGTGGGCAGAGCAGGCAGGGAAGCCATCAGATGCCCTGAGACTGGTCTGGCAGGTAGGGATGGTCTGCACAGGTGGTCCTGGGGAAGAGGCAGAGGGGAGAGGGGACCCAAACCTCTATGGTGAATATGGGAAGGAAGGAGAGGAGCTGGGCATGAGGGAACCACCTCAAATCCAAGCAGCCCTAGGGAGAAGCCCCTGCCCATGCCAGTCTCCTCTCCCCTGCCTGCACAGCTCTCCTTGCTGGGTTCCACACAGTAGGCACCTTCAGTCGATCTGCTCAAAGCTGCAGGGCCTGACGGGCAAGCCCAAGGTGAAGCTCTTGGGTTTCCTAGGGTATCCACTCAGCACCACTCCGTGAGGCGGTGGGGACCCTGGGATTAATCAGACTTTGGCACCGCTCCCCGGGAGCCAACATCTTGTCAGGGAGTGAGATGCTGTCAGCTCAGAAGGCGTTTGGGTTTGGTACAAAATGCTGGGGAGCAGTGAAATGAAAAGATAGCAGAGGGCAATCAGGAAGGCTTCCTGGAAAGGGGTGCAGCTCAGGTGAAACCTGAACTATGTGCAAGGCATAGGGAAGGACATCTAGGCTGAGCCCAGCATGAGCAGAAGACAGCAGCCTGTAAGAGCAGGAACCCCCTGGTATGCCCGGGACGACATAGGGGCACACAGGAAATCACACAAGAGCGGGGAAGAAACTCATCACAGAGGGCCTGGAGGACCAGGCAGAGGGGGCTGGACTTTCCCCCAGGGGTCCTGGGGACGCACTGAGCGCAAAGGGTAAGAGCAGAGCTGTGTCCTCAAGGAGAAGAGCTGGGCCTCCTGGGCGCTTCCCGCCTCCAGCCACCTCCCTTACCAGCAGAAAGCACAACCGTGGGGCTACGGAGAAACGGGGGCAGGCTCCCAGGGCTCCTTCAAGCCAGCGTTTCTGAAACGCTGGGCTCTTCTCCCTGGAGAGGCTCCCGGGAAACAAAGATCTGAGTGTAGGAGAAAAGCCCTAGTCTCCATCTCTGTGTGTGTGAACACACGATACAGCAGTCAATAAAGGCTCTGAGCAGTCCTGCAGGAAGGAAGCCTCTTTAACTGTTTCAACCCAGTGACGCCTCAACCTCGTCATCCTGGAGCCTTTCTTTTCTTGCTGCACTATTAAAATCCTGTTTGAAAAACACCACTCGGAGCTCCACCTTCTGTGAGGGCCTCGTGGAAAGACCCTGTGTCTGATCGGGGCCCAGGGGTCAAATCCAGCGCATGGAACTGAGTGGGAGGAGAGACCCGCCTAGGCCAGACCTCAGTCTCCTGAGAATTAGACACAGGAGCGGACACTATGCAAAGACTGGCAGCCAAAAGACGGGGCTCTGGAAGAACCGAAGACTCAGCGACATTCCCAGGCTGAGGGCGAGTACCAGTCAGGGGGAAATGCTGGTGTGGCCTTCTGGGATCCGTCCGGGGCTTTGCTCATCATCTGGGTCCCTGGGGCACCTGGTGGCTACTGTTTGCAGCTCTTCAACCACTCAAGCCTTTGGGCTGAGGGCGTCTCCACCCACGAAGGAGTGTTCTTGTCTCATTTAGAGATACAGCCTCCTTTGAAAATGTTACCTCCCCCACCTCACCTCTCAGTACCAGATGTGAACACAAATTAGGGCCAATTTGGTCCCCATTGGAAACTGACTTCCATCTCTCAGCAGGAAAGTGTGATGTAAATGACTCACTTATGGAAGAAGACATCCAAAGGACCGATGATCTGGACCGGCCCCCGCAGCACTGTTCTCACTACTACTTGGTTCTCCAAGGTGAAGGTCTGAGGACAAGCTCTCCTAGGCCTGTCCAGGTTGGGTCAGGTCAGTGTCAGCTTCTGCCTGGTCATAGCTGACTAGCTGACTGACCCCGAGCTCCTGGCAGAGGAGGCCACTCCTCGGAAGTGCCCAGCCGTTCCCCAGCTGGGGCAGCCAGGCCTTCCTCAGAGCACAGTCCCGGCCCCCATGCCAGTCTCACGCTCGGCTGCTTATTATTGGAATTCAAATGAGCATAATGAGTTCGAGGGCCCCTATTACTCCAGACACAGAAAATGAAATTAGTGAGCACAGACACTGCAATTGTATTCCAACCTCATCCTCTGGGTAAAGAAGGTGAGGGGAGGAAGAGCGCCGGAGTCAGGGCTGCTGCATCCAATAGAGCTGCTTCACCACAGTCCGGAGTTAGGGCAGGGAGCAGAGGTGGCTCAGGGACCCTCACCCTCTGCACTGAGTGCCACAGCTGGAAAGACATGGCCAAGACCCCTTTGCTCATCTCATCTCCCAGAGGCAGGCAGCATGGGGTGGCAGGAGTTGTGCAGGGGGATGATGGAAGGCTGTAGGTTCAAATCCTGGCCAGGCCACTTACATGCCACGTGAGCACAAACCAGAACAATGATGGGCAGGAAGCTCGTGAGCGCTTTCCTGTGCCAGGACTGCTGACGGCTTTGTGTGTATCACCCTCTCATCCACTCAACAACCTGCTGAGCTCTCCTGACACCCATTTCGTACATGGGGAAACGGAGAGCTCAGAGGAGCTGGATTCTCTGAGCCTTGTTATTTTTTTCATCCATAAAATCAAGGTAACCATCCTTGTGGCAAGGATTAAATATGGCAGAAATTATGAAGATGACCAGCCGTGTTTGACACAGGTGAGCACCCAATAATGCTCTTCCCAGAAATGCATTTGTTTAGTCACTTACCCCTCCTCTCACTCATTCATTTCTTCATTTATTCATGCACTCATTTATTTAAAATAAATAGGCCAGCTGCGATGCCCGGGGTTCCAATATTAGGCACTCTACTAGGTTATGCCATAGAAGGTCCTCACTAGAATACGTCACCTGCCCCTTCACAAGTTCAGTTCCTAAGGGCAGGGTTGGTTTGCAGAGTAAGGAGCAAAACTGAGCCATTAGTTGCCTCTAATAGCATTCATAATTTTTAAAATGAAATGCACAAATGCCAATCAGGGGTAGAATGAACAAACTGTAGTATAGTTAAACAATGGAATACCCTCTGCAGCAACAAAAAGTAAGATTACAGCTACCTGCAACACAGTCTCACAAGTGTAATGTTGAGTCAAGCCAAAAAAGGGCACCAAAAAGTGTACCATCCTTGATCCTGTCTGCATAAAGTACCAGACCGAGCAGGGGCCATCTCTGGGGATGGAAGTGGAGATGGTAGCGCCTTAGTGTGGTCAGGACTGGGAGGAGCCGGGAGGGGTTTCCTGGGTGCTAATGATGTTCTCTGTCTCTATCGGGGGCTGACTTCACAAGTGCATGCACTTTGAGAAAAGGCATCAGGCTGTGCTCTTAAGATGTGTGCATTTTTCTGTAGTGTAATATTTAGTTTTAAAAAATGTCTATTAGGGCCATGTGCACTGGCTCACTCCTGTAATCCCAGCACTTTGGGAGGCAGAGGCAGGCAGATCACCTGAGGTCAGGAGTTCAAGACCAGTCTGGCCAACATGGTGAAACCCCATCTCTACTAAAAAATACAAAAATTAGCTGGGCACAGTGGCTCACACCTGTAATTCCAGTAGTTTGGGAAGCCAAGGCAGGAGGATCACCTGAGGTCAGGAGTTTGAGACCAGCCTGGCCAACATGGTGAAATCCTGTCTCTACCCTACTAAAAATACAAAAATTAGCCGGGCGTGGTGGCACGCACCTGTGATCCCAGCTTCTCAGGAGGCTGAGGCAGAATCGCTTGAACCCAGGAGGTAGAGGTTGCAGTGAGCCGAGATCATGCCACTGCACTCCAGCATGAGTGACATAGCGAGAGTCCATTTCAAAAAAAAAAAAAAAAGAAAGAAAAAAGTGTCTTTTAGACATCCCAGGGGAGCACTTCATAGATAATGAGATACTTGAGTGTGGCAGCCAGGAGGGCCAGGACAGAGCCATGAATGTCAGCATCATCGGTGGCCTGGTGGGAGCCAGCAGCACAGAAAGGCGGGGGTGCTGAGCTCCGAGGTATGGGAGTTTGGGAGGGGAGAGGACCCAGCAAAGGGAATAAAGAAGGGGAGCTGGTGACGCTGGCGGAAACCAAGGAAGGGTGGGTCCCAGAGGCCAGTGGAAGTTTCCAGGAGCATGTGCTGCTGAGAGTCAGGAAAGATGAGGCCCTGAGGACCCACTTTTGGGTCTGGCAACACAAAGGTTACTTGATAAGAGCATTTTGGGGACAAAGAAGGGACAAGGGCCAGACTGTAGCTGGCTTCAAAGCGGGAGGGGGACAAGGAAGCAGAACAAGACCCATTGAATCCTTCTCAAGCCTACTCATCCTTCCAGGCTCACTCAATGCCGCCGCCTCCAGGAAGCTCTCCTAATAATCCTCATCTCCCAAGGCCTCTTCACTTTATAGTCACTGCAAATATCGCTGTCCCACCATGTGAGCCAAGTGCTTCCCAAGGGCAAGGACTGTCACCCTTGCCTTATGGCACACAGTAGGCCCTTTAGAAATCTTAGCTCCTCCCTCTCCCTTTTCAGATTCCAGAAGGCAATTCTGAGACTTACTTTTTTTTTTTTTTTTTTTTTTTTTTGAGACAGAGTCTTGCTCTGTCACCCAGGGTATAGTGCAGTGGCGCAATCTCGGCTCACTGCAACCTCCGCCTCCTGGGTTCAAGCAATTCTCCCACCTCAGCCTCCCGAGTAGCTGGGATTACAGGTGCACACCACCATGCCTGGCTAATTTTTGTACTTTTTTAGTAGAGACAGGGTTTCACCATGTTGGCCAGGCTGGTCTCGAAGTCCTGACCTTGTGATCTGCCCACCTAGGCCTCCCAAAGTGCTGGGATTACAAACGTGAGCCACTGTGCCCAGCCCCGAGACTTACTTTTTTTCTTTTGGAGATAGGGTCTCACTAGGTTACCCAGGCTGGTCTCAACTCCTGGGCTCAAGTGATCCTCCCACTTTGGCCTCCCAAACTGCTTAGATTCCAAAGTGCTTGGCCTTCCAAAGGGATTACAGGTGCGGGACATCATGCCTGGCCTCTTTTTTGAGACAGGGTCTCACTCTGTCACCCAAGCTGAGTGACATGACACGATCATGGCTACTGTAGCCTCAAACTCCCAGGTTCAAGTGATCATCCCATCTCAGCCTCCCCAGTAGCTGGGACTAGAGGCATGAGTCACCATGCCTGGCTAATTTTTAATTTTTCTGTAGAGACTAGGTCTCATTATGTTACCCAGATGGGTCTCGAACTCCTGCACACAAGTAATTCTCCTGCTTTGGCCTCCCAAAGTGCTGGGATTACTGTGCCCAGCCTGAGACTTCCCCAGAACTCTGTTCTGTCATGTAATAAATCATTCCGCCCCAAACAGTTGTTTTTGTATTGCCGTGCAAAGGTTATTAGTATAATGATGAAATTTAATATTACATTAATTTAGTTGTGAATTATTTGTATTGTCACAGTCATTAACTCGGTGATTGCAATTTTGTTTTAATTTAATTTAGCTCTTTGTGCATTCTCTCAAAACTTCCAGCAACAATGTAACCCAGAACTGTGTAATGCAATGTTGCAGTCATGGTAATGTGACCCGGGTTATGGATCAGGCAAACAACAGAAGGTTCCAGTACTCACCTCCCTGGCTTCACTCAGCCCCCAAGACCTCACTACCCTGGACCTTTGCCATGGGTAGAAAAAGGTTTCTGAATCAGCTTGTCCATCAGGGAAGCAAAGCAGATGGAGTGGAGGGGGTGCCCTTTGTGGGACAGGAGTTATCCTGAATTAAGCAATCAGACATCGGGTGCTCTACTAGATATGTTTCTCAGAACCCATTTTACAGATGAGAAAACTAAGGCTCAGAGAGGTTCAGCAACTTGCCTAGATAAGGAAAGCACAGAAGTGGGAGAGTGGAAATTTTGTGTCTGACTCCAAAACCCTTTTCCTTCCACTGACCAGATTGCTTCATGGACCTGACTGCTGGCAGAGACCTCGCCTCGCCATAGGCTGGCCCCGCAGCAGCCACCCCCCAGAACAGAAAAAACACCAAGGACAGCAGGTGCAGACAGGTAAGAGCCAGGTAGGACCAACACTCACCCCACTCCCACACAGGCAGCTTGGTTCTCTGGCCCCATTTCAGCCCCCTGTAGACCCTGAGGGCCTCAAGGACAAGAACTGGGTCAGCTCACCTCTCTGCCCCACACAGAGCTCAGGTCAACATCCTGCACATCACAGAGGCCTCAAAGAGCGGAGGAAAAGCAGCACGGTTTGGAATGAAGGACCAGCCCCTAGCAGCACTTGGTTTTGGCACATAGGGCAGAGAGCCTGGATATGTAATGTAGGTCTTCTTTCTTCTTTCTCGCCAGCTCACATCATGACCCTAGCCCTGGTCCAGGCTGCAAAGGCTGGAGAAAAGCTCAGGTGACTTGAATTCATCTGGCTCTTCAGCACCGGGCTTCACAATCTTTGCACTTGAACTGAACATGACCTTTTGCTTACTGAGCTACTGATGGTTGAAGCCAGCTGGCTGTCCTCCAAGAGGCCTCCCAGGCAGCATTTACCTGTCAGCTGATGCAACTCAGAAACCTCACTGCCGTGCCGGAACCAGCACACATAGGAGCTTGCAAGGAAGACTCACATTAGCCAAGTTTACATGGCTGATGTATAAACCAGGAGCCATTTTTTTCATTAATAATGAGCAACTGAGCTGTGACAAGCATTGGACTACTTTCTCCCAGAGATGCAGTCCTCCCTTCATCTGCCACCCCAGGCCTCTTTCTGGGCAGAGTCATAAAGCCCCTGGGTGTCCCAAGGTGCCAGGCACAGTGCTGTCACCTGGCCCCCACATGGGTCTCTTCTTCCGCTCCCTGCAATGGTGTGGGCTGTCCTGACCCTTCATGATGCTAAAGCTCAGGCTACATCCCTTGTCCCTGCTGCCAAGGGACATGGCCTTTTCCCTTTTCACTTCTCTTCCATTGAAGTCCCTCGCACTGGACCTTTGGGAAGATCCAAGTATAAGAAATGGGCTGAGCTCAGAAACCCCCTTCCTCCAACACGTTACCATTGATTCCAGCATCTGAAACGTTCCTCTGGCTGGGCACTGTGGCTGGAGCCTATAATCCCATCACTTCGGGAGGCCAAGGGGAGGCAGAAGGATCACTTGAGCCTGGTTGTTCAAAACCAGCCTGGCAGCACAGCGAAACCCTGTCTCTGCCAAAAAATACAAAAGGTAGCTGGGTGTGGTGGCGTGGGCCTGTAATCCCAGGTACTCAGGAGGCTGAGGTAGGAGGACGGCTTGAGTCCAGGAGGTAGACGTTACAGTGAGCTGAGGTTGTACCACTGCACTCCCGCCTAGGTGACAGAGTGAGACCCTGTCCCAATCAGTCAATCAATCAAGCAAGCAGTCCTTCACATGTTGTCAAAACTCAATAAGTAGGGAATGAAGGAATAATGAACATGGCCTAGCTTTCGCACCTCTGTTCTCTCTTGCTGCAAGTGAGAACTTTCCTAGGAGGCGAACAAACCCTGGTGTGCTGTTCCCAGCTCCCCAGATGACTGGAGACACCGCTGGGCCCCCACTGAGGACCCCACTGCCCAGGCCTGCCCCTTCCCCTGCTCACAGCATTCAGTGAGTGCCCTGATAGGTCTAACAGGCCTGGGAGCTGTTTCTTCTTTAAGACTGTAGATATCTCTGATCCATTATAGCAAGCTTGTCCAACCCGTACCCCAGAATGGCTTTGAATGCAGCCCAACACAAATTTACAAACTTTCTTAAAACATTGAGTTTGTGATTTTTCACTGTTTCTAACTCATCAGCTATCATTAGTGTTATTGTATTTTATGTGTGACACAAGCCAATTCTTCTTCCAATGTGGCCAAGGAAAGCCAAAAGACTGGACACCCCTGCCTTACAGGCTAACTGAAAAGTGAGCTCTGAGAGCAGTTAGAGCCCCAAGGTCTAGAGGGGCTTACTGGGGTGCCAGCAGGGTTCTTCCTGTACACTCGGGCAGACTCAGGCCAGAGAAACCCAGTCCTCAGGAGAGCAGTGTGGGCTGGCGGGCTCTGGAGTCAGACATCCCGCTCTGGAAGATGGCCTGAGTGGCTATGCACCCAGTGCACAAGCTCTTTGGGCGGTAGCCTCCTTATCCTTAAAGGAGAACCAATGTTGTTGTGAGAATTTGATGGTACAATTTCACCTCGCTGGGGGTACAGGGGAGCCAGGTAACCCTGACTCAGCGCTGCTTTCCAGTGAGGGGACGCAGCTCTGGGCGAACGCTTTGCCACTGTTCTGCAGGAAATCCGAGCTGGAGAGCGCTGGAAGCGGAGGGCCGGTGTCTCCCAGGTCAGGCCCAGTGGCTCATGGGTCTGCAGCTGATGATGGTCAAATGAAGATCAGAGGCATTTAGGCAGAAAGGAGGCATTCTGGACTGGAACAGAAGAGGAGAAGGAATCAGAGGATGGAGAAGAGACCCAGAACGCCTCAGTAATGCGGAGTGGGAGACCAGATACCCACCCCACCCCTCATTTCACAGTAACGAAGCCAGGGCCTGGCAGTGCGGCCAGAGCTGGGGACACCTCGGTCTAATTCCAGGCCCATGTCCCCTCCACTCCTCCCTCCGGGCTGCCCCCTGGCTCACCAGCTAGATGGATGAATGAGCAGGGTACCTTCTGTCCACAGCAAAAGGGCACAGAGAGAAAACTCAGAGGAGGGAGTCTCATGTAGCCAGGTGGAAATTAACAATAATACTCGGATGTACAAAATACTTATTTATTTCTCTGCAATTTATCTAATCATTTTCACAAGACTCCATGAATGTAAACTTGCTAATTAAAGAAACCCCATTAGGCTCTGAATCAAGACTAGTGTTTTGCTGTAGCTGTTGGTTTCAAACAGGATCCAAGAGTGATGTCTTCCTTGTGGTCTGTTCGCTGCTCAGTATCCCAGTGTGAGTGGCCAATTCAGTTGGAAGCAACATGGTCTTGAATATAAAGCCATTGTTTTTTTTACAGAGCAATTTAACTATGTTAGGCTTAAGAATTAGGAACTTACAGGCCGGGCACAGTGGCTCGCACCTGTAATCCCAGCACTTTGGGAGGCTGAGGCAGGCTGATCACCTGAGGTTGGGAGTTGAAGACCAGCCTGGCCAACATGGAGAAACCCCGTCTCTACTAAAAATACAAAATTAGCCGGGCATGGTGGCGCACGCCTGTAATCCAGCTACTCGGGAGGCTGAGGCAGAAGAATCACTTGAACCCGGGAGGCAGAGGTTGCCGTGAGCCGAGATCAAGCCATAGCACTCCAACCTGGGCAACAAGAGTGAAACTCAGTCTCAAAAAAAAAAAAAAAAGAATCAGGGACTTACTCTGTGGAGATAGGGACTTAACCAAAATAATATTTATTAGCCACTCAGAGGAACTTGGTCCTCCTTTCTTCCCACCTCCTCCCTTCCCCCCTCTCAAGATCACTTGCTTGCTTTGTGACTGTTAGGATATTGACCAAGCAATCTCATACTGCCTGGCATTTTTTTTTTTGGAGTCTCACTCTGTCGCCCAGGCTGCAGGTGCGGTGATGCCATCTGGGCTCACTGTAACCTCTGCGTGCCCACCCCCCACCCCTGCCACCACCCACCAGGTTCAAGCGAATCTCCTGCCTCAGCCTCCCAAGTAGCTGGGACTACAGGTGTGCACCACCACACCCAGCTAATTTTTGTATTTTTTTAGTAGAGGCGAGGTCTCGCTATGTTGGCCAGGCTGGTCTAGAACTCCTGACCTCGGGTGATCTGCCTGCCTAGGACTCCCAAAATGCTGGGATTATAGGCGTGAGCCACCGTGCCCAGCCTGCCTGGCAATATTTAATTTTAATTCATATTATTGGTCCATACTTCAGTTCATCCCTGGGGAACTTAGGTGTTGACTACAGCTAACTAACCCCAGAGGGAATATGCTTTTTTAAAAATACTCTTTAACTGTGGTAAAACACACGTAACCCAATTTACTGTTTTAACCATTTTTAAGTGTGCCATTCAATGGTATTACGAATATTCACAATGTTGTGCAACCATCAACACTTTATTTTCCAGAGCTTTTCCACCAGCCAAACAGAAACTCTACCTGTTCAAGAGCACCACTCCTTTCTCCCCTCCCCAGTCCCTGCTATTCTGCTGTCCTATTTTCCATCTCTATACATTTTCCTGGGAATTTGCTTTTTTAAGCCACTATACCGGTCTGTGTTTTATACTTGGCAGCAAGAAAAAGTTCTCAGTGCTTTTGGGTCTTGTCTTATTTGTTGGACATTCTGGTAAAATCATTTTTGGATTAAAGGTAGGCAAGGGGTGAGGGAGGGAACAGAGAAGCGCTGTGAGGCTTGCTGAGAACTATGCCAACCTTAGCTTACGGTTTCCCTTGGTATTGCTGATGGCTTTTCCTTTTTTTTCCCTAGAAAAGAAAAAAAAGAAACCTCAGCCCATGGGGCCTTGTATAATAGCTTGACACAGCAGAGGAGCTGGTGGGTCCTCCCTCTCCTCCCAGAAACCGGCTCAAAGAGAATAGAAAAATAAGCCCCAATCTCCAACCTCATACCATATACAAAAATTAACTAAAAATGCAGCATAGACCTAAATGTAAAACTACGAAGTACCTAGAAGAAAACATCTTTGTATCGTAGAGTCGAAAGAGATCTTTTTTTGGAGACAGGGCCTCACTCTGTTACCCAGGCTGGAGTGCAGTGGCACGAACTTGGCTCACTGCAACCTCTGCCTCCTGGGTTCAAGTGATTCTCCTTCCTCAGCCTCCTGAGTAGCTGGGACTACAGGCGCGTGCCAGCACACCCGGCTAATTTTTGTATTTTTAGTAGAGACAGGATTTCACCATGTTGGCTAGGCTGGTCTCAAACTCATGACCTCAAGTGATTCACCTACTTCGGCCTCCCAAAGTGCTGGGATTACAGGCGTGAGCCACTGTGCCCGGTCCTTTGATCCCTTCATTCATCAATACCTACATTGTTTCCAAATCGTGGCTAATGTGAATAATGCTGCAATTCACACAAGAGTGCAGCTATCTTCACGAGGTGGTGATATCATTTCCTTTGGTCAGTCATATGGTAGTTCTATTTTTTTATTTATTTAGAAACCTCCATACTGCTTTCCATAATGGCTGTACCAATCGACACCCCCACCAACAGTGTCCAAGAGTTCCCGTTTCACCACAGGAAAAGATCTCTTAAGAATAGTACACAGGCACCAGATGTGGTGGCTCTTGCCTGGAAACCCAGCACTTTGGGAGGCTAGGGCAGGCGAATCACCTGAGGTGAAGAGTTTGAGACCAGCCTGGCCAACACGGTGAAACCGAGTCTCTACTAAAAATGCAAAAATTAACCACGCATGCTTGCGGGCGCCTGTAATCCCACCTACTTGGGAGGCTGAGGCGGGAGAATTGCTTGAACCTGGGAAGCTGAAGCTGCAGTGAGCCAAGATCGCACCACTGCGCTCCAGCCTGGGTGACAGAGCAAGACTCTGTCTCAAAAAATAAAAAGTTAAGCTGGGCATGGTGGATCACGCCTGTAATCCCAGCACTTTGAGAGGCCAAGGCGGGCAGATCACAAGGTCAGGAGATCGAGACCATCCTGGCTAACACGGTGAAACCCTGTCTCTACTAAAAATATTTTAAAAATTAGCCGTGCGTGGTGGCAGGCACCTGTAGTCCCAGCTACTTGGGAGGCAGTCCCAGCTACTCGGGAGGCTGAGGCAGGAGAATGGCGTGAAGCCGGGAGGCGGAGCTTGCAGTGAGCCGAGATCGTGCCACTGTACTTGAACCTGGGTGACACAGCGAGACTCCGTCTCAAAAATAAAATAAAATAAATAAATAAAAATTAATAAATTAAAAATAAAAAAAGAATAGTACACAGAAAACATAAACTATAAAAAAAAACAGTAAATTGGACTTCATAAAAATTAAAAGACTTTTAGTTTTCAAAAGACACTGAATAAAATGAAAAAGAGGGGCACAGACTGGAGAAAATATTTACAAGTCATATATCTGATAAAAGACATGTAGCTAGAATAAAGAGCTGTTATAACCTAATATATAACACAACTCGGTATTTTAAAATGGGCAAAGGATTTGGACAATTCACCAAAGATGGTGTACATATAAAAAATAAGTACATTAAAAAAGTCTCATGCCATTTGTTATTGGTGAAATGTACATGAAAACCCCAAGGCTATAAACTAGACACGCACTTGGAGGACTAAAATGTAAAAGATGGGCCATGCCAAGTGTTGGCAAGGGTATGAAGCAACTGGGACTCTCGTTGCTCTCATGTGCTCAGAGGCATGTAAAGCAGTGTGGTCACTTTGAAGAGCAGTTTGGTCACTTCTTAAAAAGTGAAACCTACTATGTGACCCAGTCATTCTGTTTCTATGCATTTATTCAACAGGAATGGGGCCAGGTGTGGTGGCTCACGCCTGTAATCCCAGCACTTTCGGAGGCCAAGGCAAGCAGATCACGAGATCAGGAGTTCGAGACCAGCCTGGCCATCAGAGTGAAACCCCATCTCTACTACAAATACAAAAAAAATTAGCTGGGCATGGTGGTAGGCACCTGTAGTCCCAGCTACTTGGAAGGCTGAAGCAGAAGAATCGCTTGAACATGGGAGGCGGAGGCGGCAGTGAGCCAAGATCACACCACTGCACTCCAGCCTGGGCGACAGAGCAAGACTCTGTCAAAAAAAAAAAAAAAAGGAGGAATCAAAGAGGAATCAAAGCTAGTGTCCAAAAGAGACTTCCACGTGGAGACTGGCAGCAACTTGATTCATCACAGCCAAAAGCTGGAAACAGCCCCAATGTCTATCACCGGGTGAATGGATGAATAAATATGGCACAGCCATACAATGCAATGCAATACAGCAATAAGAAGGAATGAACCACTGTTATATACAACTGATGGACTTCAAAATAATTATGCTAGGCCAGGCATGGTGGCTCATGCCTGTAATCCCAGCACTTTGGGAGGCCAAGGTGGGTGGATCACCTGAGGTCAGGGGTTTGAGACCAGCCTGGCCAACATGGTGAAACCCCATCTCTACTAAAAATACAAAAAATTAGTCCGGCGTGGTAGCAGGCGCCTGTAGTCCCAGTTACTCGGGAGGCTGAGGCAGGAGAGTTGGCTTGAACCCAGGAGGCGGAGGTTGCAGTGAGCCGAGATCACGCCATTGTACTTTAGCCTGGGCGACAAGAGCAAAACTCCATTTCAAAAGAAAAAAAAATATATGCTAAGTGAGAGAAACCACATCAAAAAAAAAAAAAACAAAACTGTAGGATTCTATTTACATAAAACTCTAGAAAATGAAAACTCTAACGATGGAAAGCAGGTCAGAGTTTGTCTGAGAATGGGAGTGGAGGTAAGAAATAGCACGAGGAAGCTGTGGAGGGTGACAGGATGTCCAGTGGCTGGTGGTCGTGACAGTTGCATGGGTGTATACGTATGTCAGAACTTATTAATAACACAATCAATAGGTGCAGTTTATTGTATGTCAATTATACACGAATAAAGCTGGGAAAAAAAAAAAGAAATCGTCCCACAGTAACAAGGACAAAGAGAAACAAAACGCAAACGTCATCTTTTTTTTTGTTTTTGAGGCAGAGTCTCACTGTGCCACCAGGCTGGAGTGCAGTGGAGCAATCTCGGCTCACTGCAACCTCTGCCTCCCGGGTTCAAGCAATTGTCCTGCCTCAGCCTCCCCAGTAGCTGCAATTACAGGCATGCGCCACCACACCCGGCTAATTTTTGTGTTTTTAGTAGAGACGGGGTTTCACCATGTTGGCTAGACTGCTCTCGAACTCCTGGGCTAAAGCAATCCACCTGCCTTGTCCTCTGAAAGTGCTGGGATTACAGGCATGAGCCACCACACCTGGCTAAACTCCATTTCCAGTGAAAACAGAAGAGAGATGAAACCCAAACTAGAAACAAGTCAGAGGGTTGCCCAGGGCAGGAAACACCATACAGATGTTTGGGAAGAAGCTGTGAGAAGGGATCACACTGCCCACCAACCAATGTCCCTTATCTGCACAAGCAGGAGTGGGGCCCGTGATCTCATGACAGCGGCATTTGAGATACAGGTAAGCTTGGAACCAAGAAGCAGAAGCAGCGGATCAGACACAGACAATCACACAGACAAGCCACACTTGCAGGCAACAAAGAGGAATCACCAGACTGCCCGTGAGCAGCCCTACAACTGCACATGGCACTGGATGTAGGGAAAGTTCTCGCTGCTTCTCCCACACAAACCTCTGGCAAATAGACGGTTGAAGAAAAACTCACCTTGCCCAAAGATGAAAAACAAAAAAGCAAAGAGCGCAGCATCTACAGGAAGACACTGTAAGAATTAAAAAATAAAAACGAGAAAAGGAACAGGAAAAACAAGTGGCAAGTGAAAGCTCACGAGTAAAAACGTTGCCATAGAACAGATAAAATTGCCAGCAAACTTTTCGCTGTAAATTAAACAACAACAAAAATTAATAAAGCAGGGCTGGGCGCGGTGGCTCACACCTGTAATCCCAGCACATTGGGAGGCTGAAGCGGGCGGATCACCTGAGGTCAGGAGTTCGAGACCAGCCTGACCAACATGGCAAAACATCATCTCTACTAAAAATACCAAAATTAGCCGGGCGTGGTGGCGCAAGCCTATAATCCCAGCTACTTGGGAGGCTGAGGCAGGAAAATCGCTTGATCCCAGGAGGCGGAGTTCCAGTGATCTGAGATCCCACCACTGTACTCCAGCCCAAGCAACAGAGTAAGACTCCATCTCAAAAAAAAAAAAAAAAAAAAAAACAAGAAATTAATACAGCAATCATCTCCAGAAAGCAAGCACACAAAACAGATATGAGAGCTCAGGGGGAACATGAAACCGGAGCTGACAGAACTGGAGAAAGAAGGAAAAACATCACATCTTCAAAGTCATGACGAAATGGAAAGCTGTGCAGAGGAGCATCAAATATTGCTCAAAATACAATCAAGACACTGAGAACAAGACTGAGGAAAGTGAGCAAAAGGAAATGAAAATGGACGGTGTAAAGAGATTACAGAGAAAATTACAGATTTGGAAGATCTGCAAAGGACCCATCATATATCCCAGAATAGAAAACTGAAATAAGGGAACATAAATATTTAAAGATATCATTCAAGAAAATTTTCCTGAAATAAAAGAAGATAAATCTACAAACCAAAAGGGCACACCATGTCTTGGGGAAAATGACAAAAATCTGTCAATAACAAGGTAATTTCTATGAAACTAACTAGACATAAAATATAAAAGAAAGGGGGAAGAAGCTAACTAGAAAAGACTTTGGACAGTCAAGTGAAAATATCAATTCATAAAGGGTAACAAAATAGAAGTTAGACTCAGACTTTCCCACAATGACATTTGACTCTAGAGACAGAAGTGATGCCTGCGAAGTTCTCAAGGAAAGAAAGTGTGGTCTAAGAATTTTATGTCCTGGAAAGCTGTCAAACACAAAGACTAGAAACCTTTTTGAACTTGCAATAACTCAGTAATTTTTTTTCATTTAGTCCCTTTTGATGAAACTACTGGAGAAAGAATTTCAGCAAATCAAGAGAAAAATAGGAAAACTTCAGCAAGGGAACTGACAGTGAGCAGTGACTCTACCTATAGGGCCAATGTGAGTGAGGATTAAGGACATATATAAATATAAATTCTGAAATTAGAAATGATACATTAAAAATTGAGAAGAAAAGAAAGAAAGAAGGAGAGAGTTGTTAGTATCTGATTTCTTTTTTTTTTTTTTTGAGTCAGAGTCTCACTCTGTTGCCCAGGCTGGAGTGCAGTGGCACGATCTTGGCTCACAGCAACCTCCACCTCCCGGGTTCAAGTGATTCTCCTGCCTTAGCCTCCGTGGTAGCTGAGCATACAGGCGCCCACCATCACGCCTGGCTAACTTTGTATTTTTAGTAGAGACGGGTTTTCGCCATGTTGGCCAGACTGGTCTCGAACTCCTGACCTCAAGTGATCCACCCGCCTCAGCCTCCCAAAGTGCTGGGATTACAGGCGGGAACCACCAGGCCCGGTCTAAGTCTCTGATTTCTTTATCTTTCTTATGGGGGAGGGGGCAAGAATAAGAAAAAGGTAGCATAGAGATATAAGTATATTTTAAAGACAAACACTAAGAAATACAATGTAAAATTAGATGGCAAAAAAGGAGAAGGGGTAAGAGAAAACACACACTTTTCATAAGTGCTTTTAGTAGGAAACATACTGTTGAAAAAGGAATTCAAGGCGAGTGCAAAGGCTCACACCTGTAGTCTCAGCACTTTGGAAGGCCAAGGTGGGTGGATAGTTTAAGCCCAGGAGTTTGAGAAACTTACCTCTAGCCGGGCGTGGTGGCTCACGCCTGTAATCCCAGCACTTTGGAAGGTTGAGGTGGGCAGATTTGCTTGTTGCCTGGGCAACAGGGCGAAACCCATCTCTAGAAAAAAATACAAAAATGAGCTGGGTGTGGTGGTGTACGCCTGTAATTCCTGCTACTCAGATGAGGTGGGAGGATCACTTGAGCCCAGGTTGAGGCTGCAGTGAGCTATGACTGTGCCACTGTACTCCTGCCTGGGCAACAAAATGAGATTCTGTCTCAAAAACAAAACAAAACAAAAAACCCTTATCTTTAAATAAAGAAACTAAGCTGGGCGCGGTGGCTCACGCCTATAATCCCAGCGCTTTGGGAGGCTGAGGTGGACAGATCACGAGGTCAAGAGATCAAGACCATCCTGGCCAACATAGTGAAACCTCGTGTCTACAAAAAATACAAAAATTAGCTGGGCGTGGTGGTGCATATCTGTAGTCCCAGTTACTCAGGAGGTTGAGGCAGGAGAATCGCTTGAACCCAGAAGGCAGAGGTTGCAGTGAGCCAAGATCACGCCACTGCACTCCAGCCTGTCGACAGAGCAAGACTCCATCTCGAAAAAATAAGTAAGTAAAAATAAATAAAGAAACTAAATTATACATCTAAAACAGGAAGTTAGAAAAGAAACAAACCTTTAAAAAGTAGATAGAAAGAATACACAAAAAGTGAAAATTAATGGATTAGAAAATGAACATGCAGGCATTTCCTCCCTACCTGTGTACACTTTCCAGTTTCCCCATGCTCAAAACGGGGGCAAGGCTGGGGGTCTCTGTCCCTGCACTGCCCTCTCCTCTCCCTACCCTTCCCGGGGCTTACCAGGCACCCCCTCAAGGCCTGATGCATCCCCAACCCATCTCAGCTCTCCTGCGCCCCTCCAAGCATGGCCCACCTGCGTGGCAGGGGCAGAGGGAGGAGCACACACTGGGGGGAGGGGCAGAGAGGACACTCAGCATTGCCCAGTGCAAGGGGGCTAGCAGCCCCCAGAAGACAACCTGTCCATGCAACAGTTGAATGGATGGACCAGCAGGTGGCAGGTGGGGACAGAGGGCAGACACAGGGCCACTCATACCCCTCCCCTATTCCCCAGAGCAGAGGTGCCCCACCCTAGCTGCACGTGAGAATTACCAGGGAGCTTGAAAAATGCCAGATCTCTAAGTTCCTTCCCCATACACTGATTGAATCAGTTCATGTCTCTCCACGTTGGTCATCTGGTTCCAAAAAGCAAGGTGCACTGAGGAAAGAGGCAGCCCAGGGCATGGAAAAGAGAGGGGGCTCTGGAGCCACCGTTTGGAGTTGGAGCCCTGTCTCTGCCTCTCGCTGGCTGTGTGATCTCAGGCTGGCACCTTAACCTCCCTGAGCCTCAAGGTCGCCATCCATAAGATATGCGTCCCTCCCAGAAGGGGCTAGGGATGGGTGATTGTACATGTAAATGCTTCCGCTGGTACAGGGTGCCCAGGAGGAGTGTGAGAAGGAGGGCTGTCATGGTTCCCCTGAGGCCACCTCTGACTCCTGGCAGGTAGGCTAGGCTCCAGGACCACCTGCCCCCTCTGGGGAGTTCAGATGTGAGCGAGACCCAGGGCGGTGGGGGCAGCCTTGGATCCACAGACCCAGCTTCGGAGGCTATTCTGGTTCCAATTCAGAATCCCTGGCTCCTGACTCAATGGGCTTTGTCCCAGAGATGTAATTTCTATTTTGATTCCATGTGACATTTAATGAAATGGCTTTCAGACACCACACAGTGACTGAGTTATGAAACCACAGCTTCTGCATCCTCAACACGCCTCACGATGACAGGACCCCTCTTGTTGCTTCGGAAGCTGCCCCAAGTCTCTTGAGGCCTGGGGCCCAGGACCACTGAGGTGGGGTCTTCACTGCGAAGTCCCTGGGGTCTGCCCCAGACCCACTGTCTGGCACCCGCGTCTTGTCCTAGCTGGACTCACAGCAGCCTCTGCCTGGGTTCCCGCCTCAGTCTCCCTCTTGCCAATCCAGTGCTGTTCTAACTGCAGATCAAAAATATTCAGGGAGACAGGAAGCCAATGCAGAGGACTGCAAACAGCATTGTTCGAAGAACAAATGAGCCGGAATAGAAGCAGAACAGAACACGCCAGAACGAGCTGCACATGGCAAGGGCGACTGCAGCTCACAAGCCTGGGCTGTGAGTGTGCACACTGGGTCTCTATGTACGGGAATTTGAGGAAGTTTGAATGACATGGCTCTAACCCACCACCGTGCCACTCCCCAGTTACAACTTTCGGGATGGACTTCAGACCCCTCAGTATGGCACTGAAAAACCCCTCCATACCTAGCCCCTTTCTGCCCACCCACCTGGTCCACAGCCAACTCCAACCACACTGAGCCACTGGGTTCTGCAAACTCTGCCAGCAGCTCCCATACCCGCCCAGAATGCAAGAGCCTCCCTCCTCTCTCCAGGCCTCCTTCCCTCCCTCCCTCCCCTCCAACAGCTTCCACTCTCCCACACACTCTTACCGATCCTTCACCCTTCAAGGGAAGGGCCACCTCCTCTTTGCTGTCTCCCTGATTCCCCAGCAGCCTTGGGGGCTCCCGGTCCAGTGCTCATGCTACATGGTGCACACTTTGCATAACACGGACACCCCCGCCAGCCGGTGGGCTCATTGTTTTCATGCTTCCCCGCCCTTCCCCCAGTGGGCAGCTGGGACTTCCCTCGAAGGGCTGGCTGAGCCCCTTGGTGCTCAATGTCGTACCATGTACTGACAGCAAGTGCAGGCTGACACGGGGGCCTCTCCCAGGTGACCCTCTCCACATGCGGGGCCTCTCCCAGGNGGCTGACACGGGGGCCTCTCCCAGGTGACCCTCTCCACATGCGGGGCCTCTCCCAGGTGACCCTCTCCACATGTGGGACCTCTTCCAAGTGACCCTCTCCACATGCTGACCCTCCCTGGGTGAAGATGACCTCCTAGATTCTATAGAAGCAAAGATATAAATATTTCTAGAGCCCTTCCGTTCAAAAGGAAGTAGAAGCCCTACAATTTCTCAACAACTTGGCTATTAAAAATAGGAACTCCACCTACACGCCGGAACAGTTTGTTGGCGTGGAAGGGCCAGAATCGTGAGGTCACACATGTGTTCGGGACTGAGAAAGCTGCTGGGTCCAAAAGCTGAGCACTGTAAGAAGGCAGGCAGCTGTCTGCAGCTGGTGCTACAGCCCTGAGGCCCCAGAAATCTCTAGAACCACAGGGATGCCAAATGGTACTCTGCCAAGAGTTTTATAAAACTCACTTCCCACCACATCATGTGAACATCTGCACAGCACAGGTTCCAAAGGAAATTGAAAAAGAAATAAATCGTGCATTAGCAAGCAGATCTGAGACCTCGTCTCTGACCTTGGAAGAGTGTGAGGAGATGCCTCAGACTCCGGCTCCTGCTGCCGCCTCCTCCCACTCCCAGTCCTCAGAACAGAGCCCCAGACCCGGCCCTGAGCTGGGGTCCCCTAAGGATTCAGTCTTCCGCGTTCATTTCCTGGCCCTCAACGCCTGAAGCTCCATCCTTCCGCCACTCCTTTGGGTTACAGGAGAATCCCCAACAGGCACTCTGCATGAACAGTGACGGCAAAGCGGACATGCATTCTGTCAGCATCCACAGTCACTCCAGAGACAGCCTGGGTGGAGACGGGGGAGGAGGAAGAAGGGGAAGAAAGTGGGCAGAAGGGCCAAGCGCGATGACTCACGCCTGTAATCCCAGCACTTTGGAAGGCCGAGGCAGGCGGATCACAAAGTCAAGAGATCAAGACCATCCTGGCCAATATGGTGAAACCCTTTTTCTACTGAAAATACAAACATTAGCTGAGCATGGTGGTGCACACGTGTAGTCCCAGCTACTCGAGAGGCTGAGGCAAGAGAATTGTTTGAACCCAGGAGGTGGAGGTTGCAGTGAGTCAAGATGGCGCCTGGCGACAGAGTGAGACTCCATCTCAAAAAAAAAAAAAAAAAGGCCGGGAGTGGTGGCTCACGCCTGTAATCCCAGCACTTTGGGAGGCCTAGGTGGGCAGATCACGAGGTCAGGAGATCGAGACCATCCTGGCCAACATGGTGAAACCCTGTCTCTACTAAAAATACAAAAATTAGCTGAGCATGGTGGTGCATGCCTGTAGTCCCAGCTACTCGAGAGGCTGAGGCAGGAGAATTGCTTGAACCCAGGAGGCGGAGGTTGCAGTGAGTCAAGATCGCACCACCGCACCGCCTGGCTACAGAGCGAGACTCCGTCTCAAAAAAAAAAAAAAAATGGCCGGGTGCGGTGGCTCACACCTGTAATCCCAACACTTTAGGAGGCCGAGGTGGGCGGATCACGAGGTCAGGAGATTGAGACCATCCTGGCTAACACGGTGAAACCCTGTCTCTACTAAAATACAAAAAATTAGCCGGGCATGGTGGTGGGTGCCTGTAGTCCCAGCTACTCAGGGGGCTGAGGCAGAAGAATGGCGTGAACCCGGGAGGTGGAGCTTGCAGTGAGCTGAGATTGCGCCACTGCCCTCCAGCCTGGGTGACAGAGTGAGACCCCAAATAAAAAAAAATTAAAATTAAAAAAAACAGTGGACAGAGGTAGCGAGCCCCACTGATGACCCCCACTCTGGGGGCCAGGGGCTCCAGTCATGATTGCAACCAGCCTCCCCCAGTGCAACCTGCTTATTACCGTGTCAGACACAACAGCTTCCCCTGTGGGCAGGTCACTCACTCGCTCATTCATTCAACAACACTGAGAGTGCCCGGTCAGGTGCTGGCTGAGCACACTGGGGGACATGGACCCCATCCCTGCCCTCAGGGCACTCACAGCTGGAACAAGGCATCAGAAAAGTGTACAGAATCGTACACTTTGGATAGTATG
Source organism: Theropithecus gelada (assembly GCF_003255815.1). Classification (NCBI taxonomy): domain Eukaryota; kingdom Metazoa; phylum Chordata; class Mammalia; order Primates; family Cercopithecidae; genus Theropithecus; species Theropithecus gelada. The sequence goes on along the minus strand of NC_037681.1, from coordinate 30,601,082 downwards.
AAAAAGAGAAGTGGTAAACACTTGGGGCCATGAGGGCTCCCAGGAGGCCCCTAATCCGGCCTCACTAGGTCTGAGGAGGTTCCTAGGGAAAGTGACCTCTAAGTTGAGACCTGAAGGATCAGGAGCGGGTGGGCAGGGACAAAGTCTAGGCTCAGGGAACAGTCTGTGTGAAGGCAGGAGGCTAGAGGATGTGGTGTTTAAGAAGCTCAGGCTCGGGCCAGGCGCGGTGGCTCACGCCTGTAATCCCAGCACCTTGGGAGGCCGAGGTGGGTGGATCACGACAAGGTCAGGAGATCGAGACCATCCTGGCTAACACAGTGAAACCCCGTCTCTACTAAAAATACAAAAAATTAGCCGGGCATGGTGGCGGGCGCCTGTAGTCCCACCTACTCGAGAAGCTGAAGCAGGAGAATGGTGTGAACCCGGGAGGCGGAGCTTGCAGTGAGCCGAGATCACCCCACTGCCCTCCAGCCTGGGCGACAGAGCGAGACTCTGTCTCAAAACAAACAAAAAAAGGAAGCTCAGACTCAGGAAGGTTCAAGGCAGAGGTGAATGGGGAGCCTACAGGCACCTGGGCTCAGGCAGGGCCGAGAGCTGCGGTGAGGGGAGAGGCTTATGCAACACAGCCACATCGTCTGAGGTGCTGCCCATTCCAGATGCTATGTATGCAAAGGACTGGGGGAGGGTGAAGGTGGGGTGGGGGGTCTGGCCATGGTGGGGGCCTGAGCCCTGGAGGGATATGGCTGTGCTGAGGACTGGAATGGGAGGGGGATCACAGGACCGTGCTGTCTGGGCCATGGGACGAGGGACATGGGAGGGCGAAGGCTCCCCCGCCTGACCACACATAGAACGGCAGAGGCTGGCAGTGCCTGGATTTCTGACCTGGCAGGGGTGCGTGGGGGCACCGTTCACTGAGCTGGGGAACAGCAGGTGACAGGCCCCCCAAACCACCTCCACAGCGGCCCCTCTTCCCCCACCGTGCGAGTTGCCATCATTTCTCACCTGAAAGCTGCGACTGCCTCTCGCTTCCACTGGCGAACCCCGAGTAACAGCTGACACGCAGGAGCAGGGGTTTCCCTTTCAAGATGTAAGGCTGGTCAGACCTTCCCGAGCTTCTCATCGCCTTAAAAATGAAATCCAGACTCTTCACCTGGGTCTGCAGACCTGCCATGTACACACCCCACCCCACTGACCCGGTTCCATCTCCCACCCCTCACTCTGCTCTGACCGGTCACAGACGTGCCTGCCGCAGGGCCTTTGCGCTTGCTCACCCTCCGCCTGAAACACGCTTTCCTCCCCTAACCACGTGGTCGATCCCCACATCCTCTGGTTCCTCTCGTCTCCCCACATGAAAGAGCACAGGGCAAAGCCCACCCCTTCCTCCCTGCTTTCCTTGTCTTCAGAGCTTGTCACCGTCTGACTTACTGCACACTGGGTAGGTGATTGGTCTCCGTCTCCCCCACTGGCATGCTGTCTCCCTGAGGGCCTGGACTCATCTGCGGACTCATCTGCTTTGCACTTCACGGTCTCCCAGCACCTGCAGCAGTGCATACAGGAGGGCTCAGTCACTGCATGCTGGAGCAAGCACCTCCCAGCCCTGGCCCCAGGGCCATGACCACCTCCTGGTGCTGTTTCCCGTGCTTGGAACAGAATCCCACCCTCACCTGCTCTTTCCTTCCCAAGAACAGGTCGAGGTCTCTCGCCCTCCTTCCTGCCTCCCCCCTTCCCAGACCTAATCACACCCTCCTCCGTGTGATCCTGGAATTCTTAAGCACACGCACTCTTGACTCCAAGACCAAACACCAGGCCTCCTCCATTCCAGCACAACCACAGATAATAGCCACTGTCCACCACCGTGTGCCCAGGCCTCTGCTGACAGTGACCGAGGATGCAGAAGCAGAAGATGCACGCCCACGAGCACTGGCAGTCTCCCTGGAGAGGGCACACTAAACATGGGGACAGCATCTTAGCACAGCACGAGATGCGTGTCAGTGAGCATAGCTAGGTGGCACCAACTTCCTGAAGCTCAGAGTGAGACACAGGGCTAGGGGGGAGGGATGGAGGGAAGATGGGATGGGAGGTGCCAGTTTTGCCACCCGCAGACTTAACCCGAGTCCCAGAGCATACAACTGGTTAACAGCAGAGCTGGGCCTGGCTGGATCCATTGGGTTCCACACCAGAGGTTTCTGAACTCAGAATGGCCCCCATTGGCCGAACCCTTTGGACAGAAGCAACTGACTCCCACTTCTCCACGAAATCCCAAGCTCCTGAGCAACTTTCAGAGGCTACAGCACAATAGTGAGCAGACACGCAACTCACATGGGCCCTGCACATGACAGCAACATGGGCGAGACGCAGCCCCAGCCGCCAGCTCACAGGAGCAAGGGCCGCCAGCCTCCACATGCCCGGGGCACCTCCTCCTAACCCTGGTCCAGAGCTCGGGGTCCCTCTCCCTAAAGCCCGCCTGAGACCCGGAACGGCCTTCTGCCTGGGTGGCTGCTTCCCCTGGTGGCTGCAAGTGATCAACACTTACTATAAGAACATTACAGGAAAATTTAAACAGAAAAATAGAATAGAAAGAAAAACTGCTCTTACTCCCAACCCGCCCCCTAAGATACCTGTTCATTTCTCCACGTGGGACACCTTCTTCTCTATCCATACGTACACATTTTTATGACAGCATAACCACAGTGTACCATAATTTTACGTTGTGCTATTTTACCGTTTTCCTGTAAACAGCTTTCCTTGTGTTTAAATGTGATCTGAGTATTTCTCATCTAGAGTGACTGGTTAGCACTCCATTAATAACCGGCTCTCTGAGAGGGCACCCCGCTCGCTCAGCCACCACCAATGCCAACCACTACTTTCCCATCAGCTCCACTACGGAGCCCTCAGGAACAAGGTCAGGCCTTACTCAGAGCTCAAGTATTTTCTGTAAAGACAGAGATAGAAAATACAGACCGCAGCAGCTATTCTAGTCTCTTATCCATGGCGAAGGCAGCCACAGACCATACGTAAACAAACAAGTGTGGCTGCGCCCCAGCGAAGCTATTTATGGGCTTTGAAATTTGAATTTCATAGAATCTTCATGCAATACGAAATGTTCTTTCGATTTTTTTTTCTTTTTCTTTTTTTTTTTTTTTTTTAGAGACAGAGTCTCGCTCTGTCGCCCAGGCTGGAGTGCAGTGGCGCAGTCTCAGCTCACTGCAAGCTCCACCTCCTGGGTTCACGCCATTCTCCTGCCTCAGCCTCCTGAGTAGCTGGGACTACAGGCACCCACCACCACGCCCAGCTAATTTTTGTATTTTTAGTAGAGACAGGGTTTCACCATGTTAGCCAGGACGGTCTCGATCTCCTGACCTCAAGATCCGCCCACCTCAGCTTCCCAAAGTGCTGGGATTACAGGCTTGAGCCACCGCACCTGGCCATTCTTTTGATTTTTAAAACACATTCCTAGCTCCTGGTGTGTACAAAACCAGGCAGCGAACCAGATCCGACCCACAGGCTGTTTCCTGACCCCTGCTCCATTAACATTGGAGGATTCAGGGGTGGAGGAAGGAAAGTCCTAGAAAGGAGTGAAGGAAGAGGGTGGAAGCTGAGGAAGCAAAGGAAGGCCCAACAGACCACTCTCTGTGTTCCAGAAAGTTCTAGGACTTGCTTCCAATTCCCAAGGGGCCTGGGACACTCCAGCTCTCTGAAACTCCCTGAACAGAGCAAAACCGAAGGCTGAGACCATAGAGATGGCTCAGCACCTCATTTTCCTGATGGAGGGGAAGGGTCACCAAGACAGATGGGGGAAGAACAGACTCCAAATTCACTAACTATCCCCTCATGTGCCCCCACCAAGGTAGTGATCCCAGCCTTTGACACCCCCACTTCTAGTCAGCTTGTCACCAGCTCACAGTGGCAAAAGTCCCCTTCCAGACAATGCCCCACAAATCTCTTTTTAATGCCAAGTGGCCTAAAATGCCAGAAAAGATCCTTTTGAAATGTAAATCAAACTTCTCTCTGCGAGGCAGACCCATCCTCTGCTGCCCCTGGCATTCTAAATGATCTCTTAGAAATAAGAGCCAGTGCCTTTGCCAATAATAACTTCTACTTTAGAAGTGCCAGATCAAACCCAGAGAAAGTGGCTCAGTGGCTGCCCAGGGCTGAGGCAGTAGACGGGAGACAGGGAGTGACTAAAGGACACAAGCTCTCTTTTTGGGGTGGGCAAGATGTTCAACTGTGGCGATGACTGCCCATACCTGTGAATATACAGACCCCTGAACCATACCCTTTATTTTTTTTGAATCAGAGTCTCGCTCTGTCACCCAGGCTGGAGTGCAATGGCACAATCTCTACTCATTACAACTGCTGCCTCCCGGGTTCAGGCAATTCTCCTGCCTCAGTCTCCCAAGTAGCTGGGATTACAGGTGCCCACCACCACGTCCGGCTAATTTTCGTATTCTTAGTAGAGACAGGGTTTCACCATATTGGCCAGGCTGGTCTCAAATTCCTGACCTCAAACGATCCGCCCACCTTGGCCTCCCAAAGTGTTGGGATTACAGGCGTGAGCCACCACACCTGGCCAAGAGCCATACTGTTTAGATGGGCAAACCGAATGGTATGTGAAAAAGTTGCTTATGAAAGCATGCCAGGCGCTTCACTCATCTAAAATCTCACAAGCCTGTTGAACCTGGATTACAAATCCTAGTTCATGATGTGGAAACTGAGGCTGGGAGCAGTGATGTAACGTCCCCAACTGTTTCATAGCAGTGAGACTGGCTCCAAGGGCAGTCAATTTTTCAAAAGGGAGGTGACAGGTGGAGTGGCCTGTAATCCCAACATTTTGGGAGGCCAATACGGGCAGATCACTTGAGGTCAGGAGTTCGAGACCAGCCCAGCCAACATGGTGAAACCCTGTCTCTACTAAAAATACAAAATTAACCAGGCGTGGTGGCACATGCCTGTCATCCCAGCTACTCAGGAGGCTGAGGCAGGAGAATCGCTTGAACCTGGGAGGCAGAGGTTGCGGAGAGCTGAGATTGCACCATTGCACTCCAGCCTGGGCAACAAAGGCGAAACTCCATCTCAAAAAAAAAAAAAAAAAAAAATTAGCCGGGTGTGGTGGCAGAAGTCTGTAATCCCAGCTGCTCAGGAGGCTGAGGCATGAGAATCACTTGAACCCGGGAGGCAGAGGTTGCAGTGAGCCGAGATCACGTCACTGCACTCCAACCTGGGCGTAGCAGCGAGACTCCATCTCAAAAACAAAACAAAACAAAGAAGGAGGTGATGGTTCCTAAAGTCAGCCCTTTGCTGCAATGGCCCCTGCACTAACAGGACCTGGAAGTGCCCTTCAGTACCACTGGGACCCACATCAGTCCAGGGGAAGGCCAGAGCAGCTGCAGGACCTATTCCCAGCCTTCCAAAGCAAATCCCATCTCGTCCTGGCAGCCCTTCTGGAGGAGAGGCTGGACCCCCTGAAGTAGAGGAGAGGGGAGACTCGGGCTCAGGGAAAATCTCACCCAGGCAGCTGCTGCCCCAGGGCTTTCTGGAAACTGAGACCTCCCTGTTTTCCACCTCCAAGGGAAGCTACTGCTTCCCACTCACCCCATTCCTAAGCATGGGGCTCCATTTGGGCATGAGTACCTGTCCCTGGACTTGCCTTTGTGGCCATAAGCTACCTTTCTAGCATGACACCCAGAGCGTCCCAGGTAGAAGCAAACTGAAAGTGGCCCTCACTCGTGATGCACAGACAGTAAGAGAGCCCCTAGTCCCATCTGGACAGGATCCCCACAGCCACGGTGACAAGGGGCAAAGCAGTGCTCACCCTCCCCCACTACCAGTGCAATGACCAGGGAGGAAGGGCAGGATGAGGGTAGGCATGACCAAACCCTTCCACGTGGCTCACTGGCCAGCTGGTGGTTTCAGGAGCCATTCCTTGGGCAGACCAGCATGGGGCTGGCAGGTGCCTGCTCTCCCACTAAGAGGGGCACATGCAGTGAGGGGACGAATGTAGACAGGTTCGAGTTCGGGTCAACCACTGGTTTTTGTGCAGGCCAGTCCTCTGTGAGGCACATGGCCTCCCTGAGCCTCCCGGCCACATCTGTAAAATGGGGGCGGTCACCTCTGCCCCATGGTGGCTGTGCAGATCAACTGAATTCTGTTGGGGTGGAACTGACTGCATGTGGCAGGAAAATCAACATTATCCTATCAGGAATGTATTGACTTACTTCTGTGAAACATCTGGGATGTGGACTTCAGGATTTGCTAGACTCAGAAAATGAATGTCATGAGGCTTCAGGTCTACCCTCATGGGTTCAACAGCCCCAAACCCCTGGCCTCTCTTCTATGCCCCCCACCCCCAGAGTAAAAGCCTTAAAGTGTGGCTCATGGGGTTCTGGTTGTACGGAGACTAGAATCCCAGGGGCTATGGCCAGGGAATTTGTTTTTAAGAGTGGGTCTTGCTCTGTTGCCCAGGCTAGAGTGCAGTGGTGCAAGCATGGCTCACTGCAGCCTCTGCCTCCTGGGTTCCAGTGATCCTCCTGCCTCAGCCTCTTAAGTAGCTGGGACTTACAGATGCATGTCACCACACATGGCTAATTTTTTTTTTTTTTTTGAGATGGAGTCTCGCTCTGTCACCCATTCTGGAGTGCAGTGGTGCAATCTCAGCTCATTGTAAGCTCTGGCTCCTGGGTTCACGCCATTCTCCTGCCTCGGCCTCCCGAGTAGCTGGGACTACAGACGCCCGCCACCACGCCTAATTTTTTTGTATTTTTAGCAGATGGGGTTTCACCATGTTAACCAGGATGGTCTCGATCTCCTGACCTCGTGATCCGCCCGTCTCGGCCTCCCAAAGTGCTAGGATTATAGGCGTGAGCCACCATGCCTGGCCCACATGGCTAATTTTTTAAAATTTCTCTATAGAGATAGGGTCTCCTTATGTTGCCTAGGCTGGTCTTGAAATCCTGGCCTCAAGCAAGGGATTCCCGCCTTGGCCTCCCAGTGTTGACATTACAGGCACTAGCCACCACACCCAGCTACCCACACCTCTGATAAAGGGCAACAGGGGGTCAAGCAGTGGCCTCTAGGCAAGAGCGTGCCTTTTCAAGGCCACATCCACACCCGACAAAGATTCCATCTTGCCAAAGCTTGGAAGGACAGCACCCTACATGGCGGAGACCCACCCACACCCAGGAAGGCTCAGCCTGCCCCAGACTAGGAGGCCCCAGCATCTCCATCGCAGCATGTGCTGCAAACCTGTCTTGTCTTTTCACCTGGTATCATCTGGGCCTCAACCCCTCTGCCCTTTGCTGAGATGCCAGTGTGGCCACGTTGCATAATCCAAACCATCCACTTGTGAGCAGTCATTTGACCACACCCTACCCCATCCAGGCTTGGCCCAGCCCTGCACTTTGGTGGTGCTGTCTGGACACAGGAAGATGGAACATCTTCTCACATCTGGTAGGAATGTGAGCTCTCAAGCAATTGCCAGTAGAGCCATGAAGATTCTCGGCAATTGGCATAAAAGCAAACCCAGGGACCGTGTGTAGGGCCAGAGGACAATGAATAAAAAACACATGACTAAAGAGAATATGGCAGCACCAAGACAATACCCCGCTTCATCACTCTGAGCCTGAGCCCAGGACTCATCAGTCCCTGGGGAGGCAGGGCTGAGGTCACACCCAAACACTGCAGAGACCATGGTGCTTGGTGCAGTTATTACCATCGTGTGTTCCCAGAGGAACAATTCTTTAAGCCAGTAACTTCTATCTCTAAGGGGCTTTTTGCTTTAAAGTCTTTTTCCTATAGTAATTGTTTACTCTTAAGTGTTTAGTTTGGCAATTGTTTATGGCTAGAATTTGAGTCTGAAGAGTTTTAACTTAGTTTATTTACATCTACTGTGCTTTTATTTCTACCATTTTATTTTGTGCTTTCCATCGACTTGTTCTCTGCTGCACCCCCAACCCTTTCCGCCTTCTACTAAACCCATCAAGCTTTAACCCCCCTGCAACACATCCCACACCCACACGCATGCACTCCCTGACCAGGGCCCCCACTTTGGAATGCCTCCAGTGGTCACCTTTAAACTTTAAACTGTGTATCTCCAAAGCCTAATAGTACAAAGACCTTAGTATTCGTTATCCCTCTGCAGTATCCATTATTCTAGTTCCATTTGAGTTTGGTCTCACTGTTGCTCAGGCTGGACTCAAGTGATGCTCCCACCTCAGCCTTGTGAGTAGCTGGGATCACGGGCAGGCACCATGATACCCAGCTTCCTTGTGATTCTATCAATTCACTGTGGACCAACCAATTTCTCTGCTCATCGCCATCCTTTCTTTTGGCTCAATTCCTTAGGAATTATTTTGTTTTGGGGATGTGAATGGTAAAACCTTGGCATGAGAATGTATCTTACTTCTTTCTGAATAATAACTTCATCCAATGATTCCCTCAGCATTGAAGATATGATTTCATAATCTTTTGGCTTCTGTTGAAACCTTCGTTTAATGGTTGTTCTTTCTGTTCATGTTCTGCAGCTTCATTCAAATGAGCCTAGGAATGAATGTGTCTTTGCTTCTCATGTGTGATTCCTAGTGGACTTCCTGAGCCCAAGGATGAGTCCATTCTGGAAAGTCACCAGTCATTACCTCCTCAAACACTGCGTGTCCACTATCTCCATGCTTTCTTCCATCTACTTTAGAATAATTCCCTTAGATACATCCCTTCCAACTCACAAGTCCACTCTTCAGCTATGTCTAATCTTACTAAGCTGTGTTGAAAGAGCTCTAAGAGCCTGAACTCTAGTAGTTATGCTGTATCCCATTCTACCTGAATCCAAAAATCTATTTCTTCACCATACCGTTTTGTTTTTTTTTTCTTTTATCTGTTGTGTTATCTGAGTTTCTAATTTAGGATTATGAACCCGACCTGTGAGAATCCTGTGCGACCAGGCTAGGGATCAATACTGGGGATTAATTTATCTTCGAGTAGTTCCTAGACCACAAATTTGTGTGAAGGTTTTTAAGAATCCAGAAGGATTAAAAATTTCATCCTCCCCACTGTGCCAATGGGGTTTTTGTCTAGTTCCTGTGACACTGGGGCGCCTAGCTTTATGTCGAGGTTTTGGTCCCAACTCCTCCCCTGGTTTAGATCAACTTCTCCCTCCAAATCCAATTGCATGTCAGCCCCTGCCTGTTTAATTTCTCTAAGGGACTAACAACCACTCTGAAGGTTGCTACAAGCTCCGGGGCCTCCATGTTCACTTTCTTTGTTCCCAAAAGAGGTCATTCTCCTTTCCCAGGAGGTGATTACCTATTTACCGTTTTGGTTTTTTGTTTTTGAGACGGAATTTCACTCTTGTCACCCAGGCTGGAATGCAATCTCAGCTCACCACAACCTCCGCTTCCCAGGTTCAAGCGATTCTCCTGCCTCAACCTCTGGAGTAGACGGGATTACAGGCACACACCACCACGCCTGGCTAATTTTTCTATTTTTAGTAGAGATGGGATTTCACCATTTTGGCCAGGCTGGTCTCAAACTCCTGACCTCAGGTGATCCGCCCGACTCAGCCTCCCAAAGTGCTAGGATTACAGGCGTGAGCCACCATGCCTGGCCCACCTATTTAACTTTTTATTGTGCTATTTATCATGGGCAGGTGTTTGAAGCAGGAGTTTGGTTCCTTAGTCCACCATCTTGCTGGAGCCACTCGTCTCTAGAGCCAAGGCTAAGGTGAACATGACTATTGAACCTTAAGCAGCAATGGGTTTAGCTATTCTCATGATTTAAAAAAAAAAAAAAAAATCCTGATGTGACATATTCCCTCCAGGGAATGGCAGGGAGACACCACTGATGTGTTCCCTTCTGTGTCCAGACAGACACCAGGAGGGTAGCCCCTCTACACTCAGGGACTGTTGGAAGAGGCCAGGCCACGCAGTCCAGTTGCAGCCACTCACGGATGAGGGGCTGGGCCTGTGCCTGTCTTGCTAAGAGAAGTTAAACCATTATCAGGATCTCCAGACCAACACTGGCAGGGTCACTGATCCTCAAAACACAGCCAGTTAGCTCCCTGGCCAGGTGACAGTTAAGAACACCCATCTGGTTCCTCCTTTGCAGGACAAAATCCTCAGGTCAGAGGCCACAGCAGTACCAGGTGAAGGGAGGTTTGTTTTTGCAGGTCTGCTCTTAGCAGCCAGGCCTGGCCACTGCAGCTGGGCAGGGCCCTGAATGTGCACACGCAATGAAGTGTAACTCTTACGCAGCATGTCTAGAACACACCAGAAAACACATCTAGATAATGCTAAAGCTCAGCAGGGCTGCCTTTTCCACAAGTGAGATCCAGACTTTAGTAGCTTTTAAAAGCCCCAGGTGATTATAATTCACACCCAGGACAGAAGTCCACTGGTTTGAACTTTATGTTAGGAGTCTATCCCACCCGATCTCAAATGTCTGAGATCTCCCATTAAGATTACAGGGTCCCTGGTTTACCCCCAGACTGATTCAGTAGGTCTGGGGGTGAGGCCAGGGAGGATGCATCTAATGAGTACCCAGGGCAATTGACTCAGCAGCCTGCCCACTCAACTCTCTGCAGGCCCTCCTTGGGCAGCATGGGAGACACGTTCTATAGAGCATGGCAGCTGGCATGGGGCCGGGGGGAGCAGAACAGGACTGTAGGCCACCCACAGGGAGGCTGTCCCAGTAGCTGGTCATCTTCTTGAAGCCTGGCTGCCCTGAACTTCTACAATAGGCCTGGTGCCAACCTGACATTACAAATCAAATGACCTTCACTGAACGCTTTTAGATGTAAAGGCAAAGCTCTCTACTAGGTTCCTCTGGGACACAGAACACACTTTTACCCAAGATACCATCCACCCCAAAATACTTCAGTTCCAATTAGTTTATTTCCCCATGTACCAGTCACTTAAATACCTGATCCTTGGAGGCCTTATGCTTAGAAATATAGAGACAGATAAAAACCTGTGCCCTCAAAGACAACTTTCTCTTACGAGCAGCACGGGAAGGAATCTTCATGAGAACACAGGAATTGGAAGCAGCACAACCTCAAACACTAGTCCCAGTCTCCTCCACCAAGGAAACATCATCTCCCCCATGAGGCCTCTCCCAATCACTCCCACCCACCTTAGAATTCTCTGCTGCCCCATCACTGCCCAACACTTCAGATCTACTCATCTATCAGTTTTCCTCTCTAAGAGTAAACCCAAGCTGCAGAGGGGAGGGAGGGGCCTCCCATCTGGCTCAGTGCCCCACCTTCCTGAATTAAAATGCAGGTGGAAAACGGCACCTGACAAGAGAACTGCTCTCTTCTCACTGAATGGCAGTGGCATGAGGTACAAGGAATAATAATTGGTTTGTTTGGGGATGGATGGGTGTCATTAATTCTAAAAGGCTTTATCAAAGTGGGTGGGATTCCAAGTCAGGAAAGGGCCTTTATAGACAGAGGGACCAATCCAAACCTGTGCTGGAGTCCACACAGGCCAGGTCAGATGAGGGACAGCAAAGCAAAAACTCCAGCTGGGAAGACCTCTAGCCCCACCTGTTTTGCAAATGGGAAAAGAGGCCCAGGAGTGGCTCCCCCACAGTTGAGAAGTTAACTCAGCCCCGACTTCACAAACCCCACATGCAGTATGGTAGTTAATATTTTGGGGCACCACCTTTCGGGTGTACCTGTCTCCTATACACCTTATGCCAGAATAGGCACAAGGCAAGTCTCTTGCCCAGAACCAGTGGAAAGCAAATGAATTCGTTAGCCTTTACAAAAAATACTTTTTTTTTTTTTTTTTTTTTAAGACAGTCTCACTCTGTTGCCCAGGCTGAAGTGCAGTGGTACAATCTCAGCTCACTGCAACCTCTGTCTCCCGGGTTCAAGCGATTCTCCTGCCTCAGCCTCCCAAGTAGCTGGGATTACAGGCACGTGCCACCATGCCCGGCTAATTTTTGTATTTTTAGTAGAGATGGGGTTTCACCATGTTGGCCAGGCTGATCTCGAACTCCTGACCTCAGGTGATCCACCCGCCTCAGTCTCCCAAAGTGCTGGGATTACAGCCATGCCTGGCCAAAAAATATTTCTCTTTCTGAATTAAAATGCAAATTTTACCAATCAAGAAACTGACATAAGAACCGTTTTATTTTAATCACTTAACACTTGTGCATTATTCAATTTTGAGATTGAAATACTTGTTTCCCTTTCAACTGATTGGGAAATGGTCTGAGTTTGCAGAAGTGAATCCTCACATTATTCAGCTAATGAGACACAGAACCCTAAAACCTGATTCCAACTTCCGCTTGAACCTCACAATGCAAAGCAAAGCCTTTCATTTTAATGTTGTACAAGTATAAGGACAATGTAATCTGGATTAACTTTAGGTAACAATAACTTAAGATAGGAAAATGTATCATATTACAGAGATTTAAAAATTGACTATACAATAAATGAAGAAGAAAACTAACAATAGAACAGGACAATGTTCAAATAGCGAATACAATGAACAAATGGGGCCAAAAGATCAACATTTATCTCTCATCATCTTTCTTGCAATGTCTCAGCTTTCTTCTCCCAAACATAAAGGCAAATTAATTCAAAGTAGCCCTATTAAGAATATTTGTTTATCATGCCTGTAATCCCAGCATTTTGGGAGGCGCAGGTGGGCGGATCACCTGAGGTCAGGAGTTCAAGACCAGCCTGACCAATATAGTGAAACTCCGTCTCTACTAAAAATACAAAAATTAGCCAGGTGTGGTGGCACATACCTGCAGTTCCAGCTACTCAGGAGGCTGAGACAGGAGAATTGCTTGAACCCAGGAGGCGGAGGTTGCAGTGAGCCGAAATCGCACTACTGCACTCTAGCCTGGGCAACAGAGCGAGACTCCGTCTCAAAAAAAAAAAAAAAAAAAAAGACATAGTAAATATAAATGAACTCACACAACCTACTTACAAACAAAACTAGAATAAACAACAACTTGTAGGAACCACCTCTAGTTGATTTCACCACTTAACAGGGGCAAGATCTTAGGTGGGTCACTTTGTTTAAGGATGACTTGAAATTTTACAGTACTACCTTAGATCCCACATATGAAAACTCTTCAAGAATTTTTTATCAACTAGAAGTTGAGGAAAATACAGTGAGAAATAAGATGAAATGGCTTCTTACACATATGAAGGCCCAGATCATGCCTAAATTTCTAATGATTTAACTTAAGAAGCTCCTTGTCCTGAGAGATTCCTTTAACCCACAACACTACTCAGATGGCGCAGAGAATCCCAGGACACTACCCAAGCCACAGGATAAAAACACAACCTGTCTTCTATCTGGCACCAACAGACTAATATCTAGCTATACACGGGACTGACTTTAAAGTTGGTTAACGAGTATTTCAATCCATTAAAATAAAACTTAGAAATTACATGCTTAGTCTACACAAGTTTAACTTACTTTAGTCACTTAGTGAACTGTGAATTGGCTCCCATTAGTGGTCAGAATGCTTTGTATTTGGTGTAGAAACCAAATAAATCAAGCTATTATTACCTTGTGAGTACAAACAATGTTTATTTGTTTGTAAAGTGCCAGTTTTATATTTAAGTAAACATTAAAATGTGCGTTGAAGCAGTGAGGCTGCATCTTTCAATTGCCTGTGCTGGCTAAAAGACTGTTTAATCCTGCTGTGCCAAGCTCACTAAAGGGTCACCCCTCACTTTAAAGCCAAGACTGCCATTGTCACTGCTATGGTAAGTCACAGCCAGCCAGGCCTGCTGGCAAAAGGTGATACTACCAGCACTATAAATAAACAGGACTGGTTGTGAGGTAGCTACACAGTTTTAAAGATGCTGTTAATGAACATTATGGACAATTCACGGTGTGGCTAGTTGTAACACTTCAGCTGATTTTCTTTATGAGATGGAAAAAAAAATCAGCAAAATAAGGGCATATCTTCAGTTCATTTAGAAGTCAGCATCCAAGGTAAAAGAATTCTCTGTTGGACTTGACATCACTCCCATCCTCTGATACTCGCCTACTCTCTTCTCAAAGAAGTTAGTCTTTCCTTCCAGTGAAATATTCTCCATAAAGTCAAATGGGTTCTCTACTCTGAAAACCTGAAAAGGTTCACATCAAGATATAAATACAGAACACCAGTTTCAAAACAAGCAGAAGGCTATGTAAACAATACTTTACCTTGCTAAAACCCAGTTCCAGCATAAGTCTGTCTGCCACAAACTCAATGTATTGCTTCATTAGAGTGCAATTCATCCCAATTAGCTTCACAGGCAAGGCCTCAGTGAGGAACTCCTAGGAACCAAAATATAGCTTCTGAATACAACTAAAGCTCAGGCATTTTCTAGCAAGCCTGAGTAACCCATTTCATCACCCACTTACCTGTTCTATCCGAACAGCATTGATAATTATTTCTCTTACTCTCTCCTCTGATGGTTTGTGTACCAGGTGTTTGAACATCAGGCAAGCAAAATCACAGTGTAAACCCTAGAAAAAAAAGTTCAAGATCACTAAAGCCAGAAGACTTCTGTCACTAACATGGAATATGAAATTACTTTATCCTTTTCTGCATTCTCCTTATCCAACATGCTCAGCCATACTGAGAGCACTTGAACTCTCAAAGGGAAGATGACTTCAACTACGGACTTCTCTGCTCATGTCATCAAGGCAAGCTCAGTCCCATTCAAGGGCCTCAAAGCTGCCACCTAGATGAAGAGAGGCAAGGTCTATTTCTTGCTCTGCTGTGTGGTGGCAAAGGAGGAGTCAGAGCTTCACTCAAAGTGTTCTTTCTACAGCCATGAGTGCTAATTTTGCCACTACTTCAGCAGGAAAGGTAAAACTCAGTAATAAGGCTAGTTTTTAGATGCTCAGGAAATTTGTATGCAATTTCAAGCAAATCAAGTTTGCAAGTGAGTGCATTAAACACCAAGCTTCACAGCTTACCTCCTAATCCGATAAGGAAGGTCCTCCTACAAGGTAACCAAGTTTGATTTGCCTACTGGGCTCCAAGTAAGATGGAGTTCATGCTCCTGGCTTTTCAAATGTGACTTAATCAAAGACATACACTAGACCAAAATGTATACTCATTTCACCAAGATGCTTATTAACATTGAAGTTGAAGGGCAATTTCCAGATCAAACAGAAAAAACATAATGGCTACTATGAACATTTTTTTGGGGGGACAGAGTCTCGTTCTGTCACCCAGGCTGGAGTGCAGTGGTGCAATCTCGGCTCACTGCAACCTCCGTCTCCCAGGTTCAGGCGATTCTCCTACCTTAGCCTCCCAAGTAGCTGGGACTACAGGCACATGCCACCACACCCGGCTAATTTTTTGTATTTTTAGTAGAGACAGGGTTAGCCAGGATGGTCTCCATCTCCTGACCTCGTGATCCACCCGCCTCAGCTGCCCAAAGTGCTGGGATTACAGGCATAAGCCACCACGCCTGGCTTTACTATGAACATTTTTATGGAAAAGGGGATTACATATAATACCAGGCAAAAATAATAAAACATCCCTTAAAATCCCAATCCCATCAATAACTTGTAGTTTTGGCTGGGCATGGTGGCTCATGCCTGTAACCCCAGCACTCTGGGAGGCCGAGGCGGGCGGATCATCTGAGGTCAGTTCAACCCGAGCCTGGCAAACATGGTGAAACTCCGTCTCTACAAAACTACGAAAACTAGCCGGGTGTGGTGGCGGGCGCCTACAATCCCAGCTACATGGGAGGCTGAGGCGGGATAATCACTTGAACCTGGGAGGCAGAGGTTGCAGTGAGCCGAGATCACGCCATTGCACTCCAGCCTGGAGCAACAGAGCAAGATTCCATCCCCTCAAAAAACAAAGAACTTGTAGTTTTATGCATTCAAAGCCTATGGGGCAATATATATGTACTAATGTATTACAATATATTGAGAATGCAAGTAAAATAGTTTCAGTAAATTAAAGTATTTCCTTCTTTTGTCAAGTATGTGTATGGTTGAACTCACACATTAAATGTGGATATATGCCGTCTAGTACCCCAGGTCCCCATCAGTGAACACAAGAGCATGCCCGAGTTGTGTTTGGGGTTTAGGTCACCCTATTATTTGATTTAGACTCACCTCATCTCTGCTGATAAGTTCATTGGAAAATGTGAGGCCAGGCATCAGTCCTCGTTTCTTGAGCCAGAATATCGATGCAAAAGAACCGGAAAAGAAGATGCCTTCCACTGCAGCAAAGGCTACGACACGTTCACCTATTTAAGAGTTAACACCAAAATGATTCTCGTGAGTTGGTATTCAAGGGCCAACAATCCAATATCATTACTTGGAAAATGAAGCTCAGGTTTAAGTAGCGGCAAAGGTCTCCTTACCATAGGTAGCCTCTTTGTCCCCAATCCAGCGCAAGGCCCAATCTGCCTTCTTCTTGACACAAGGCATCGTTTCAATGGCATTGAAGAGAAATTCCCTAGTAGGCACATACAGCATCAGCAATTGAAGCACCTAAAAACTACTCTTACAGTAAAGACCCCTGATTACCAACTGCTAGATAAGAGCTCTGGGACAAAGACCAAATTCAAGTATTTGACAATCCTCTTCCTAAAGGAAGAACTCACACCGAAATGTTATATTTTTACTGGTCAGTTCTTCCCTCCAGTGTTTTTAAAAATCTCAACATTTGATTTACATTAATACAAGTTTGGGTATTCTGTAGTTCATATTGAGCTTCAGGGTCTACAAACTGTAAAACATAGTCCAGTACAGCAGGGATATTTGTTGCCTTTAAAATTATTTCAAGTCCAGATCATTGTTCAATTTGAAGAATCATAAAATTTGAATTTGAAGAACCATAAAATCCTAATTGCTAATGCTATTATCAGACTATCATTGGGGGCATTATTTGGCCCCAGTTGCCACCATCTATATCATAAAATAATTAAACCAATAAACTAAGAATGCTTCCTACTAGAACTCTGTGCTACACAGTCGATCCCAGGTTAGGAGAGCAAATCCATGGGTACTACAGTTAACTGGGTCTCCCTTACCACCCTCCTCTAACTCCCTTTATTCTGGTGCCCACCGTGAGAGGCTACTGATTTCCCAGCCTGTTCCTACCCAGATGACCTTGTGTTCTGAATCTGAAGCCAAGGTCAACAGACATTGGGCAGCTTTCATTATTTATTTATTTTTTTTTTAAAGAGATGAGGGTCTCACTCTGTCGCCCAGGCTAGAGTGCAGCAAGATGATCACAGCTCATGGTAAAACCAAACTCCTGGGCTCAAGCCATCCTTCTGTCTCAACCTGCCAAGTAGCTGGGCCTACCAGCTCACACTACCACACCCAGCTGCCTTTCATTCTTTCCATCTCACTGTCCTGTTTGAGACCTGGGTCTGCCTCTCCCTTGCTTTTGAGGCTTCCCCAGCAGACCATCTTGATCCCAACCATTCCCCTTTTGGTCATTTGCACCAATCATATCCCTAATCTTTGTCCTCTTTTCTCAATTTCCACCTATAAACATGTTCAAATCTCTTCACCCACAATCAGTTTCCTCAGTCCTTTCAAGTTACCACTTTTCCTCTTCATGTACTTCAAAGTCTACAATAGCTACTTTAGGTTGCAGCTTCACTACTTCCACTCCACATAGGGTTCCAGTCCCTAAAGCTGACCTTTGTATCTAGACTACTCCAACAGCCCATTTCTAATCTCCCACCTCCAATCTCCAAAACAAAACAGACCTTAAGCTACCTTTATTCAGCCAAACTGCTGCATGCCTAAATCAGTCTCAGGGTTCACTGCTGCCACTGCCTTGTGTAACTCCTGCTAAGTCTTATTTGCCTGTACCGTACTGCAGCTTCCTTAGGAGACAAGTCCGCCCTGTCCTTCATCCCACCGCAGCCCCACATTCTAGCCTTTCAACATATTTACCAAACAAGCAAAGATGGTCAGACATAGGTTTTAGTTTGTCTTACCCAACATCTAGGAATTTTTTTTTTTTTTTTTTTTTTTTTTTGAGACGGAGTCTCGCTCTGTCACCCAGGCTGGAGTGCAGTGGCCAGATCTCAGCTCACTGCAAGCTCCGCCTCCCGGGTTCACGCCATTCTCCTGCCTCAGCCTCCCGAGTAGCTGGGACTACAGGCGCCTGCCACCTCGCCCGGCTAAGTTTTTTTTGTATTTTTTAGTAGAGACGGGGTTTCACTGTGTTAGCCAGGATAGTCTCGATCTCCTGACCTCGTGATCCGCCCGTCTCGGCCTCCCAAATTGCTGGGATTACAGGCTTGAGCCACCGCGCCCGGCCGGAATTTTTTCAAAAGAAGGCTTTAGATTGGTAGACATCCAACTCTAAAAGCGGAGTACCTTCACAACTCTAAGTGAATAATAAAGTGAATTTAGGCCCCTTGCTAAGAGCAGATATGACCACGGGTGCTGGGAATGTCTATGACTGACTGCTTAGTCATTCTGGAGTCATTTTTATCCCTACATGAAGTAAAAATTTGTAATAAATCAACAATTAATGAGTCCTAAAAATCTTGGCATACCACTTGAATACTCACCTTTCTTTGGGATCTTTTATGTAAGTGTCAATAAGAAGACTATACATTTCAGAATGTATGTTTTCCATGGCAATTTGGAAGCCATAGAAACAGCGGGCTTCTGTAATCTGAACTTCTTGGCTAAATCGCTCCACCTAGTGGCAAAACACATCAAAGTTAAGCTTGAGAAAAAACTAACAGCAGCAACGCTCAACAGACACTGGTAGCATCGCACTCTTTGTACCATTTATAAGGTTTATTTCTATATATATTTCATCCAATTCGTCACAGTTCTGTGATATTTTATATCATATACTCAACTTACAGATCAGGAAATAGATACATATAAAATAAGACTTCTGTGAGCACTCAATGATTTCCTGATTTATCAAGAAAGATCCATTCCCAATAAGAGATACAACCAAATTATGATTAAAACAGCAAAGCCCCAAAAAGGAGGGAGCAGAGCCGGGCGTGGTGGCTCATGCCTGTAATCCCAGCACTTTGGGAGGCCAAGGTGGGCAGATCACCTGAGGTCATCAGTTCGAGACCAGCCTGGCCAACATGGTGAAACCCTGTCTCTACTAAAAATACAGAAATTAGCCGGCAGGTGGCGCAGGTCTGTAATCCCAGCTACTCATGAGGCTGAGGGAGGAGAATTGCTTGAACCCAGGAGGCAGAGGTTGCAGCGACCCAAGATCGCACCACTGCACTCCAGCCTGGGCCAGAGTGAGACTGTCTCAAAAAAAAAAAAAAAAAAAAAGGAGGGAGCAGATATGGTGGCCACAAGGAGTCCTCCTATTGCTACCACTTAATATTGTCTCATCTTCTCTAGAGTCAGGAAAATACCATAAGAAAGAACTGCAAAGTGTTACAAAACAGGAAATGCCATGTAATATAAAACCCAGCTTACAGACACAGAGACACTCAGCATGGAAAAATGGAAAAACGTACAAGACAAGGAGAGCGAACTAGTTCGACCTCAGATCGTCAATGTCAAATGAACGAAAGATATTTGAGAAACTCACCAAGTTTTCATTCACTATGCCATCGCTTGCTGCAAAGAAAGCCAGAACATGGGATATAAAATATCTCTCCTCGGGCTTCAGGGATTCCCAGTGCTGAATGTCCTTGGACAGGTCCACCTGAGGTTCGGAGTCACAATTTTAGCATGAAAGGAAGACAGCGAAGCTTGCAGGACTCACACTGAGCACTCTGAAACTTTAAGTGTGCTGGCACCACTAACTGTGCCCCACAGTTAGCCCCCCTTGCCAACGGGAACCTCCAAGTGCATTTATGTCTGAGGTGTCACGGTCCCCCCTGCAGGGGTCTTTTGGGGTCCTCCGATTACCTCCTCGGCGGTCCAGAAGGAAGCCTCCGCCTTCTTATACATCTGCCAGATATCGTGGTACTCGATGGGGAAGATGACAAAGCGGCGGGGGTTTTCTCTCAGCAGCGGTTCATCCTCCACGCCGGGGGCAGCCGCTTTAGTTTTCTGTTGGGGAAGAAAATAAAACATTCAAGTACGGGGCGAACCATATGAAACTAATGTTTTTCTCACCAAGTCCGTTCCATGGGCGGCAATTTCATGGGACCCGATGTGAAAACGTGGCTGTCCCGTCGCACTCCGTGGGTCGCAGCAGAGGAGCGCACGCCCAAACCGGGAAATGGGCCGAGGGGCACGGGAGGTCGCCCTGGGGAGGGGCCGCCTAGGCGGGAAAGGAACCGGCGCGGGAGTGTGAACAGCTGAGGAGACAATGCGGTTTTGGCGCCAAGACGCCCAAGGCCGCCCCTGGCCCCTCTGCCCTACGCCCGTCACTCACCGGCTCCGCGGGCTCCTGGAAGATCCTCCTCGCGGTCTTGCTGGCCAGGACGCGGGCCCCGCTCAGGGCTGGCGGCTGCAGGGAGACGTGTGTGAGTGGGGGGCGGCTTCGCTTCCCTGCCTCCCTCCCCGGCCCGCAGCACCCTCCCCGCGCGCTCACCGTGTTCTCCTTGTCG
The DNA here is from genome assembly GCF_003255815.1 of Theropithecus gelada. NCBI lineage: Eukaryota > Metazoa > Chordata > Mammalia > Primates > Cercopithecidae > Theropithecus > Theropithecus gelada. The sequence goes on along the minus strand of NC_037681.1, from coordinate 30,580,588 downwards.
ACCAGGCTTAGCCCCTTCAGCGGCGAGAGCTGCAGCTGCTGCGGGTTCGTGATGGGCGCGAGCGGGATGCGGACGGAGAGCATAGTGGCGGCGCAGCGAAGTACAGCGACAGGCCAGAACAGGATGGCTGGGACGCGAAGCACGGGCGACCCCTCGGTCCAGCAGCCTTTAAATCTCCCGTGCCGGCCCTTCCCATTCGCTTTGGCGCCCCGGCCCTTCCCATTGGCTGTGCCGTGCCCCCGACCCTTCCATTGGCTGCACCTTGACCCCACCCAGGCTGGCCGCGGGACAGCGCGCGATTTTCAAGCGCAGCGCGGGAGGCTCCGCCGGCGCCTTCCGGGGACCACCGGGGACACCCCCGTGGACGCCCCCCGGGACCTCCCGGTTCCCCCCCCCGCTCCGTCCGCTGGCTGGGTCGGGGGCGCCGCCGCCCGGGCCTCCACAGGTCCCACGGGACCAGGACCGCAGTCCCTGAGGGTCTCGGCGGCGTTGGCGCGCGCGGGCCCCGGTTCGCCTGGGAACCGTTTGGGATTACGTGAGGCGCAGCGATTGGAGCCCGCGGGCGCGCTTCCCGAAAGCGCCTCCTCCCAGCCGCGCCGCGGCAGGGCAGGGGACTTTGCCAACGAGGTTGGTGCAAAGGCCTGGAAGACGCTCCTGGGTCGGGGGAGGCGTTGCTGCGACCCTTTCGATCTGTGTCCCTGGGGTGGGGGTGCAAGGGCCCCAAGCCCTGACATTTGGGCGGGGTGGTCGGCGAGGACCCTACAGCCTAAAAGTTAGGGCTGCTGAGCCCCGCGGCTCGTTTTGCTGTGACTGGGACATGCGACCAGGCTTCTTACAGATTCGGCGTCCCCCTGAGTAAAATGGGACTCGTCACCGCGTGGGGTGTTAATGTGGTGAGGAGAGCATTCGTTGAGATGACTCATGTAAAATGTGCAGTCCTTCGTAAACCTTCAAACTCCAGGACACGGAGAGAAGGCCCTTGGTGCAATTTTCCACAGAAATCCTGTCTCCTGTCAGAGCCCTGTCCCCTATTGTCACCCTTGCTTTAATTATTGCAAACTGTGGCTGGGCGCGGTGGCTCACGCCTGTAGTCCCAGCACTTTGGGAGGCCGAGGCAGGAGGATTGTTTGAGGCCAAGAGCTGGAGACCAGCCTTGGCAACATAGTGAGACCCCGCCCCCATTAAAAAAAAGAAAAAAAAAAAACTTGTTTTAATTGCAAACTGAGCAAAAATTCCTGGGAGAAAGTTCAGAGAATGATTTTAGAACTAGGATTTAATGTACTACTCATTGGGCATCAAATATGCTGAAGAGGAGTTTGAAAACTCCACTGAGGTAGAGACTGCAACTTAGCAACAGCTTTCATTTAATTGTCTATGTGGCTTTCTGATTTGCCAGGCCCTGCAACGGCAAAATGCCAAAAATAAAGGAAGAGAAAGAAACTTTAAGATCCAAGAAGAAATCATTAACCTGAGAAAGCTTCAACAGCTGCACTCAGGGCTGTTATTGAGAGACTCGGGACTTTTTACAAAGCCTTTTCTAGATACTTTATAGAGGGTGGGGTTGGACAGATACCCTCCCCATCTAGGTCTGTTTCTCTCATTTCTTAAAAGTACTACGGACTTGTATTCAAAGTATTCTCGTGTTGCAGGGATAAGTGACCATCACATTCCTTACACAAAGCCACAACCAAAACTTTGGTGTAGCATGATTTGTTTAAAGCAACTTGCCATTCATTGCCAGTTTCACCCCCAAACACACTAAAGCATCCATCTCCAGGAAATTGGTATTTTTATTGATTACTTTATGGCTGATAAAGCTATTATCTAACAAAATTATAATTTCTTGGTGTAATACTCAACTCAGATTTCAATTTCCCATAATCAACGTCTAAAGCCCTGGTTTTGGTTGCCCTACGGCGCCACGTGCTTTTTTGCTCCTGTTAAACTCACTGTAACTGAAATAGCCAGAGGTGGCTTCACTTACAGTTTAGTTCCTGGCCACGTAATTAACATAGCCATTGTAGAAGGCGCGGAAAGATGCGTACGTGTTAGAGGCCAGGTGAAGTCGCCATCCTCCCCTCCCGCGCTGAACCTGAGTCATCTCGGCGTGGCCCTCCTCCCTCCAGGTCCGGCATCTTTGCCCCGCTGCGGAGGTGGCGGCGCCCACGGCCACGCGGCAATGCGGAAGGTTCCGCCTCTGGGGGGTCGGGCAAAGCAGCCACTCCCGGGAGGGCGCCCGCCGCCGCCGCAGGCGACGGGCTGCTGCTAGCGCCGGGATTTACTCCTTTTTCCCTCGGTGCTCGTTTTTTTGGTTTTATTTAAGTGAACAGACAAGGGTCTCGCTTGTTTGCCCAGGCTGATCTCAAACTCCTGGCCTCAAGCGATCCTCCCTCCGCCTCCCTAAGCCCCGGGATTCCTGGCGGGAGCCACTTGAGCGCGCGTTTTGACATCTGCATCTACTACACCATTGGTCTGCACGGGGGGCCCCGCCCCGTTCCCCGGAAGGCTCCGCTGTATTCCCAGCCTCAGGTGCCCCGCCCCGTTTCCGCTGCGCGCTCTCCCGCTCACACGCCCCCAGCCCGGACAGGTTTGCAGGTCCCTGGCCAAGGTTAGCGCGACTTCCAAAAGGCTGTTCCTACCTGTCCACCATTAGGGTGGAAAAACCGCGGCCCGGGGAGCTCAGCACTCACTGTGTACCAGACGCCGTGCCAAAGGTGGTCATAATAATAATTACGGCTGCAGCACCCACAGCCTCTGGGCACCTGGATCATGTGAGGCTGGTTTTTGTTTGTTTGTTTGTTTTTAGCTTTTTGGGTTTTTTTTGTTTTGAGACAGGGTCTCGCTCTGTTGCCCAGGCTGGTGGCTGCATCATAGTTCACTGCAGCCTCAACTTTCCGAGCTCAAGCGATCCTCCCACCTCAGCCTCCCAAGTAGCTGGGACTCCAGGCATGCACCACTCTGCCAGGCTAATTTTTAAATTTTTTGTAGAGATGGGTTCTCGGTATGTCACCTGGGCTGGTCTTGAACCCCTGGGCTCAAGCCCTCCACCCGCCTTGGCCTCCCAAAATGCTCAGATTACAGGCGTGAGCCACCGTCCCACCGGGGTTGGTATTTTTAACCCCGTTTCATAGGTGAGGAAATGAAGACCTGAGAGGCAAGGAAACTGCCCAAGGTCGCACAGCACAACTGCACAGCAGAACGTTTCTACCCTAACTTTTTATTATGAATGTTTTCAACATACAGAATAATGGAACGATTGCTAGCATTCGCCCACTACCTAGGATTCAACAGCTGTTTCTATTTTGCCATATTTGCTTCATGGCAAATATGGCAGACACCCCCTCTGTGGGTGTGTGAGGCTTATGCTTTTTTATGGATCATTTGAAAGTGATAGATATCATGACCCATTACCCCTAAACGTTTCAGCTCCTAAAAATAAGGACACTCTCTAACATCACCACAATACCACATTTATCCCTAGGAAAACTAACAATACTCCAGTATCACCTAATATCCAGTCCATATTCCTGTTTTTCCAATTGTTTCAAAAATGTCTCATAGTTTTTTGGATTTACTTTTTTTATGCAGGATCTAATTAAGTACATGCATTGCGTTTGGTTATTATGTTGCTTTAGACTCTTAATAAAGCTCTTCCACTTCTTTTCCCCACGACATTGACTTTGAAGTACAGGCCAGTTTTCTTGTAGAATGTCCCACATCCTACATTTGCCTGATTGTTTATTCACGGTGTCAATTAACTTGTTTTCCTGACCCCTGGACTCTACACTGGAAGTTAGGTGAAAAGGCTTTATTAGGCCCTGCTTGGAGGCTCACGCCTGTAATCCCAGCAATTTGGGAGGTTGAGGCAGGCAGATCACCTGAGGTCAGGAGTTTGAGAGCAGCCTGGCCAATATAGGGAAACCCCATCTCTACTAAAAATACAAAAATTAGCCAGATGTGGTGGCAGGCCCCTGTAATTCCCACTACTTGGGAGGCTGAGGCAGGAGAATCGCTTGAACCCAGGAGGCAGAGGTTTCAATGAGCCGAGATCACACCATTGCACTCCAACCTGGGCAACAAGAATGAAATTCCGTCTCAAAAAAAAAAAAAAAAAAGGCAGGTGGGGAGTGGTCGTTATTAGACTTAGGCTAAAAGTTATTGGCAAGAAGACTTCATAGGTGATAATATAGCTAGGATTTGAACCCGGGTCTGACTAACTCCAGAATTCCAGACTCTCAAAAACTTTAATATGAACTGCCAATTACATTATATAATATATATATAATATATAATATATATAATATATATTATAGAGAGAGAGAGAGAGAGAAAGAGAGAGATGAGATCTCGCTATATTGCCCAGGCTGGTCTCAAACTTCTGGGTCAAGCTGTCCTTCTACTTCAGCCTCCCAAAGTGCTGGGATGACAAGCATGAGCCCTTGCACCCAGCCCAGCATTCTTAATGTAGCACGGCACAGTAGCGCCACAACCACAAGTCTCAGGAGCAGCCCAGTTCAACTTTGTAATTAGTTTATGTGTCACTCACTCAGAGGTCAGCAGGAAATGGTTAAGCAGGAAGCAGGGTGGACAACCAGATGAAACTGTCTGATGTTGATATGAGTGTCACCACAACATGTGTGTCTAGAACATTCGCATTGGAGAGCTTCAGCCACTAAGAGGCCATTTTCAGGAGATGGTGAGGATGGGGCAGCCAGCACAGTGCAGAACCTTTGGGATCAATGATTTTCTTTGTGTTCAGATAACCTCTAAAATGGTGTTGAAAAGTGATGTGCCACTTTGCACACATTTAAAGTGACATTTAGCCAGGCACAGTGGCACACCGTTATTGTCCCAGCTATTCTAGAGGCTGAGGAAGGAGAATTGCTTGAGACCAGGCATTTGAAACCAGTCTGGGCAACATAGCAAGACCCCTGTCTCTCAAACTAAAATAAATAAGAATTAAACTGACACTTAAACTTTTTGTCATAAATTAGTTACAGGAGATGTAATTTCCATCATGTTGCAAATATGAGCACTTTAAAATGAAAACTGGCCAGCATAGTGGCTCACACCTGCAATCCTAGCAGTTTGGGAGGCTGAGCAGGGAGGATGGCTTAAGCCCAGAAGTTCAACACCAGCCTAGGCAGCATAGTCAGACCTTGTCTGTATGAAAAATAAAAAATTAGCTGATTGTGGTGGCACGCATCTGTGGTCCCAGCTATTCAGGAGGCTGAGGCAGAAGTATTGCTTGAGCCCAGGAAGTTGAAGCAGCAGTGAGCCATGATCAGGCCACTGCATTCCACCCTGGGCAACAAAGCAAGATGCTATCTCAAAATAAATAAAAATAAAAACCACAACTATGTGCTTTGTAACTCTTAGAATTTAGAATCCACAGATTTCAGTATGTTTCTTATGCTTATTTAAAAATTCTTAGTCTGGCTGGGCACGGTGGCTTACGCCTGTAATCCCAGCACTTTGGGAGGCCAAGGCTGGCAGATCATGAGGCCAGGAGATCAAGACTATCCTCACTAACAGGGTGAAACCCCGTCTCTACTAAAAAATACAAAAAGTTAGCTGGGCATGGTCACGGGCGCCTGTAGTCCCAGCTACTCAGAAGGCTGAGGCAGGAGAATGGCATGAACCCGGGAGGCGGAGCTTGCAGTGAGCTGAGTCGCACCACTGCACTCCAACCTGGGCAAAACACACCCCCCCTAAAAAAAAAAAAAAAAAAAAGAAAAAAATTAAAATTCTTAGTCTGTCACATTTTTTTTTTTTTTTTTTTAAGAAACAGGGTCTTGGCCAGGCTCAGTGGCTCACGTCTGTAATCCCAACGCTTTGGGAGGCCGATGTGGGCGGATCAACTGAGGTCAGGAGTTCGAGACCAGCCTGACCAACATGAAGAAACCCCGTCTCTACTAAAAAAAGTTACAAAATTAGCTGTGCTTGGTGGCGCATGCCTGTAATCCTAGCTACTCGTGAGGCTGAGGCAGGAGAATTGCTTGAGCCCGGGAGGCGGAAGTTACCGTGAGCTGATATGGCGCCATTGCACTCCGGACTGGGCAACCAGAGCAAATCTCCATGTGGAAAAAAAAAAGAAAGAAAGAAACAGGGTCTTGCTCTGTCACCCAGTGTGGAGTGCAGTGGTGCAATAATGGCTCACTACAACCTTGAACTCCTGGGTGTAAGCAGTCCTCCCACCTCAGCCTCCCAAGTAGCTAGGACTACAGGTGCACACCATCACACCCGGCTTTTATTATAGAAACAGGGTCTCACTATGGGTCCCAAGCTGGTTTGAATTCTTGGCCGCAAGTGATCCTCTAGCCTCAGCCTCCCAAAGCACTGAGATTACAGGCCTCAGCCACAGTGCCTGGGTTTTGTCCATTTATTGATTGGGTCATCTATCACTTTCTCATTGATTTATGGGGGCTTTATATGATTTGGACAGTATCTCTTTCTATTATATATGTTGCAGTTTTAGTTTCCTGTTACTCCATTTATGTCTTTTTTTTTCTTTTTAAAAAAAGTATTAAGCTTTATTTTGAGATAGTTTAAGACACACAGAAGTTGCAAAAATGGTAGAGTTTCTTTGTACCCTTCATCCAGGTTACTCAACATCTTACATAACCATAGTACATTGTCAAAATCAGGAAGTTGACAGTAATTAAATTACTAACCTTGTTTGGATTTCACTGGTTTCTACATGCAGTCGTGTATTTGTGTGTGCGTACGTGGTTCTTTGAAATTTTATCACATGTGTAGATTTGAATAACCATCACCAAATCAGGATACAGAACTGTTCCATCACCACAGAGAGGATCCCTGTGTTGCTCCTCATTGTTAACACCTAGCCTTAACTCCTGGCAACCACTAATCTGGTCTCCATCACTGTAATTTTTCTTAGAGAATATTCTATAAATGGAATCATATAATGTGGAACCCTTTGAGATTAATTGCCTTTTTTTTTAACTATAAATAATGCCCTTGAGATTCATCCAAGTTGTTGAATGTATCAACAGCTTCTTCCTGTTTATTGCCAAGTAGTGTGCATTTCCTTAGATGGCTGTGCCATAGTTTATCCATTCACCTGGTGCAGGACATCTGTGTATTTTGCTTTCTTGTTTTATTTATTTTTTTTGAGTTAGGGTATCACTACGTTGCCCAGGCTGGACTCGAACTCGTGGGTTCAAGTGATCCTCCCACCTCAGCCTCCCAAGTAGCTGTGATCACAGATGCATACCACCAGGCCCTTGCTCATATCTTGCTTTCTAACTAATTAATTTCTATTCTTATCCCCTCTCAAACATTGGTTGACTTTACTTCTTTTTTTTTTTTTTTTTTTTTTTTTTTTTTGAGACAGAGTCTGTTTGTCACCCAGGCTGGAGTGTAGTGGCACCATCTTGGCTCACTGCAACTTCCACCTCCCAGGTTCAAGCAATTCTCCTGCCTCAGCCTCCTGAGTAGCTGGGATTAAAGGCACCCACCACCATACCCAGCTAATTTTTGTATTTTTAATAGAGAAAGAATTCCACCATGTTGGCCAGGTTGGTCTCGAACTCCTGACCTTCAGTGTGATACACCTGCCTCAGCTTCCCAAAGTGCTGGGATTACAGGCATGAGCCACCGCACCTGGCTGCCCTTACATTTTCTTTTGAGTACGGCTTTGGCAAATCCCACAGGTTTTAATGGATGGTGTTCTCACTTTTGCATTTTTTAAATAGTCTGAGATGTGGGTTTTGATTTCCTTTATTACCTAGATCTGGTTTATTTAGAATGTTAAAACTTTTCATTTCCATGTGCTTTGATTTTCATTTTGAGTATCTTTTCATTCAGATTACATTGTTAGAATCATTAGATCAATTTTAGGAGAACTGACATCTTTATGATATTGAGTCTTCTAATCCATGGCCATGGTATATCCCTCCATTTATTTATGTTGTCCTTAATTTTTTTCAGTAATTTTTTTTGTAGCTTCCTATATAGCGGTCTTGCAGATTAAAAAAAAAAAATTTTCCTGGATATTTATTATTTCTTATTCTATGATAAATAGTATCATTTAATTTCTTTATTTTCTAAATTTATGCACTGATACATATAGACATTGTTTTTCATGTTATTAACCTTAAATCCCACAACCTTGATCAATTCGTAAATAATTTGGTTTATCTGTGGACTCCTTTATATTTTCTTCATTCACAGTCATGGTGCCTGTAAAGAATGACAGTTTCATTTCTTCCTATCCAATTGTTATGCTCATTTTTATTTTATCTTATTATCATTATTATTATTTAGATACAGGATCTCACTCTGTCTCCTGGACTCAAGTGCAGTGGCACGATTGTAGCTCATTGCAGCCTCGAACTCCTGGGCTCAAGCGATCCTCCAGCCATCACACCATCTACATGGAATCTAATTACTTATATATTTGGTTTACATCTACTATATTAGTATTTGTTTTCTACTTACCCACCTGTTTTGTGTTCTTTTGTCTCTTTTTGAGACAGAGTCTCACTCTGCCACCCAGGCTGGAGTACAGTGACACGATCTTGGCTCACTGCAACCTCTGCCTCCTGGGCTCAAGCAATTCTCCTGCCTCAGCCTCCCGAGTAGCTGGGATTACAGGCACCAGCTACCACGCCTGGCTAATTTTTGTGTTTTTAGTAGAGACAGGGTTTCACCTTGTTGGCCAGGCTGGTCTCGAACTCCTGACCTTAAGCGATCTGTCCTCCTCGGCCTCCCAAAGTGCTGGGATTACAGGCGTGAGTCACTGTCCCTGGTGTTTGTCTCTTTTCAAATATTCTTTGGAATTAAAAGGTTATTATTTGGCTGTGCCAGGCCTCACCAGGTGCATTCTACCTAGTGACTTCAGCTTATATCACATGGAGAAGAAAAATTACCAACCTGAGTCCCATCCAAATTCCTGAAACACAAAATTATGAGATAAAATGGTGGTTGATTTAAGCGGCTAAAAGACAGAAGTCTCATTTTGAAAGCTTAAGGCCAGACATAGTGACTCACGCCTGTCATCCCAGCACTTTGGGAGGCCAAGGCGGGCGGATCACGAGGTCAGGAGATCGAGACCATCCTGGCTAACACGGTGAAACCCCGTCCCTACTAAAAATACATTTAAAAAAATGAGCCGGGCGTGGTGGCGGGCGCCTGTAGTCCCAGCTACACGGGAGGCTGAGGCAGGAGAATGGTGTGAACCCGGGAAGCGGAGCTTGCAGTGAGTGGAGATCGCGCCATTGCACTCCAGCCTGGGCGACAGAGCGAGACTCCGTATCAAAAAAAAAAGATAACAGGAGGGAACACTTACCTCATCTTCTGGGCCTTTAATTGCTCTGAATCATCATAAGACAAGGGAAAGGAGATCACTTTTATTCAAATTTTGTGACTTTTATCATTAACTTTTCAAAAATCCTTTTTAAAAATGGTAGTAAAATACATATAGCATAAAACTTACCATTTTAGCCATTTTTCTTTTTTTTTTTTTGAGACGGAGTCTTGCTCTGTCGCCCAGGCTGGAGTGCAGTGGCACAATCTCAGCTCACTGCAAGCTCTGCCTCCCGGGCTCACACGATTCTCCTGCCTCAGCCTCCGGCGTAGCTGGGATTATAGGCATGCACCACCACGCCCAGCTAATTTTGTATTTTTAGTAATAATGGGGTTTCTCCATGTTGGTCAGGCTGGTCTTGATCTCCCGACCTCAGGTGGTCCGCCCGCCTTGGCCTCCCAAAGTGCTAGGATTACAGGCGTGAGCCACTGCGCCCCTCCAACTTCTTCAATTTTTGAATTAAAATTTATTTTATGTTTCCCATGATAAAACCAACGCAGGCTGGGTGCAGTGCCTCACACTTGTAATCTCAGCACTTTGGGAGGTCAGGTGGGAGGATTACTTGAGCCCAGGAGTTCGAGACCAGCTGGGCAACATAGCGAGACCCTGTCTCTACAAAAAAGAAAAAATTATCTGTGTGTGGCAGTGCACACCTATAGTCTCAGCTACTCAGGAGGCTAAGGCGAGAGGCTTGCTTGAGCCTGGGAGATTGAGGCTACAGTGAGCTATGATTATGCCACTGCACTCCAGCCTGGGTGACAGAGCCATAACACAAAAAAACTAGTGCATATTCATTGTAGAGAGTAAGAAAAAATAGACAGAGTAAAATCATCCCTGTTATTATCAACCAGAAATAGGCACCAGTGGAGTTTAGACACATTTTTCTCCCTTAAGATTTTCTTAGTCATGGACAGCTCTTGTTCTTGCCTGCCTACGCTTTCCCCTATCTGTAGTTAGCAACTCTCCACATTTACTGGGGATCACCCTCCCCCATCCCCGGTCTGCAAGATTTAAGGGAGCCAACTCCCTCCCTTCCCCTCCTCCTTGACCCCAAAGGTCTAGGGAGGGACATTTTCTATTCTCCTGACCCATTAGGAACAGGCAACCCACACAAGCCTTACAACAGAAGCTGGATTTCAGGCCATCGGCTGCCTGTGCAGGGAGAGAGAAACCGTCTTTCTACTGTATGTGAAGCCTGGAGAACTGAGGCGAGGGCTCTGGGGAGCACAGAGTGGAAAATGGAATCCACAAAGAGGAAAGCAGAACTGAGACAGAAAGAGACTCTTCATGAGAACAGACAGGCAAGGGAGTGTTTATTGGCTCCTGTGCCCCCAAAGCCCAGAGTGGCTCTTCCACTGTAACTGCTCCTAAACACGAAACGGAGCCAGAGGTTAGCCATACCCTGCTGCCTCCACCTGCATCCCCAGCACTACACCGTGTGGCTGTGCTCGCCCCATGGCCACCTGATTCCTAGGCAGCTGATCTTCTGACCTGTAGCAGCCCCCCTTCTCCTGTTTCCTGCCCCTCCTAAGACTGCGTGCGCACGTATGTGTGTGTCCAGTTCTGCTTTGACCTAGAAAGCAATTCAAGGAGAAGAATGTATCAAGCAAAGAGCTCAAAAGCAGTGCAGAAAATATCTAAATATTAATGTTAGCTTGAGTAGAAAAATAAAACTATTTCAGCTGGTACTTAGTTCTTTAAAATCTGAACCTTTTACTTGCTTCCTCATAAAAAGACTGTAGTGATTAAGGCCTGACAAAAGACATCTCCCTGACGTACAGACAATATTCCATAAATAAACACCAACACTCGAATAGAGAGATAGTCCTCAACTTATGATGGGGTTACACCCTGATAAAGCCATCATAATTGAACATATAATTGGAACATGCATCTAATACACCCACCCTACTGAACATCACAGCCCAGCCTCACCTGCCTTAGGTGCTTGGAGCACTTACATTACCTACAGTTGGGCAAAGTCGTCCAGCAGGAGCCTATTTTAAACAAAGGGTTGGATTCCGTACGCAGATGGGCATTGTGTAGACATTATGGGATCCGTAATCACAAAATACAGTATCCAAAGAACGCTGGCAACACAGTGCACTGTGGAGTGCTGGCTGTTTACTGCTTGTGATCGCCAGGCTGACGGGGAGCTATGACTGCCCATCATGGCCAGATAGTCCCCTACTGATATTGCTAGCCCAGGAAAAAATCAAAATTTGAAGTATAGGTTCTACTGAATGTGTATCTCTTTCACAGCATTGTAACGTTGAGCAATTGTAGTTGAGCCATCCTAAGTCAGAACCATCCATATGTAAAACAAAACATTAAAAATCATTATGTTATGCTGGGTGTACGGTGGCTCACACCTGTAGTCCCAGCGACTCGTGGGGCTGAGGCAGGAGCATCGCTTAAAGCCAGAAGTTTGGCTGAGAGCGGTGTCTCACGCCTGTAATTCCAGCACTTTGGGAGGCCAAGGCAGGCGGATCACGAGGTCAGGAGATCGAGACCATCCTGGCAAACACGGTGAAACCCCGTCTCTACTAAAAATACAAAAAAAAATTAGCCGGGCGTGATGGCGGGCGCCTGTTGTCCCAGCTTCTCGGGAAGCTGAGGCAGGAGAATGGCGTGAACCCGGGAGGTGGCCGAGCTTGCAGTGAGCGGAGATCGCGCCACTGCACTCCAGCCTGGGTGACACAGCAAGACTCCGTCTCAAAAAAAAAAAAGCCAGAAGTTTAAGACCAGCCTGGGCAACAAACATAATGAGACCCCAGTCTCAAAAATATTTATGTATATACATGTGTGTGTGTGTGTGTGTGTGTGTGGTCTCAAATATTTTTTAAATTATTGCAAATTTATATCAATTCTCATAAGTGATTTAAGCCATATTTACATATTATTATAATTGATTCACTTGAATACTTTGCTATTGCAAATAAATAAAATGCTCACAAAGTCACAAAGAGCATTGTTGGGAGCCCCTGCAGATGCATCCCCATGCCCCACTCCACTCTGTGCAGGGAGGGAGGGGAATGCCCTGGCCTGGGTGGAAGCAGCAAACAGCTTCCCCATGGCCTCATTCCAGCAGGTTCAACTGATGGGAGGGAGTGTCCCTAGGAGACAGAGGGAGGAGATGAGGTGGGCGATTCTCTCTCACTCCGTGAGGGTCACCATAGGCTGTCTGCATCCCTTGATCAAAGGTCTCAACTCCTATCCTCATACAATCCTGCTTCTCTGGGTCTGGTAACTGCTCGCTCCCCACCCCACTGTTCCTAGCCCCAGGGTACAGTACCACCCTTAGGGTTTCCTTCACCTGCAGAGAGTTCAGGTGGAGACCCATGAATAGGCCAGGCATGGTAGCTCATGCCTGTAATTCCAGCACTTTGGGAGGCTGAGGAGGGCAGATCACCTGAGGTCGGGGCTTTGAGACTAGTCTGAGCAACATGGTGAAACCCCATCTCAACTAAAAATACAAAAATTAACTGGATGTGGGGGCAGGCACCTGTAATCCCAGCTTCTTGGGAGGCTGAGGTAGAGGTAGGAGACTCACTTGAACCCAGGAGGCAGAGATTGCAGTGAGCCGAGATCGTGCCATTGCACTCTAGCCTGGGAGACAGAGCAAGACTCCATCTAATAAAAAAACGTTTTAAAAGACCCACGAATAGATTTAGCCTCAGAAGCCTTTTGGAGAAGCACTCTTTGGAGTGCCTTGCATTTGGTCAAGGCTGATTTTCTGACGCCCCAACGAATGCTGCCATGCTGATTGCAGGTTCCAGGTCCCCAGAACACTGTGGGACTCTCTTCCTCCCCCTCTGAACACTCATTCCTGAGATGCTCCTTGACAAAGAGCTCTGGGAAGTGTTACCTACTCACCTCGTCTCCCTCCTGGAGCTCTCATTAGCAGAGTGAAGGTCCTGAGAATTCTTGCAGGAAAGAAACCTGTGTAGCTTTAGTGGACTTAGGATAAAATTGGATCAGGTAGCCTGTCCCTTGGCCCTTCTTCTGGGCTCGCAGGCCCACCACCTGCCTTCACAGTCTGGATCTTCCCCAGCAGCTGAGGGTGGAAAAGAAGGCCAAGGAACACTGCGTTCCCTCCCCAGCCTCCTCCACCAAGACCCCCCCTCACTCTTGCGGGCTTTTCAGGAAGGAGAGGGAAACCATTCACGCCATTTTTCCAGTACCATAGATGTTATTAAGAGAGAAGAAATGCATTTGAACCAAAGCAGCAGGTGTAGGGATGTGTGCGTGTGTGTGTGTGTCCTTTATTCTACCGAAAGCCCCATCTCCCACTCAGACCCTCAATGAGTCCATTTTTCCTTTTCCTGAGCACACACTATGTGCCAACATTTACGAAGGAGTGTCTTGCCCTTGGAGTTGTTAAGGATGATTATCTTTAAACAATTGCAGAGTGCAATCCTCACACATAACAGGTGCTCCACAAGTGGAATGGAACGACATGCTGTGTTTGGGGCCAGACATAAAGATCTTATTAATCTCCGTATTTCCTCCAGCACTGGCCCTACCCATGGCAGGACCACATAAATAATAAATTTTGTTAAGAGCCAATGATGATGCAGGGTAGGGGGTAGGGTCATCAGTCTCCCAAGCGCTGCCCTCCTCAAATACATAGAGGACCCTAATCCAATAGTGCGCTTTTCCCCTTGGCATCTGTCAAGCCCCTTAGTCACTCTCACCCCCTCCACTGAGGGGCAGATGACTGGGGCTGCCCCCAGTCCTCCTTTGTGGAAGTTCCAGGAGCCCGAGCTCTGGGGTTGTCCTGGAAATGTGTGCCGCTGGCGGCCGCTGGGGATGCCCCAGCCTCGCGGTAGCTCAGGGCCTCTTCCTCCAGGCAGAAGTAGTGAAAAGCTCTGGCTCCCCTGCTGGTAGGAACCGAGAGAAACTGACCTGAAACACCGCCTGAAGAGGCCAGGTGGGCCTTGTTTGGAGGCGAGGGCAGGACGCAGTTGTTCATTATATAGAAGACAATGGGACATTTTTATTGCAGAAGAGATGTTTTATTGCAGAAGAGACATTTCTTTTCCACACTGCACGCAGGTGTTGACACAGTCTGCTGAGCATCAAAAAGAGCATGAGGCTGGGTGCGGTGGCTCACACCTGTAATCCCAGCACTTTGGGAAGCCGAGGCAGGCAGATCACTTGAGGTCAGGAGTTGGAGACCAACCTGGCCAACAAAGTGAAACCCTGTCTCTACTAAAAATAGAAAAATTAGCTGGGCATGGTGGCGTGTGCCTGTAATCCCAGCTACTCAGGAGGCTGAGGAGGGAGAATCACTTGAACCCAGGAGGCCGAGTTTGCAATGAGCCAAGATCGCACCACTGCACTCTAGCTAGGTGACAGAGCGAAAGTCTGTCTCAAAAAAAAAAAAAAAAAAAAAAATCATGAATTTGGAGGACAGACCTGTGGAGCTGTGGAGCCCCTCTCTCCTCACTTGCTGCTGGGCCCTGGGCCAGCTCCACACTCCTCTGGGAGCCACTGCGCTGGGAGGCCTTCACCTGCTACCCTGCACAGTCCTCCCACCGGTCCTCTGTCCTGTGATCCAGGGGAGCTGCTTCCCCCTCCCCAGGCTTCTGCTTGCCCACCTGGAAGGATGGCGTTTAGACTGCACCAGCTCTGTCCTTTGAGCTCTGACTTCCAATCCTATTCATATGTCCAGAGCCAAAGGAAAAATAAGGTTGTGCTTTTGTTTTGTTTTGTTTTTTGTTTTTTGAGACGGAGTCTTGCTCTGCTGCCCAGGCTGGAGTGCAGTGGCCAGATCTCAGCTCACTGCAAGCTCCGCCTCCCGGGTTTACGGCATTCTCCTGCCTCAGCCTCCCGAGTAGCTGGGACTATAGGCGCCGCCACCACGCCCGGCTAGTTTTTTGTATTTTTTAGTAGCGACGGGGTTTCACCGTGTTAGCCAGGATGGTCTCGATCTCCTGACCTCGTGATCCGCCCGTCTCGGCCTCCCAAAGTGCTGAGATGACAGGCTTGAGCCACCGCACACTAAGGCTGTGCTTAAAGCAGCCCCACCCATCACCAGAACAGGGTGGCCAGGGCTAGGGCCTCAAAAACGGTCATTGAGTTGACAGCAGCCTTCAGCTGGTGATACATTCTCCATTCAGTTACCAAACTTTTCTCATGAACTCCAGGGAACAGGTTTTTTCCACGGACTTTCTGGGAAACTGTATTTCGAGTTTTAAGTAGCTGTCTTTTGCAAAAGCATTTATAGCTCACTGTTTGAGCCTCATTATCTTCTACACCCTGTACTGATTGCTCAACATGCATAATCACTTTTAATTGTATTCACTTCTCACAACAACATAGTGAAGTGGGCATTTATTATTCATCGCACTTGAAGGCGAGGTGAGATGAAGTAGTTTATCCACAGCACACAGACAGGAGACCCCCCCTGAATCCAGAGTGCCTCCATTTCCCAAGTGCCGCTGCTCCATAGAGCTGGAACTTGGGAACAGACCCCACTCCTGCTCCAGACAGACAGTGTGCATGTGGCCAGAAATATCCCTGCTCTAGAAGAACAAAAACCTACGAGGAGCAGTTCTGAGGACCATTTGCCCAGGCTTGTCCCAGAGGAGAGAGAGGCTCTCATACATCTCCTCTCACACTATTCAGCAAGGTAACAAATAGGTATTGAGGTTCAGACACTGTAAATGCAATGAATAAGTATAATAATTAATAAACATAATCGATAAGTATATTAAATTGTACCTTAGAAGGCAAAGGGCTATGGAAAGAAAATAGAGCAAAATAAAGGGATCTGGATTGGCCAGGCGTGGTGGCTCACACCTGTAATCTCAGCACTTTGGGAGGCCGAGGCAGGCGGATTACCCGAGGTCAGGAGTTCAAGACGAGCCTGGCTAACATGGGGAAACCCCGTCTCTACTAAAAATAGAAAAAATTAGCGAGGCAGGAAACAACCCTCTTGAGATGCCTGTCTCCGCTGACAGCACGAATGGTGAAGGAAAGGGTTTGGCCCCCGCAAGCGCCTTCAGGATCAAAGTATCAGCTCCACAGTTTGCTACCGAGGTGGAAGAATGCTGCCATTTGGAAGGAGAGACCCCACCTCACCCCAGCTCACTGGGACCACTGTCCCAGCCATGCAGCTGGGCTCTGGACCTTTTGTTTTGTCCTCTCCATTCCATTTCCTGTGTTGAGCAGCTGAAACTCACTCTATAAACTCCCCGCAGCCCTCAGAAGGAAAACCAACCTGCTCGGCAGCAGTCAAGCTTCTTCTAATCTGGACCCTCCCACCTCCCCTCCCATCCCTCCTGGCTTACTGGGCTGCTGGTGATCTTCTCTCTCGGCTCCATAACTGAACCGCCCTTCTCCATTGTCTCTGCCTGGTGAACCCCCAATTATCTTTTTTTCTCTCTTTTTTTTTTTTCTTTGAGACAGAGTCTCACTCTGTTGCCCAGGCTGGAGTGCGGTGGCATGATCTCAGCTCACTTCAACCTCCACTTTCCAAATTCAAGCCATCCTCCTGTCTCAGCTTCCTGCGTAGCTGGGATTATAGGTGTGTACCACCACACCCAGCTAATTTTTGTATTTTTAGTAGAGATGGGGTTTCACCATGTTGGCCAGGCTGGTCTCAAACTCCTGACCTCAAATGATCCACCCACCTTGTCCTCCCAAAGTGCTGGGAGTACAGGCGTGAGCCAGCACACCCAGCAACCTCTGTTTATCTTTTAAGAAGCAGTTCAAAATCTGCCTCTGCTGGGAAGTCTGCCCTGATGCCCCCAGGCAGAGATACTTGCCCCCATGACTTTGTGTGTGAGCTCTATCCAATTTATCCCCTGGACTGCAGTTACTTGTTCACCCTTTTATCTCCCCACCCAGCGTACATGCTTTTTGAGGGCAGGGTCGGTCTATATCAAGCTCATCTCTCCACAGTGCTTAGCACAATGCCTGAAACTAGCAGGGCCGCAAGTGCTTCCAGAATTATAGACGAGATGTTCCCTAGACGTTAGATGCCGTCTCTGTATGCTAAAGGCACCCCCATCCCCACACTCAGCATGGGGCCTCACATGCAGCTGGTGCACAGTCAGTGCATGTGAGCTAGCTGACAGGCTAATCAGAGGAAGATCAAATCAAGGGAAGTACCTTACTTAAGCTCTCCTCTCCCCACCCAGTGTTCTGAAACATGCAGCTAGAGGTGAGGGAGGGGCCTGCTGCGAGCTGAGCTTTGTAGCTAAGACCCGAGTAGTGTTACTTGGACTGCTGGAGTCCAGAAGAGCAGGATGGCCCGGTTACCATGGCAACCTGAGCTTGCTCTAAGGGCAGCTGGTGTTCAGATCTCATTTGGACTTGGAGATGCAGTGGAGAGCCTAATGTGATGATGGTTCAGATGCCACACAAATCCAAATAATCCCCTCACGCATTTGGCCGCTAGAAGCGGGCACGTGGGTGCCAGGTTATATGAACTGGAAGATGGACCATGATCATTTTAGGAGTGGAAGATGCTGACCTGGCTCCGGTCTGGGAGAGAGTTTCCTCAAGGACAGGGACACATGCTTTACAGATGCCACTGAAGCCATTTGTGCAACTGTCTGCTGGTCTATTAGTGTCAGTGGCTTGCTGGTGATGGAGGGCACAGCCGGGAGCCAGGATCCTGGCCTCAGGTTAAGGAAGGTGTCAGGAGAGCACAGTCCCTGGAGGGAGACCCCGAGGCTCCCCCATGGATTAGCTGTGTGACTGTGGGCGAGTATCTTGGGCTCCCCAAGACTCCACGCCCTGTCCATCAAGTGGACGTTCACAGAGCCTACCCCATAATGCTGCTGAGGGAACTTCAGAGCCTCATAGGGTGCCCAGCACACCACAGCCCTCAACAAAGGATTGCTCTGGAGCACGTGCTGGGTGGCTTTGGAGAAGTCACTACCTTCCT
Source organism: Theropithecus gelada (assembly GCF_003255815.1). NCBI lineage: Eukaryota > Metazoa > Chordata > Mammalia > Primates > Cercopithecidae > Theropithecus > Theropithecus gelada. The sequence continues at coordinate 30,562,355 of NC_037681.1, read as the reverse complement.
CGGGGCTCTGTTCCCAGAGTGAGTATTATCCAGGGTTCCTTCCACTGCAGACTCCAAAACTCCGTGTGTTTGCTGTGTGCTCATCCAGCACCCGCGTGGTGCCACACAGGCCACGTGCCCAATGCCATTGTGGGGGCAGGAAGAACCTCTCTTCACTTTTGGATTTCACGTTCTTCAAAATGCAGGATGCTTTTTAGAAATCAGATTGCTCAGCCTCATGCCTGTAATCCCAGCACTTTGGGAGGCCAAGGCAGGTGGATCATTGAGGTCAGGAGTTCAAGACCAGCCTGACCAACATGGTGAAACCTCGTCTCTATAAAAATACAAAAATTATCCAGGCATGATGGCAGGTGCCTGTAATCCCAGCTACTCAGAGGCTGAGTAGGGAGAATGACTTGAACTCGGGAGGTGGAAGTTGACATTTTACTCCAGCCTGGGCAACAGAGCAAGACTGTCTCAAAAAAAAAAAAAAATGACCAGGTGTGGTGGTTCACGTCTGTAATCCCAGCACTTTGGGAGGCTGAGGTGGGTGGATCACCTGAGGTCAGGAGCTCGAGACCAGGCTGACCAACATGGTGAAACCCTGTCTCTACTAAAATTACAAAATTAGCTGGGCGTGGTGGCGCACGCCTGTAATCCCAGCTACTCGGGAGGCTGAGGCAGGAGAATTGCTTGAACCTGGGAGGCAGAGGATGCGGAGAGCTGAGATTTACCATTGCACTCTAGCCTGGGCAACAAAGGCGAAACTCCATCTCAAAAAAAAAGAAAGAAAAAGTCAGATTGCTCTTTTCCTCACTCGAGCAGTGAACTTAGTCCACATGGGAAGTAGCACCATCTCTTGCTGTTCTGCCCTTGCCTGGCACACTGACCTCCTTGAAGGTCCTGTGTCCTTAGTACCTCAGTACCTTCCCTTCTCATTTTTCTCTGCTTGGAGGCACTCCTACTTCTTTCTTTTTTTGAGACAGGGTCTCATGCTGTTGCCCAGGCTGGAGTGCAGTGTTGTGATCACGGTTCACTGCAGCCTCCACGCTCTGGGCTCAAGGGATCCTCCCACCTCAGCCTACTGAGTAGCTGGGACTACATGCATGCACCACTATGCCTGGCTAATTTTTTTTTTTTTTAAAGATAAGGTCTTACTAAGTTGCCTAAGCTGGTCTTGAACTCCTGGGCTCAAGCAATCCACCTGCCTTGGCCTCCCAAAGTGCTGAGATTCCAGGCGTGAGCCACTGTGCCCGGGCGTTCCTTTGTATTTTGTACCTGTTATTACATGTTTCTCCAGTTACTTTAACTATTTAACATCTGTCTCTCCCACTGGCCCCTGAGCATCTTGAGGGTAGGAATTATGGATTATTCATGCCTATATCCCCAAATGTATCACGTGGTAGGTGCTCTATAAACATTTGTAGAATTGAATCAAATGGAACATGTGGGGTGTACACTTGTGCAAACAGATTGAGCTTCTTTTCTGATAATTTCATTTTGGTGTAAGTTTGCTTTCAGTTTAAGTAGTAAAAACATTTGGATAGCTATTCTTTTTTTTTTTTGGATAAGTATTCTTGAGTGGACTAAAAATAGCTTTTAATTGATTTCTAGTGCCGATGGTGCAAAACTGGAAATCTAAAAGATTTTATCCTTTTATTAGAGTCTGAAGAAGAAAAGAACAAGGGAGGGGAAATGCTTTTAACATTTTATCTGCCCCCTTTCCTGTGCCTTTTTTTTTTTTTTTTTTTGAGACGGAGGCTTTGTCACCCGGGCTGCAGTGCAATGGCGCAATCTCGGATCACTGCAACCTCCACCTCCCAGGTTCAAGCGATTCTCCTGCCTTCCTGTGCCTAAGGTTAACACAGTGCCTTAAGAGGCTAACACAGAAGGGCAAAGTAAGTCTCCATAAAACCCAAAGACTCTATGAACCCCTCTCTGGATCCTGTCTGGAGTCACAGCTGGAAAACAAACAAACAAAAAAAAACAAACAAAAAAAACACACATTTATCTGCTGGGATAAAGAAATTTAGAAGAAGCAGAAAGGAAACATGATTTTCAGATCTAGTTTCTCGTTCTTCTGAAAGGAGGAATTTAAACTTGAGGGAGGCTAATTTATTTCCTCTTTTTACTTTGGGTTTCGTAACTCAGCAATCTTCCCTGAGGCCCCAGGTGAGAACAGTGAGCTAGCTATGAAGGCAGAAATAAGTAACTAAAGATCTTAGGTGGTTAATATTAACGTCCTTTGCTTTTGTGAATAAACCATATCACCTGGAATTAATAGGTGAAACGTAGAGAACTATTAACTAAACCAGGGATTGGCAACCTTTTTCTGTAAGGGCCAGATGGTGACTATTTCTCAGCCATAGTGATGCAAAATCAGCCAGAGAAACATGCAAACAAATGAGTATGTAGCTGTGTTGCAATAAAACTTTATTTGCAGCAACAGTTGGAAATCAAATTTGGCTTGCTGGCTACAGATTGATGACCCCTGAATGCAACACTCCATTTTCAGGTCTAAGTATTCCCATTCTCTTAAACGCACCATCTTAGTTCAGGATGTTCTAACAGAATACCACAGACTGGATGGCTTAAACAATAAACATCTCTTTCTCACAGTTCTGGAAGCTGGGAAGTCTAAGATCAAGGCACCAATAGATCCAGTGTCCTGCGAGGGCTGTCTTCCTGGTTTGCAGACAGCCTTCTTGCTGTGTCCTCGCATGATGCAGAGAGAAGAAAGGGGCAAGTTCTCAGGTATCTTCTTATATGGACACTAATCCCAGTCACGAGGGCCCCACCTCATGACCTAATTACTTCCCAAGGACCCCACCTCCTAATACCAACACACTGGGGTTTAGGATTTCAACCTGTGAATTTTGGAGGAACACAAACCTTTAGTCCATAACACACAGCATGCTTATATAAAAGGAAGAGATGTCCACCAAAGTCGTAAGGTCCATATGGCACAGGGACCAAATTATTATTATTATTTTTGTTTTGAGATAGAGTCTCACTCTGTCGCCCAGGCTGGAGTGCAGTGGTGCAGTCTTGGCTCACTGCAACCTCTGCCTCCTGGGTTCAAGCGATTCTCATGCCTCACCCTCCAGAGTAACTGGGATTACAGGCATAAGCCACCACGCCCAGCTAAGTTTTGTATTTTAGTAGAGATGGGGTTTCGTCATGTTGGCCAGGCTGGCCTCAAACTCCTGGACTTAAGTGATCTGCCTGCCTCAGCCTCCCGAAGTGCTGGGATTACAGGTGCGAGCCACAGCTCCCAGCCGTGACCAAATTATGAATGAAAAAAACACACCTCTCAGGACTGGAAAGATGTCAGATGAGGCCGGGAGCACTGGCTCACACCTGTAATCCCAGCACTTTGGGAGGCCGAGGAGGGCGGGTCACCTGAGGTCAGGAGTTCGAGACCAGCCTGGTCAACATGGCAAAACCCCGTCTCTACTAAAAATACAAAATTAGTCAGGCATGGTGGTGCATGCCTACAGTCCCAGCTACTTGGGAGGCTGAGGCAAGAGAATCACTTGAACCCAGGAAGCAGAGGCTACGGTAAGCCAAGATCACACCATTGCACTCCAGCCTGGGCGACAAGAGCAAAACTCCGTCTCAAAAAAAAAAAGATGCCAGATGTGTGTGTCTGAATGGTAGTTTCAGATCCAGAAAGGATGACTCACCTCTCACCTGGGTAGACATCCCCTCCATCCCCTCTCTTTATTCCTGGTGCCTTCAATGGCCTATCTGGCTTTCACTAACGCCCTGTTTTACCTAGTCCCCACTGACTTTGAGCTCTGAGGGGCCATGAAGGGAATGGGCTGAGATGTGGGGATTTGCTTTACAGTTGGGAAGGCCACAAAGCTACAAAGAAGCATGGGCCGGTTCCGTGACAGAGAAAGCCCAAGATAACCAACTAGAAATGTCAAATTTTAAAAATGTGTAGGAATGATAATTTGCTTATTACCCAGAGAGATTTTATGTGACTACCATTAAAGTAACTTTTACCAAAAAAGTATAATCACAATTATTAAAATCTTAGTTTCTAAGAATATATTTAAGACTAAGTCCACTATCAAACGTATTCATGTTTAAAACCCCCAAAGAGATACAGAAGGTTGATCTTTGACAAGTGCAAACCTAGACCAGGTATAGGAAACACAGTCTCATGACTGTAATTCCAGCACTCTGGGAGGCCAAGGCAAGAGGATCACTTGGGGCTAGGAGTTCAAGATCAGCCTGGGCAACATAGTGAGACCACTATCCCTACAAAAAAAAAGAAAAAAAATAGCCAGATGTGGTGCCACGCACCCGTAGTCCCAGCTATTCAGGAGGGTAAGGCAGGAGGATCACTTGAGCCCAGGAGTTCAAAGCTGCAATGAGCTATGATCGTGCCACTGCACTCCAGTCTGGGCAACAGAACGAGCCTCTGTTCTTTAAAATAAGAAGAAAACTGCAAAGCTGACTCCATTACTCTCCAGGGGCGCTGTGTGGCTCATAGATTAAGTGCACGTTTCCTTACCTTGGAGTCTCAGTGAGGACAGCTAGGCTGTGCCACAGCAGGAAACAGCCCCCAGCAGAAATGGCTTCTGACAGCAAAGGTTTGGCTGTCAGCCAGGCTGCACATCCATCACCAGCCAGCCAGGGGATCTGCTCCACGACTCCCCTTCCAGGCCCCTGGTTGATGGAGCTGCCACCACATTGAGCGGTACCAGTTGCTGCAGCCAAGAGAAGGAGAATTTGGATGGGATCTTTCACCAGGATCGAATGCTCTAAGCCAGAAGTGACACCTGATCACACAGGGGAGGAGTGCCTTCCTGCTGTGTATCCAGGAGGAGATGTTTGGAGAACAGCGTTCAGGGCTATCAGACATGGCATTTTGGATCTCCCCTATTTCTCCAGCCTCATTTCCCATGACTTGAACAGTTCATAAGAACGTGATTAGGAATGTGTATGTTGATCATGTGTGTGTGTGTGTGTTTAGGGCAGAGGGAGAAATTCCCTGGCAAGAGAGAGGTTAGTTTAAAATGAGGTCATTACCCAAATCACTGAACTGCTCAAACTTCTGGGTTAATAGTGTCAGAGGAACTAGCGGGGCCTTAGCTAGCTCAGATTGTACCTTCCTCTAGGGGGATACAGCCCTGCTCCATGAGGACAGCTTGGTGAATGGAACATGGCTGACCTGCAGCCTCTATTTGCTTCTTGGTCAGGCACTCTTGTTTAGTGAACAACCCGTACAACCCTACATGTAGGGTGACCAACTCATCTGGTTGACCTCCATGACCTGGGAATATTCTGAGTTCTGGGGAAACAGAAATAGGTGGTCACTGTATTAGTCCGTTCTCGCATTGCTATAAAGAACTACCCGACTTTGGGGGGCCGAGGCGGGCGGATCACAAGCTCAGGAGATCGAGACCATCCCAGCTAACATGGTGAAAACCCGTCTCTGCTAAATATACAAAAAAATTAGCCGGGTGTTGTGGCAGATGCCTGTAGTCCCAGCTACTCAGGAGGCTGAGGCAGGAGAATGGCGTGAACCTGGGAGGCAGAGCTTGCAGTGAGCCTCCGAGATTGAGATCGCACCACTGCTCTCCAGCCTGGTTGACAGAGCCAGACTCCGTCCCCCCCCCCCAAAAAAAAAAAAAAAAAACACACACTACCTGAGACTGGGTAATTTATAAAGAAAAGAGGTTTCATTGGCTCACGGTCCTGCAGGCTGTACAGGAAGCATGGCTGCAGAGGCCTCAGGAAACTTACAGTCACGGCAGAAGGGGAAGCAGAAGCCAGCACATCCTACATGACTGGAGCAGGAGGAAGTGGGAGGGGGGACACACTTTTAAACAACCAGATCTCATGAGAACTCACTCACTATCACGAGAACACCAAGGGGGATGTCCACCCCCATGATCCAATCATCTCCCACCAGGTCTCTTCTCCAATTCAACATGAGATTTGGGCAGGGACACAAATCCAAACCATATCAGTCACCCCACCTACATGGTGGCCCTGGGTAATGGTAATAGTTCCATATATTCAGAGCTCAGCTGGTCTATTCTGTTACGTTTGTCATTTATTTGGTTACAGATAGCATAACGAAAGGACCATGGGGTCTGGACAGACAGTGGGTCGAGTCCCAGCTCTGGCTGTCACCGACTTCAAGACCTTAGGCCAGCTCCCCACTCTTCGGAGCCTCAGTTTTGCCATCCATAAAATACAGGCAGAAAATATCTACCTTACAAGGTTGGTGTGAGGCTCATTTAACGAGCCACAGTCGGTAAAGGGTCGGGGCAGGGCCTGGTGGCTTCTCAGGAAGTGTCCGCTGTCCCCGTTGGGTGGAGGTTGACTGCTCGATGAAGGAAAGTTGCACTCCGCAGGACAGGCGATCGGGCAGCCAGGGGACTTGTACAAATGTGCACAGGCATTAATCAGTAATCGCCATGAGCAGGCTGGGACTTCAACTCCACTTACCAAGTTAAACAGCTACAAGTTAAAGAGCTAAGAGATGCTTTTAATATTTAACCTGGGCCTTGACTACAGCACTGTATTCCATTGAGCTGATTCATTGACTGGTTGGTTCTCAGATCTCTAATGAAAAGAAAGAACTTAAGTATCTTCCCATATGTCTGGGACCATGGGATGCACGTGTGCAGAGGTGACCATCCCCACAGGCAGCTTCCACATTACAGAAGTTGATATCCACTGTGGGGGGCTTGAGCTTAAAGTTGGACATTTTGTTTGTTGCACACTATTTTTAGCCAACAGTATTTAAAGGTTAACCTCTGTAATAACTATTGCATGTTAATGGCCAAATTTACACAGACTCAATTCCCTTTCCCAGCACTGCCCTTCCTCTCCCCTCATACCTTGTCCTCAGAATGATAAATGACCCCCACAAAGTCTAGGGTCCTAGTGTGTTTTCAGTGGCCTCCAAATCTCATGCTTAAAACTGTGGGTTCATGGACAGGGGAGTCAGCTCATGGCTCACTTTGTGTAGCAGATTTGCAAGGAGAAGGAAGCTTACGTTCACTGAGGCCAGTGGCTGTGGACACTGGACCTTTCTCAGCTGCTGTTGTGCACAGACCCTGGAGACAGGACAGTCCTTTCACGCAAACATCATCCTACTCAGTGGGCCAGGGATGTGCACCTGAACCTGGAGCAGCTCCAGTTCAGGGCGGCCAGCTTCCTGCCTGCTCAGCTAATCGAAGCCTGCCCACCCCCCCCCCCCCACCCCCCCCCCCCCACCCCCCGGTCTAAATTCCTAGCTGAGTAAAAAGCCAATGGGAAAAGAGTCTTATATACACGGCAGCAGAGTGAAACCACATCAGCTACCTGGTCATTTTTTTTTGTCTTAAATATAAGCAGGAGTCAGTGGGGGATGATGCCCTTGTCGCATGTAAAGATCTTAATCGCTCCTTAGATCCGATGCTCACTTCTCACTCCCACCTCCTTTTATACCCGCTGATCGCGTCCCGGAGTCTCATCTGTCAGTTCATTGACCCTGTTTCCTCTCCAGCGTCTGTTGTCATGACATAGTGCAATTGCTCAGCCTGTGCAGCTCTCTACTGTCAGCTTTCCATCTTTCAGACATGTGTTGAAACCTCTCCTTTGTGATTTTCCCTCCTTCCTATAACTCCTCCTCTATCCCTTTTTCTTTTATCTTAATTCCAGCAAAGTCTCAAGTACCAAGGGAAGGCAACTCTGCACCCGAGCTGCTGTTTTGAGCCAGAAGCCACGAGATGTCTCTAAACAACGAGAACTGCTCTAGTCATGGAAAGTATGCATCGTAAATTCCAGTGGAAAAGATGGAAACCTTTTGTTTAGATGGGGCACAAGTCATTATCATTTTACTTCAGATTGTTTTACAGTGTTATAGAAAGGGCCAAATCAGCCATAACCAAGACCTGCTAACCCTGAGGACCTCACGTATCTTATTTCTTAGTAAATATTGAAAGGAGTTCTGTAACTCATTAATTGTCCTTAATGAATAATGGTGACTCGCGCTTATATTTTGTTTTCCCCTCTTGATGCTGAAACCATGAAACCAAATGCAAAAGCTTGGACACTTTGGAAAAAGACAATAGCAATTATGTGGGCTACTGCTGTCCAAACATAGCAGCATTCGTTAATGGCACTGTGGCTCTCTCAAGTTACCGATTAAGCATTAAAAATAGAAACATGGCTTGCTTATGTTTCAAATGCTGTCTCATTTATCACCCAAATGCAAATACTATTTGTCTGCATATTCATAAGAACCAGCACCTGCACAACACGTCTTTCTTACATAATGGCTCGGGAGTGCCATGAACAGTGGGAAACTGCAGCATATCTGAGCTGAGAGAGTGGATCTGCGGGTCCTGAAGCAGGGGCCCTGGAGTGGGGTTTTGAAAGGTGGGTTGGTTTGGCAGGCCATTGTAATGACTGGTCCACGAGTCATGGTGGGAGGAACTGGCTTCATCTGCAGATAGATGCCAGGCTACTCCTGAAGCCAAGGAAAACATCATTCAGGTGCCCGAGTCTTTCTGAAAAGTATCATCAACTGTAGTCCTCTTCCAAGGTTTAATTTGTTTAAGGAAAGGAAGTTCTATTTTCCAAGAGTTAAGCAGAGAGCTCCCAAACTGGGCTTCACCTTCCACCCACCATCACCAGCACCCACGAGCACTATCACTGCATAAAAGAGTCCTTCAGCTGCAGGTGTGGCTGCTGGATCTTTTCTTTTCTTTTCTTTTCTTTTCTTTTCTTTTCTTTTTTTTTTTTTTTTTTGAGATGGAGTCTCGCTGTGTCGCCCAGGCTGGAAGTGCAGTGGCCTGGTCTCAGCTCACTACAAGCTCCACCTCCCGGGTTCACGCCATTCTCCTGCCTCAGCCTGCCGTGTAGCTGGGACCACAGGTGCCGCCACCACGCCCGGCTAATTTTTTTTTTTTTTTTGTATTTTTGGTAGAGACAGGGTTTCACCGTGTTAGCCAGGATGGTCTCGATCTCCTGACCTCATGATCCGCCTGTCTCAGCCTCCCAAAGTGCTGGGATTACAGGCGTGAGCCACCGCGCCTGGCCCGGATGTTTTCTTAAGAAGGATTACACCCCATTTCAATTCTCCAATATTCCTGAGATGTGGCTAACTCTTTCGGACAAAGATTCTTGGTTAATTCTAGAGATGATCTTCGGGGTATTCGTCATGTGGAAAGTTTTCAGGTTGTTTGCTTATTACGGGAAGCTTCTAATAAAATCAATCTGGGTTTTCAGCTTATTTGATGGAAGCCAGGTCTACAAATGTAGCAGATTTTAAAGTGTTCTCTCAAAGTGGAAAGAATGCAGGTTCTGGCATTCCTCCCACTGAAGCGGAGCTAATGACAAGTTTTGGGAAACAGTATTGGAATCAAGGGTGGCCAGAAAAATTGATTGCCCTGGGAGGTGAACGCAGGGAGCTGTGGATGTATTTAAATGTGAGTCACATGACTAGCTTCTACTAAGGCAGGAGCAAAGCATGATTTCCTTTAAATGATTAAACTGAGTGAATGCAAGAAAAATCTTGTTTCCCTCTAAATGTTGTTGTTCTTTGGGGCTTAAAGAGTTTCAAGATGAGATTTGTTTTCTTAAAAACTTGTTATCAATAGCTTCCAAATGAGACACATCTGTGGACTTAGTGCACCAAATGACATCTGTGTTTGGCCCCACATCCTACACCTGGACGGTTAAAATGGCCCATCAAAAAAAGGTGGGGGGAGAGGCCAGGCATGGTGGCTTATGCCTGTAATCCTGGCACTTAGGGAGGCCAAGGCAGGTGGATTACCTGAGGTCAGGAGTTCAAAACCAGCCTGGCGAATATGGTGAAACCCTGTCTCTACTAAAAATATGAAAATTAGTCGGATGTGGTGGCCCGCACCTATAATCCCAGCTGCTCAGGAGCCTGAAGCAGAAGAATCGCTTGAACTCGGGAGGCAGAGGTTGCAGTGAGCGGAGATCGCACTGCTGCACTCCAGCCTGGGCAACAGAGCCAGACTCCGTCTCAAAAAAAAAGGTGCCAGGGATCATAACTATTTTCTTTTTTAAATTTTTTTTTCTTTTCTTTTCGCTTTTTCTTTGTTTTGTTTGTTTGTTTTTGGTTTTTTTTTTGAGACGGAGTCTCTTTGGTTGCCCAAGCTGGAGTACAGTGGTGTGATCTCGGCTCACTGCAACCTCCGCCTACCGGGTTCAAGTGACTCTCTTGCCTCAGGCTCCCAAGCAGCTAGGACTACAGGTGCCCTTCACCATGCCCAGCTAATTTTTGTATTTGTAGTAGTGACAGGGTTTCATCATATTGGCCAGGCTGGTCTCGAACTCCTGACCTGAAGTGATCCACTTGCATCAGCCTCCCAAAGTGCTGGGATTACAGCCTCTTTTTCTTTTCTCTCTCTCTCTTTCTTTTTTTTCTTTCTTTTTTTTTTTTTTGAGACAGAGTCCCGCTCTGTTGCCCAGGCTGGAATGCAATGGCGCGATCTTGGCTCACTGTAAATTCCACCTCCTGGGTTCAAGTGAGCACACAGGCTAATTTTTGTATTTTTAGTAAAGACGGTTTCACCCTGTTGGCCAGACTGGTCTCAAACTCCTGACCTCAAGTGATCTGCTCACCTCAGTCTCTCAAAGTGTTGGGATTACAGGAGTGAGCTACCACGTCTGGCCAGATTATAAATACTTTCTTGTTCTTTCTTTTTTATTTTTGAGACAGAGTCTCGCTCTGTCGCCCAGGCTGGAGTGCAGTGGTGTGGTCTGGGCTCAGTGCAACCTCCACCTCCCAGGTTCACACTATTCTCCTGTCTCAGCCTCTCAAGTAGCTGGGACTACAGGCGCCCGCCACCACGCCCGGCTAATTTTTTGTATTTTTAGTAGAGACGGGGTTTCACCGTGTTAGCCAGGATGGTCTCGATCTCCTGACCTCGTGATCCACCTGCCTCGGCCTCCCAAGGTGCTGGGATTACAGGTGTGAGCCACCGCGCCCCGCCTCCTGTTCTCTCTTAATAATAAAAATAAATGGATGTGAATTTGAGTCCCATTTTTATAGCATTTTCTTAGGCATAAATTTTTTAATGTCTACTCCTGAAGTGATAAAATAGTAAAATTTCAAGTCTGTGGTTGGGAGAGTTTAGCCGAAATTCCATTTTCACAGTTATTCTGGAATCCAATCAATCAGGGTAAGAGTGAATGTCAAGTCAAGAGAGGTGAGTTAAACCCAGGACTTTTGAATTGCCCTGTCTTGGAAAGGCTGGAATTTAAAGTTGCAGTAGGTGGGCAAGGGAAGGAAGTAATCACATCTAAGTAAAATACAGGACCAACCAACAGGAAGGCTTGCTGAGTTTGAATTCGGCAGCTTTGGAGCGTTTTCTACTCTGGGTTGTGGTTAGTTCACTTAAAAAGAAAAGCGGTTAAGGAAGAAAAAAAAAAAAAATCCAAGACCAAAAGTTGGACTTCTGACCTCCATCAGGTATTTCCTTTTGCTTCTTTCCTGGGGCGGGGGGCGGGGGTGGGGGGGTGCTCTGCCTTTCTCCCTCATTTTTAAAGTTTTTCTTTCCCAAAAGTAATGACTATTTGGAGGTTTTGATGAGGCTCGACCTTCACACATCCAGTCTCCACTAGGGCAACAGAGGGAAGGAGAAGGCTGGAGGGGACAGTCGGTGCCCAGAGGATCGCCCCTTCCCTCCCGGTGCGTCTTAGGTCTGGCGGACACTGAAATGTCTGGGCGCACTGACCGCCGGATCCCGCGAAGGCAGCGCACGCAGCCCTGGGGGTCTTCCCCTGCCCGCCCGCCCCGCGCATCGCTAGGGGGCTCAGGCGCTGGGAAGTCCCCCGACGTTCCTGCAGCCTCCCACGGGCCCCGGGAGCGTCGTCTGGGGAGCGTTTCCATAAATGAACAAACCCAGCCGGGGCCCCCGCGTGTTCAGCAATTCCACGCGGCCGGTACAGGGCTGACCCGAGGGCGGGGAGCGAGGGGGCCCGTGGGTGGAAGTTGAGGGACTGCAGGGGGAGACCCGGGAGGGGAGGCCGCGCCCGCACCCGGTGCCCCTCGCCTAGGGCCGGTGTGGGCCCCCTCGGGGCACCCGTGCAGCCCCTGCCTCGCCCGCCCCTCCCCAGGCTCGGGTTCGCAACCCCGCCTCGGCGCCCTAGCCCCTGGCCGCGGCCGCTTCCCGGGCCTCGCCCCGCGCCTACCCCTGCAGCCCGCCCCGGCCGCGCCCCCCAGCGTCCCCGCCCCCGGCCGCGCCCCCTCACCGGGGCCTGCTCGGCGGTCCCGGAGGCGGCGGGCGCGCCATGGGCAGCGGCAGCAGCCGGAGCGGCCGAACCCTGAGGCGGCGGCGCAGCCCCGAGAGCCTCCCCGCGGGGCCGGGAGCTGCTGCCCTGGAGGGCGGGACCGGGAGGCGGATGCCGGTGGCGGCGGCCGAGGCCCCGGGGGCAGCGGCGGAGGAGGCGTCCGGCCGCGACCCCAGCCCCGTGGCGCCCCCCGACGGCAGGGACGAGACGCTGCGCCTTCTGGACCAGCTGCTGGCCGAGTCGGCGGCCTGGGGCCCCCCGGAGCCTGCTCCGCGCCGCCCAGCCCGGCCCCGACCCACAGCGGTCGCGGGGAGCGCGGTGAGTGTGGGAGCCGCAGGGCCTCGGGGGACGGCAGGGACCCCACTCGCCGACCGCGCGTCCCCGCCCCAGCCCTGGGCGCCGGTCGCGCTTCGTCCCCTTCCAACCTCCGACCTGCATGTCCCCAGCCGCCCCGGCCTCCCGGTCCCAGGGCCCCCGGGTTTCCTCCCTCTCTGCCCCGTCTCCGGGTCTGTGTCCAGGCCTGGGGGCGATCACGCTGGGAGCGGTCGGGGAAGGACACCCCTAGGCGCAGCGCGCCGGGCTCCCGGCTCCCCTCGGGCCTGCGCCCCCACCTGGCCTTCCCGGGCCGCCCTGGAAAGGGGCGCCGGGGGTGGTGGCACAGCCGCCAGACGGTGGCTCAGAAGCGCCCTGCCGCGCCCACCGGTCTGGATCCTCGCCTTGCTGGGAAGGCAATTCTCGTGTTACTGCTGTTTTTAAGATGCTGCAGAATCTCTTTTGCGCTTCCTATTCTCTCTCCCTGAATACTCGTAATAACAGTCCTGCTGTTCTTAAAAAACAATAAAACGAGCACTCTGGTTTGGCAACCGTCTTCGCTCCAGCAGAGCTGAATGAACAAGATCTTTAACAGCCGCTCCCGGGCTCGGGGAGGATGCCAAGGGCCGCGTCCTCTTCCCTGGGGTCCCTGGGAGGCTTTGCTTAGCAGCCGCTGGGGGCCGAGGGAGATGCCTTCCTGGGTGGCCAACCCACTGTGGAACCCTGGAAAGGCCCCAGGGAGGGTGGGGGAGAGGGACAGCCCCAGGCGACAGTGCACAGAGCTCTCTCCCTCCGGCCCTGGTTCCCTGCTACCCTCCCTTGGGTCTTTAAAAAGGAAAAGCGAGCTGCAGTGAGAGGGCTGAATTATATAACAAGATTCCTTTAATACCACATCAGCCTGCTGTTATATAACACTGACTGGCCAAGTAGCTGAGAAATTTGGGGGGAATTCACACACAGCAAGGAGGCAGTTACTTTTAGTGTTCATTTTCAAGTGCTTTGGAAACTCAGAGGTGAAAATGAGGGGCAAATAAAGAGTGGATGTTGTGCGCTCTGATTTGCTGATATTCATCATGGTGACTGCTCGTTCTTTAAGTCACTTTCCACCTATCCTTTGAGCACCGATCCCGCTATGGGCGCTAGGGATGAGGCCACACGGCGTAGCCCTTGCCCTAAAGTCTGCAGCTCAATGGGGGAAAGTAGAAAGCAGGGCGATGAGAGATATGTATCCAGAGGCCACAGGAGAAAGAGGCTAATCCCAAGGGAGGCAGGGAGGCATTCCCGAAGGGATGAATTTGGAAGTTGTCCTGAAACTGGAAGGGTCTGTGGATGTGATCCAGGCAGCAAGTTCTGTGCAGAGAGAACCTCATGCCTAATATCACTGGTGGCTGGGCCAGCTTATACCCGGGCATGGGTCAGAGAGGTCTTAGAATATGCCAGGCTGCAGTGCGCCATGCCAAGGCTATTCCACGTTAGCGAGTTTGGATTACTATGAAAGCTCTGGGTATCTGAAAGGTAAGGATTGTGACAGTCTGTGTTTTAGAAAGGTCACACCGACAACTGTGGGGAGGATAAACTGAACAGAGTCAGACTAGGGATAACATGACCACCTGTGTGTGGGGGTGGGGGAGTCTGCAATGGTCCAGGTGGCTGAGTCCTGAACCGAGGCAGTGGCGGTGAGAAACTTGCAGAGGAGACAGTTTCAGGAAGTATTGAGGAGGTCAGCCAGCTGCAGTTGCCCTTCTGGGTGTGAACTGTGTGTATCTTTTTTTTTTTTTTGGAAAGGAGTTTTACTCTGTTGCCCAGGCTAGAGTCCAGTGGTGTGATCCCAGCTCTCTGCAACCTGTGACTCTCAGGTTCAAGCGATTCTCGTGCCTCAGCCTCCTGAGTGTCTGGGATTACAGATGCCCACCACCATGCCCAATTTTTGTATTTTGAGTAGAGACGGGGTTTTGCCATGTTGGCCAGGTTGGTTTTGAACTCCTGACCTCAGGTGACCCGCCCACCTTGGTCTCCAAAAGTGCTGGGATTGCAGGCGTGAGCCACCTCACCCAGCCGACTGTATGTATTTTCTGCACCATAAATGTTTCTTGATTGAATGAATGAATCCTAGAATCACAGATTATTCGAGGTGTAAGGGAGCCCTTGGGTCCAATTCATTATTTTCAGATAATGCCTACATACTACAGATGTGCGCCACTACACCCAGCTAATTTTTGTATTTTTAGCAGAAACGGGTTTCACCATGTTGCCCAGGCTGGTCTTGAACTCCTGACCTCAGGTGATTCACCCCCCCACCCACTTGGCCTCCCAAAGTGCTGGGATTACAGGTGTGAGCCACTGCACCCAGCCAATAACTACTTTTAGTTTCTTTAGGAAGAAAGGAGGAAAGGAAACCTTTTATAGCTTCATAACTATCTAGCATTTTGGAGGACAGACATATTCTTCATAAGAAAACATCAAACTTGAGTGACAGTTATTCTTTTAAGCACTCACATTTAAAAATTTTAACCACTGTTGACTGGGAATGTCTTAGGGACTGTCTGTTTATCCCCGAATCATCATTCTCAATATTATGTTTTGTTTTGTTTTTGTTTTTTGAGACAGAGTCTCGCTGGAGTGAAGAAATGGGGAGTGAAGTGGCAGGCACAGAAGCTGGGGTTGTGCTGGGGGAGGGGAGCTTCTGTAGTCATCCAAGTGAGATGTGGGGTCGTTTGGACCAGGTTGGCGGGTGGTGGTGAGGGGCGGTTGGCTTATGGACTTACTAGTGGGGTGACTGGGATGTGTGAGGAAGAAAGGAATCGAAAGTGACCCCAAAGTTCTTGGCTGGAGCAGCTGGAGGGATGTAGTTGCCATGAACAGACACAGAAAATGTGGAAGGGGCAGGTTTGTGGTGTCATTAACCAGGAAGTTGGTTTTCAGTATGTTAAATTTGAGATGCCTGTCAGACAACCAAACAGAGATTTCAAGTGAGTAGATCTTTGTAAGAGTTTAGCAGTCAGGGGAGAGGTCAGGTTTGGAGTTCATTTAGGAGCCATTAGAACATGGGAAGATTTAAACCCATGAGATTAGATGGGATCACCAGTGACGATGCTGCCAGCATGTGCTTAGGAAGCATGGATGGGCACCGGGCTCTGTCCTGGGAGCTTCATGTATGTGAACTAACGTGGGGCGAGGCCAGGGGTTGAGCACGCTGTTCACAGGTTGAGGAGATAAGGGCATCCTAAAGAACAGCCAGTGAAGGGGAGAAAACCAAGAGAACGCAGCATCCGGAAGCCAAGGGAGGAAGGTGCTTAGGACGGAGGGCGGGCTCAGCTACTGGAAGTGCTGCTTGGTGGGATACATGCGGAAAGCCTGAGAGCTGGTGGTCGCACTGAGCCACTTGGAGGTCTCGAGGTCCTTGGTGAGAGATGGCTCAGAGGGGTGGGAGGCGCCTTGGGCTGGAGTTCATGGAGAATAGGACACAAGGAGTGAGGCGCAGTCAGTTCTCGTAGGAAGGCTCTTTTTACAGCACAGCGGTAGTGGATGGCAGTAGGGATGGCGCTGCTGGACATGGAATTCACCAGAAAATCTTAGTCCCAGAATGGGCTGGATAAGAGGAGGTTTTGAGCATTAGATGCCCTCCTGAAATTTGAAGGAAACCTTGGAGAAGAAATTTTGGTTTGATCAAGTAGACATAGATTCAGTATTTTAATTTTAATTTAATTTTTTTTTGTTTTTGAGATGGAGTCTTGCTCTGTCGTCCAGGCTGGAGTGCAGTGGCATAATCTTGGCTCACTGCAACCTCTGCCTCCCGAGTTCAAGCAATTCTCCTGTCTCAGCATCCTGAGTAGCTGGGACTACAGGAGCACGCCACCACGCCTGGCTAATTTTCTTGTATTTTTAGTAGAGATGAAGTTTCACTATATTGGTCAGGCTGTTCTTGAACTCCTGACCTCAGGTGGTCTGCCTGCCTTGGCCTTCCAAAGTGCTGGGATTCAGTATTTTTACTAGCAGGTAGTAATTCAGACTGTTTTCCTCCCTCTGCCTATAAACCTGGGTCACTCAAGATCAAGGGAAGTACGTTATCTGAGACTTTTTCTGTTTTGCAAGAAACAAATAGTGTCCTCTTCTTAGGCTGAAGGACTCTGTCATCCACCATTTTTGGGAAGGTTCCATTTGCTGTAGCCATGGAGCATCCAGATAATTCTTTCTTGCCTGTTACCCTAGCCAGGACTTTCCAGTAATCCTGGCATGCAGCTGCTATGGAACTCACAGGGTAAAGAGAGCAGTTGCAATGAGTGCCTGGTGGGACAGCAGCTCCACAGAAGTACGCCAAGTTGATGGACAACTTAATGGACTTGCAGCGAGAAAAATCACTGTCCTGAAGACGGTGACTATCTGCCTGCGTTCAAGTCTGTAGCAAAGAATACAAATTTAAGTGGCAATAAGTAATATTTCCATCGATCCAGGGGACAAGAAGAAAGGATGGTGCAGACCCCCAAAAAGCTCATACCCGTGTTGGGAAGGGGTGCGTAAATGAGTGTTTGCAAGTTTCCGTGAAAGCATGTTGCAGAGGCATGTTCCGGTACGTCTGCCCACGCAGAGGCGTGGGAATCCCACCCGAGGCGGAAGTCTTCCAGTGGATCTGGTGTCTGAGTTGGTTCTGAAGGATCACTAATGTGTTCCAGCAGTTGACAAAGGGTGGAGCTTTCCATAAAGAGGAAGCAATGTGTAGAAAACCCCAGAGGTCCAGAAGCGATTTTTTTTTTTTTTTTTTGAGTTGGAGTCTCACTCCGTCTTGCCCAGGCTAGAGTGCAGTGGCATAGTCTCGGCTCACTGCAACCTCCTCCTCCTGGGTTCAAGCAATTCTCCTGTCTCAGCCTCCTGAGTAGCTGGGATTACAGGCATGTGCCACCATACCTGGGTAATTTTTGTATTTTTAGTAGAGATGGGGTTTTGCCATGTTGGCCAGGCTGGTCTCGAACTCCTGACCTCAAGTGATCCACCCGCCTCAGCCTCCCACAGTGCTGGGATTACAGGCATGAGTGACCGCACCCAGCCCAGAAGCGCTTCTGAACAGCCTGAAGTTTCTGTGCCATTCAGCTAGGCGATGTTGGAGAGCAGAAACCAACGAGACAGGTTTGGGTCCCATTTTCACAGGATTCCAGGCTAAGAGGTTGAACTGTCCTGTAGGCAGTGGGGAGCTAGGCGAAGTTTTCTGTGTTTCATTAGTTTTAAATGTTTATTTTAAAAATTAGACGAAGTAATACACAGGCACACGACGGGACATTGAAAAGATGCACTGCAAAGAAAGTTTCCCTTCCTCCTTGTTCCCCAGCTCTTTCCCCAGCTCCCCACTCCAGAGACAAGCAGCTTCTCAGTTTCTTGTGTGTCTTCCCAGCCTGTGTAATAAAAGGATACACAGTCGCGGGGGAGGTTGTACTAGGGGAGACTGCATGGGGGGGTGGAGACTTCATGGGGGCAGGAGCCCAGGTAAGGGAGGAATTCAGGTAAGAGGTGGAGGAGGAGGTGAGGTGAGCCACTGAGTGTGACAAGCAAGGGAAAGCGAGTTTCTAGAAAGACTCCAAGATTCCCGGCTTGTGTGGTTGAGAAGATCAGAACGCCATTAACGAGATGGGCCTAGTTTTGTACAAGTTGAGTTTTGAGTCCTAGGTGGATGATTTCCGTAGGCTGTCCAAAATTCCTGTCAACCGCAAAAGTGGTTGGAGCTGGAGCTGTCATTTTGTGGACATCAGCATTTGGATAGTGGCTGATGCCATACCAGAGTACAGTTGCTGAGGGAGAGCGTGTGGATGGGTGGGGAAGGATGCCAAGCCCGGAACATGGAGAACATCAAAAACTGAAGGAAGAATTGTTGTTTCTGGAGTTCTATAAAAAGAATAGGATTTGAAAATGTTAGAAGCCCAGTGCCTCGACAGCGGGGAGGAGCGGGCAGCTTCAGAGGCTCTCTCCCTTCATGGTCCCTGGCTGCTGGCTGCTGGCTGCTGTAGGTGATTAGAAGCCTGGCTGCATCACGGTCAGGGGTACAGCCTCACGTTTCCTGCCCTGCTGAGACACCGTGGTGGCTGCTGCTGAGTACTGGGCACAGCAGGGTGTAGAAATGCCGTGGACAGGACGATGCTGGCTCATGCACTCTTTGAGAGATGCTGACCAAGAGCTCTTAGCCTTGGAGCTTTGAGTCCCATAGGACTAGGGCAGACCCTAACTAGACTCCGGGAAGGAGGGTCAGAGCAGGCGTTTGTGCACAACAGAGGCCCTTCTGCCCCTAAATGCCGTGAGCCCATTACCCCGCAGGGAAAGCAGCCCCCTGCCCAAGGCCACCCATTCCGATTCCCATCAAGCTCTGTTTCTTAATGGTAAATGGCCAGACCGCTGTCATTTCTTGATATTGCTGAAATCTCAGATGACTTGAGCTTAAGGGACCTCACGGATGGTTCAGTCCCACCTTCTTATTTACATTGGAGGACTTTGGGGCCCAGCAAGGAGTGGGAGGATGCCTGTGTGCAGTTCAGACCAACCGCAATCCACACCCTGCTAGCACGGACAAGTCTCTCAGACCCTGAGTCCAGTGACAGCCTCTTTGGGTCTCCCTTGCCTTTTTCCCTGTGGCTTTGGAAACACCTCCTTCAAGGCAAGGCCTTCCCAGTGGAGACAGGCCCTGGACTGGCAGCCCACAGCCAGGGGGATTTCCCAGAGCCCCTTGTCGTGTCCTTGTCATGTTAGCCATGCAAGACAGGTCTCATCGCAGAGCCCACCTGCACCGCTCCCACACATCTGCACTGGTCCCCCACGCAGAGCCCACCTGTACCACCCTCCCACGAAGAGCCCACCTGTACCACTCCCCCTCAGAGCCCACCTGTACCACTCCCACACACAGCTAGCCTGTACGGCCCCCTGCCCCATGCAGAGCCCACCTGCACTGGTCCCACACATCTGCACTGGTCCCACACATCTGCACTGCTTCCCTGCGCAGACCCCACCTGCACCATCCCCCCAACGCAGAGTCCACCCACACCACTCTCCCACTCAGAGCCTGCCTACACCGCTCCCCGACGCAGACCCCACCTGCACTGCTCAGCTTCTGTTGCCTGCAAAGCCCTGCAGTGGAGCTTCGGGAGGACACTGGGACCTTGGCCTCTGTGTGGGGAGTACAGTGCCCTCTGTTGGTGAGCAACAGAATGCGACTAGCAAAATTGTGAAAGCTGAGTCAGGTCCAGGAGAGCCCTTGTAGGAGCTTCTCTACTGTACATGTTCAAGTTTCCTTAAGAAAACATAGAAAAGCCAAACAAACCAAACATGGGCTTCAAAGAAGGATAATTCTTAAAGAAGAAGGGGGAAGTGTATCCATATGATGGAATAAAAGGAATGGAATTGTTCTGTCAATTACACATACAACTGGTATGTGTGCATACATACATAGAAAGCTGCTAAAAATTAAGAGTCAATGGAAGAACTCTTTCAGGAGAAGGAATCCACTGCATATACATGGCGAAACCCCACCTCTACTAAAAATAGGAAAATTAACCAGGCTTGGTGGCACACACCTGTAATCCCAGCTACTCTGGAGGCTGAGGCAGGAAAATCGCTTGAAACCTGGAGGCAGAAGTTGCAGTGAGCTGAGATCACGCCACTGCACTCCAGCCTGGATGACAGAGCAAGACTCCATCTCAAAACAAGTAAAAAATTAAAGAGGTTCTCCATCTCAACCCATTTACACAACATCATGGGGAGTGCACGATAGAGGTCAGGGCAAAGCCACACCTGTCAGAGGGTACTGGGCTGGGCTGGGAGAGGAGGGCACCCTGGGGAGCTCCTTGGCGTTGAACCAAGTACACCAAGGCCTGGAAGGTGAGGAGAGGGGAGTGTGAAGACGCTGCTGTTGCGATCTCTCCTCACCCTTGCACTTCCCCTCCTCACCTGCTGAGCATTCACAGTGACCCTAGATATAGAAGTGTGTGACTTCAGGGTGTGTGTTTGGCCTTGATTTTGAATTCTTTTTTTTTTTTTTTTTTTTTTTTGAGACGGAGTCTTATTCTGTCACCCAGGCTGGAGTGCAGTGGCGCGATCTTGGCTCACTGCAAGCTCCGCCGCCTCCTGGGTTCACGCCATTCTCCTGCCTCAGCCTCCCGAGTAGCTGGGACTACAGGCGCCCGCCACCTCACCTGGCTAATTTTTTGTGTGTGTGTTTTTAGTAGAGAGGGGGTTTCACCGTGTTGGCCAGGATGGTCTTGATCTCCCGACCTCGTGATCTGCCCCCCTTGGCCTCCCAAAGTGCTGGGATTACAGGCGTGAGCCACCGCGCCTGGCTGATTTTGAATTCTAACAGGGGACATGAGCTGTTGGATCACCCAGCCTCTGTCTGGCTTCAGTGACAGGCATCTCACCGCCTCCTGGGGCAGCCTCTCCCTCACAGGCAGCTCCAACTTAGCCCTCTGTGTTGAACACAACCCACCTCCCTGTAGTGCAGACACACTGAGCCCCTGGGACAGGCAGAAGTGTGGCCCATTTACACATGAGCTTTTCAGATATTTGGGGCAGCTACTCTGATCACTCAATTTATGTCATGGAAACTTTGGACTTTGACAGGTTGCTTTCTGGTCTTATTACACATTATCCGGAAGTTTCCACTGCCTTGCATTCTTAGGTTAATTCCATTAGGCTCATGAAACCTGTATCTTCTATGATTTAAAAAAAAAATTTTTTTTAATAGTTTTTTCGGCCAGGCGCAGTGGCTCATGCCTGTAATCCCAGCACTTTGGGAGGCGGAGGTGGGTGGATCACAAGTTCAGGAGATCAAGACCATCCTGGCCAACATTGTGAAACCCCGTCTCTACTAAAAATACAAATACTGGCTGGGCGTGGTGGCAAGCACCTGTAGTCCCAGCTACTTGGGTGGCTGAGGCAGGAGAATCACTTGAACTCGGGAGGCTGAGGTTGTAGTCAGTCAGGATCACGCCACTGCATTCCAGCTTGGTGACAGAGCAAGACTCCGTCTCAAACAAAAACAACAACAACAAAATAAAAATAATTTTTTTTTTCTCCAGAAAGGGTAATAGAAGATAAACTCTAAGTCTTTGTATATCTGAAAATATCTTCATTTTCTTTTTTTTTTTTTTTTTTTTTGAGATGGAGTCTCACTCTGTCACCCAGGCTGGAGTGCAGTGGCGCAATCTCACGTCACTGCAAGCTCTGCCTCCTGGGTTCATGTCATTCTGCCTCAGCCTCCCAAGTAGCTGGGACTACAGGCACCCACCACCATGCCCGGCTAATTTTTTGTATTTTTAGTAGAGACGGGGTTTCACTGTGTTAGCCAGGATGGTCTCGATCACCTGACCTCGTGATCCACCCATCTCGGCCTCCCAAAGTGCTGGGATTACAGGCATGAGCCAGCGCGCCTGGCCATCTTCATTTTCTTAATACCTGATTAATAGTTTATTTGGAATTAAAATTCCGAGTTCAAAACAGCTTTCCCTTATACCTTTGCAGCCATTATAACAGTGGCTTCCAGCGTCACTGATGAGCAGGTGAGGCCACCTGACTCTTGGTTTCTTGTAGGTGGCCCGTCTCCGCCTGCTCATCCCTTCCTGGAGACTTTTATTTATTTAATTTTTAAAAATTAAAAACAAAATTTTTTTTGAGACAGAGTCTCGCTCTGTCACCCAGACTGGAGTGCGGTGGTGCAGTCTCAGCTCACTGCAACCTCTTCTTCCTGGGTTCAAGCAATTCTCCTGTCTCAGCCTCCCCAGTAGCTGGGATAAGAGGTGCCCGCCACCATGCCCTATTAATTTTTGTGTTTTTAGTAGAGACAGGGTTTCACCATGTTGGCCAGGCTGGTCTGGAACTCCTGACCTCAGGTGATCGACCTGCCTCGGCCTCCCAAAGTGCTGGGATTACAGGTGTCACCCACTGCGTCTAACTGGTTCATCTTGATTATTCTTTCATGCGCCCTCCCCCCTCTAAATGTCTGTGAGTCCTTTTACAACCATTTACATTTATGAACCAAAAACTGGTTGACTAGCACATACAGCTGGAGTGGGTTTCTTTGTAGTCGTGTATACCCATTTACCCAAAAGTTTTTTCCTTTGAACAGAAAGATCTTGCAAGCTCTAAGAAGTTGTAAGCTCAACCCAGGCACCTCTTATGTTTGCAACCTAAATTCTCATCACCTGGATGGTCCAAAATACTTCAAAGTGTAGATTTAATTTAAAGTGGTTTCAGACTAGGGATGCCTGCTATGTGCCTGGCAAAAGCAAATGCATCCCCTCTCTGGAGGAAGGCCTCTTAGGCCTCAAAGAATACCCACAGGGAATTTTTCAAGGATGACAAGCTGCAAATGACAAAAAATAACCAACTCCCCAAAGAACCAAGTGAAGACTTAGAAGAAACAATAAACAAAAATATACCAACGAAGAGCTCAGTTACTAAGATCACCAGACACAAATTATAATCAACCGCGTTTATTATGTTTAAAGAAAATACCTGCAAAGGACAAGGACTATAGAAAGTGACCTAGAAGATCTGAAAAAGAACCCAATAGGACATCTGGAAATGGAAAATATAATAAGCAAAATGAAAGATATCAATGGTATGGGTTTAACAGGTTAGACAGAGATGAAGAGAGGATCAGTGAGATGGAGAGAGGGAGATAGAAATGACCCAGAACACAACATAGAGAAACAGGACCTGATAAAAGATAGCTGGAGAAGAAACTACAGCAAATAATCATATTTGGTCATGATGTGACGGAAACTTTTTCTTTCAATAAAGGATTAAGATGGAGGTGACTGTCATCATCACTTCTTTTCACTGTGCTACTGAGGGTGGAGGTCCCAGCCAGTGCAGAGAGGTTAGGGAAAAAATGCAGAAGGACCAGAAAGGGAAAAATCAAATGGTCATTATTTCCAGATCATGTGAATGGGAAGTAAGAAAATTCAAAGGAATCCATAAATTACTAGAACTAATAAGAGAGTTCAGTCAGACTGCTAAGCACAAGATAAATTCACGTATCGCTGGCCAGGCCCAGTGGCTCATGCCTGTAATCCCAGCACTTTGGGAGGCTGAGATGGGAGGATCGTTTGAGTTCAGGAGTTTAAGACCAGCCAGGGCAACACAGTGAGACCCCATCTCTACAAAAAATGAAAAATTAGCTGTTCATGGTGGCACGAGCCTGTAGTCCCAGCTACATGAGAGGCTGAAATGGGAGGGTTGCTCGAGCCTGGGAGGTGGAGGCTGCAGTGAACTATGATCAGGCCACTGCACTCCAGTCTGGGCAACAGAGCAAGACCCTGTCTCAAAAAAAAAAAAAAAAGAGGCCGGGCGCGGTGGCTCAAGCCTGTAATCCCAGCACTTTGGGAGGCCGAGGCGGGCGGATCACGAGGTCAGGAGATCGAGACCATCCTGGCTAACATGGTGAAACCCCGTCTCTACTAAAAATACAAAAAACTAGCCGGGCGTGGTGGCGGGCGCCTGTAGTCCCAGCTACTCGGAGGCTGAGGCAGGAGAATGGCGTGAACCTGGGAGGCGGAGCTTGCAGTGAGCCGAGATCGCGCCACTGC